>NC_137069.1:50969881-51202381 GCF_032717465.1 Coenobita brevimanus | reverse complement strand
TTTATAGCTCACACTAACTTGATATCACTGACATCGGTACTGTAAAGGGTTGTTCAGTGCCGGAGGTTATTAAGGGGCTAATAGGATAGATTACTGTTTGCATCAATACTCTCACATTAAACACAAAAACGAACAAAAGAATGAGCGCTAAATGTACAATACGTTTAACTTTCATCAGACAGACCTTAACAATTCATATTCTTCCAGTTTATTTTTAAGTATTTTTCTGACTTTAGGTTAGGTTAGGTTTGGTTAAATTATTAGGTACAGTTCAACTCGGTTAGGTTAGGTTTAGTGAAACAGGACAGTCCCTTCCACCATTATGCTGAGGAATAAAAATACTAGAGCTGTCACAGCCGTACAGCTAAAAACAACGAGGAAACTGATTTAACAGCCACCATTTATTTATAGGTAATGCATTACAGTATCAGTGGTTCATGGGCTACGCAATTACCGGTAAATGTCACTTTCAGGAAGGCGTCAAGAATGAACGAATTTCACGAATTAGTGAGGGGGCTTGGAAAGTAACCCTTGCTAATTGGAGGGGGTGGTTACTGTACTGTATGATACTGTGCAATATTGTAATCAATACAGTACTATACCTGAATCTGAAAAAATATATATATATATATATATATATATATATATATATATATATATATATATATATATATATATATATATATATATATATATATATATATAGAGAGAGAGAGAGAGAGAGAGAGAGAGAGAGAGAGAGAGAGAGAGAGAGAGAAATTAGTGAACATACAGAAGTGTAATGAAACATTAGGCCTATTAGGGGAGGCGGTGGCTCAATCGGTAGAGAGTTGGCCTGGAGTCCTGACAGACCCGGGTTCAAATCCCGCTGGGGCAGGGAACAGTTTAAGGATTTGAATTTCATAAAATCTGACTTTACTGATCTACCAGAAGACTCGCCGACATGTCGTAAAAATACCCACGCTAATACCAGTACATCAGTCCTATATGAGACAGCCCTAGCATGTATTCAGTATGGATGATGGGTGTTAGCGCCGAAGTGGTGACATGTACTGTAGAGGTGTGCGGTACGTAGGAGGACTACTGGGCTTTGAAATCAGGCTGTGAAGCCTATGCCCAGAGTCGGTCACATAAAAAAAAAAAAAAGTCACAGATAACACTTCCTGGACTGCCGAGATGATTCCGGACATCTGCTGAACAAAGATTTTCGTAAATGGGACTATTTCTCAAAACTGCCGAAATGTCGGATCTACCGAATTATCAGCTGCCGAATAATAAGACTTTTATTGTATATATATATATATATATATATATATATATATATATATATATATATATATATATATATATATATATATATATATATATATATATATATATATGTTGATGACGACAGGAGCTGCAGGGCTCAGTGAATATATTTGGGATTTTATGGAAGAAAAGAAATATTAAAGTTAATGTAGCTCAGACGGGGGTAAAGGTCACTGAAAGGAAGGAAATCACAGAATGAACAGTGAGACTGGATGGTCAAGAAATGGAGAACGTAACTGCATTTAAGTATTTAGGCATTGTGATGAACTTTTAAAGGATGACATGCATGAAAGGGTATTGCAAGGAAGAAATTCTCCTGGTCTACTAAAAGCAGTGCTAAGTAATAGATACGAGAGCATGGACGTAAAAAAAATCATTGCATGACAGCACTGTGATTCCCATTCTTACGGTACGTATGGAAATTAAGCTTGAATACTGTTGGAAGGATACAAGTCAAGGGTGAGAGCAGTGCAATGAGAGGGGCATGTACAGATACATAGAAAGACAGACAGACACAAAGAAGTGAAGTTCTGCTGTTGGTGAGGATGTGACTGAAAGCGTTAAGAGAAAATTTATTTACTCACAGCTCGTTGGGCCATGTGGAGAGGATGGAGAATGGGAGATTGACTAAAATGTGTAGGTGAGTGGGGTGGAAGGGGAGAAGGGGAGGGGGAGACCTAAGATTTGATGCGAGGATGGATTTCAGCATTCATTCATTGCCAGACGTCATGTATCCCAGACGGAGTGGCCAAGGGCTTAGAGTTAATTGTTTTACAGGGAGGGGCACTAATCCTCCACCAACCCCACTTGACACGTAGGGATGCCAACAGCATCTGGTGTTCCCAGGCGGTCACCCATCCAAGTACTAACCAGACCCAACGTTGCTTAACTTCGCTGATCGGACGGGAAGCGGTGTATTCAACGTGGTATGGCCGTTGGCATAAGGATGGAAAGAAAAGAGGGTGTGAGTTGGAGAATAGCAGCCAGATGGTAGAGGACAAGGTGCCATGAAGGCGATTTGTTTGCAGCCACCCCTAACGGAATAGACTTCTGGTTGTAGGTACATAGCCAGGTATATACAGATGAATTAAATTCCCGTTTCGTGAAGAGAGAGCGTATATTTTGAGCAGTTTGTGTGTGTGTGTGTGTGTGTGTGTGTGTGTGTGTGTGTGTGTTAGCAAAGTAACTGGACTTTTTTTTTAAATCCCATTTTAACCAAATATGGTGGAAGGGTTGAGGGACAATCCAAGAAGAGGTCTATTAGTTTGAGAACTATAGGTCAGAGGTGAAGGTCATAGGGTTAGGTCAAACTTTGACTCACCAAAATCAACTTATATATACAGTTTTTATTAAATTTTTTACCTTTGGTTTAAGAACAATTAGCGCAAAGGTTAAGCTCACAGGGGAAGGCCAAATTTCCACCCACATTCGTGATTATTGACAAAATAATTCAAATAGATTTAGTTCGATTTTTATCAAAATTGGAGGAATAACTGAGGGGCAGACAAGGAGCAAATTTTTTTTTTTTTTTTTTTTTTTAGATTAGTAAGTCAAAGGCAGTATGAGCAATAGATACATAGAGGGTCAATGGTTCAGGTCATATGGCAAGGTCATTCTAAAGTTCTTGTCCAATTGAGACCAATTTTTGTGGAATCGGGGAGGATAAACCAAGAACAAAATGAACAGAATCAGTCAAGGGTCAGTGTCACAGTGGAAGGTCTAAAGCCGACATTACAAGGCAAGGTCAACTCAAAACGTTTTGGTATGATTCGAACCAAACTTGGAGGAAAGATTAAAGGTTAGGCAAGAACAAAAGGAGTCAGTTTTGTGAACAATCAGCCAAAGGTCAAGGCGACAAGGCAATCTCAATGTTTGATCCTTATGTTTGAGTGTAAAGTACTGTAAGAAATTAAAGCAGTTTTGATCTGCCTTAAACTTGGTGGAAGAGTTAATGCTCCTAAAAAATACTGATCTAGTGTTTAAGAGAACAATAGGTCAAAGGTATACTTCACATGGCAATGTCAACTTAAATCGTTCTAATCTGATGCAGACTAAACTTTATGGAAAGGCTTACGTTAAAAACAAGAGTTAAGAGACTCGATTGTGAGAACAATGAGTCACAGGACAAAGTCAAAATGAAAGTTCAGTGATCAAGGTCACTGTGCATAGTCAACTTAGAGAGTTTTGATCTTGCTGAATATCATGGTTGCAGGGCAAAATTAAATATTCAGCCCTTAGACCAGTTGATGGTTGCGGATATTGCACTTTCTGAGTTTCTTCTGCTTTATTTATGTATTCGCAATTTACATGCTAATTTTTTTCCTCTTTCCTTGTCCACTCCATCCCTAACCTTCCTTCTCCCATTTTGCTGATTCCTTTTTCCAGGCATATTTTATCTGGCCAGCAATGTGACTGGTGATGATGTGGAGTGAGGCGGCTCCACCCAGGCTCCATCATCCAGGGGCTCACTAGTAATTTGTCAGTGGCGTGACTTCTGATCATAGCTTTAGGATTTTCACTCCCGCCCTACCAACCCTCCCCCCACTTTAGAGCCCACAGAATTCCTCCTGATCTCCATTCGCCCCCTTTTGTCCCTCCTCCCCTTCCCACTCATCTATCCCCATCAGCCCCTCATTCCCCCACCACAGTCGTCCCTCCTGCCCCTACTCCTCCCTCTATATCTACATCCGTCTGCCTCCTTTCCGCACCCTTTCAATATGCCACCACCACCCCCAGGCCCTCTCCCTCCATTCCTCTCTCCTGTCCGGTCAGTCTTACCTCCTTCCCCCCTTTCACCTCTCATCCAGTCCTTTCTTTCCCATTTGTCCCTTCTACACCACTCCTCACAGTCCTCCCACCTGTTCTCCCCTCTACGTCCCTACATATGTCCATTCTGACCCCCCTCTGCTCCTCATTTCGTCCATCCTGCCCCTCTCTCTGCCCCCCATTATGCTCCCCTCTCTGGTCTTAAGTTAGCCAATCTATCTGCCTCTCAACTCATCTCTCCCCCATCCCACAGCTCCCCGTCTCGTACCCTTGCACTCCTAAAACCAGCCATCTTGACTTCTGTCCCCCTTTCTCATTTGTCTCTCTATCCTTCCCATCTCCTGTTGCACATCCATGCGTCTCCTCTCTCTCTCTCTTCCTCTCTCTCTCTCTCTCTTTCTCTCTCTCTCTCTCTCTCTCTCTCTCTCAATTGTACTGTTATAATTCCTCTCCATCCATCACCATTATCCAGTTCTTTCTTCTTCCTCTTTTGCCACTCCATAGAGTTGGCCACGCAAGGTATATAAAGAGAAAGACGATGGTGGTGATGAGAATGATGATAATGCATAAGGAGGAGGAGGAGAAGAAGGTTCTAACTGAAACTGTTGCCTAAAAATCTAGAGCATCCAGTCACGCCACAGAATAGGTATCGGGGCTAAGCACGATGGTAATGCAGTAATGTTTTCAGATTCAACCAGGTTCCTTCTTGCGCTTACTGTGAGTCTTTTTTTTTCATATACAGTCTCCTGTTGTGGCGTGGGGTTGCGTAGATTTGCAGTGCTTGTGCGTCCTCTCTCTCTCTCTCTCTCTCTCTCTCTCTCTCTCAATCAATCATTTACTCTGACCATTTCTTCTTTTGTTTTGGTCTTCCATTTTCTTCCTCTGTACCTGTTCTGTTTTCTCTACTTACTACTATATCCCTTCATAAATATGTGATCAGAATTGAACATGCTTAGATGGGGATTAAAAGATAAATACATAACCAGGCGTTTTTCGTATGTTAGAACTGTATCATAGTTAACCACATAAGGAAGCAACTTGTTTCATATACTCGTATTTACGACTCTAATAAAGAATTACTTACCTTTGTGTGACCAGAAATGCTTCCTGACGATATTATGTTCATTACTTCTAGTACAACATAACTGATCTATTGAGAAGTACTTTTCGACAGCAGTCCTATCATGTCAATTGAAGATTTTGTATACATAAATTAAATCTTTTCACAGTCAGCGCTTAGTAAAAGTAATAAGTTTCATCTAATCGTTCCTCATGTGATTTACTTCTCAATCTTGGTATCGCTTACGTCACCCTGCATTCTACTCTCTGAAGCCTCCCTCTTTTTTTCTTTTTTTTTTCTTTTCTTCAATAATAAGGTGACCAGAACTTAACCCAATACTCTCAAGTGTGGGCATACTAAGGAATTATACAGGGTGAGGAGGATGTTTTTTGAATGTAATGGAGATGAGATGTCTGAGGAGTATGTGTGGAGTGACGCGTATGGATCGAGTGCGAAATGATGAAGTGCGAAGGAGAACTGGAGTTGTTCGGGAGATGGCTGGTAGAGTTGAGCAGAGGGTGTTGCAATGGTTTGGGCATATGGAGAGAAGGGATAATGAGCGATTGGTGAAAAAGATAACTAGATCTGATGTGAGAGGTGTAAGACTGAGAGGAAGACCACGAATAGGATGGATGGACAGTGTGAAGAGAGCGCTGGATGCGAGAGGGATGTCTGTTGAGCAAGGAAGAGTGGCTGTGCGTGACAGAAATAAATGGAGAGAAATTGTGAATGAATAAGTGATGACGCAGCCCTGAGGGGATATTCTCCCGCATTTGGTCTGATCAGCTAGTCAGGTCAGGTGCGGGTAAGGGGATGGGTCTGTTATGATGTGGCAGGGGTAAACCAGTTCTGCTGTCGGGCCCTGCTGTGGATGTCACTGCTTGCATTGCGCAGTTGACCCTTGTGCGGTGTGATGCGGTGAGGATCTGTCCGTTCTCCCCTTTGGGGCTAAGATGCGAATGAATGTGTTTGAATGGATGAGTAAATGGAGAGTGAGTCGTCCTGTCTCGGCTACCTCCCTTTCCTTGGGGGAAGCAGCCTAGGTAAATAGATAGATAGATAGATGTTCGAGTACTCTACCTATGAATCCAATCAATTTATTGGCCTTTTAATAGCCTCTGTACACAGTTGGCTTGATTGCCAAATAATCATTCATCAATATATATATATATATATATATATATATATATATATGGTAAGTGGGGGTACTCACCATCCACTCATTGGATGTAGTGCTGCTCTCCGATGTCTGCCCTTTCCTCTCCTGCATCGTTTTCTTCCACCCTCTTCTGTTTTTCTTTCCTTCATTCTTTCCTCGTCCTTCTGCCGACGGGTGACTTTACACTCCCTCTATTTTCTTTCCTTCATTCTTTCCTCTTCCTTCTGCCTGTGAGTGACTCTACAGTGGGTGACAAGCCAAATAGTTTCCTGTACACCAGGAAACCATTTATTACGCTGGGTGGTAACCATATAACCAAATTTTGGCTCCTAGTGGTTTAGTGGGTAATTATTGCGCTCCAGTCGGATTGAGCCAGTGAAGGTTTATATCCAAGGGATGGTTGGGGTTTATTGCTCATGTAATGCCACTCAGAGATGAATGAGGCTGTCACTTTTATCTTAAATGTCGGGACCAACTTGCCTAGCCCTGGGCTTCTGTGCACCTCATGGGGCAACGTAGGATTAGATGATGAAGTGAATGAATTATATATATATATATATATATATATATATATATATATATATATATATATATATATATATATATATATATATATATATATACGTAGGATTAGATGATGAAGTGAATGAATGATTTATATATATATATATATATATATATATATATATATATATATATATATATATATATACATATATTGTTACATAGCCTATGATTTCATCATCTATCTATCTATCTATATACCTAGGCTGCTTCCCCCAAGGAAAGGGATTTCATCATCCTTTGTGTAATTCTAACGTACAGTGTGCTGCCTGTTTGATCACGAGCGTGTTCTGCCTCAGTTCCCCCCTTCTATCGTTATAGTAGAGTAAGTCGTCCTTTCTGTTGTTCAGAGCAGGATTTTCAGCTCTTTGTCCCGATGGCTTCATTTGCGCGTCCTTCTTACAAGTTATATCAAGCTCTGCTGGCCCCTATATAATGAGCTCAGTCTCTGCATTATTGCCACTTAGATCTACTCATTTTGTTCACATCTCTGTCCTCCCCTGTACAGTTATTATTGTTGTGAGTGCTCAGCAAGTCTCCAACCATCTAGCAGCTGTGTGTAATTTGAGTATAAGTGTTACTGCATTTTGTTCTAGTACTGTATAGCATAAGTTGTTAATTCGTAGGCCTAGTGATATTTTGTGATTCATGTGAGTGGATGTTAGCCATCATTAATAATAGTTTGTACCTGAAATTATTTATCTTGCATTAACTGAGCATTACCCAGTGTATTTTCATTTTACCTGGGCTGACTTAGATAAATTTACTCATGCTAATTTCGTGTTAATAGAGGCTATTGCAGTTAACCATATATTTAACCTGTTTTTTGCCATTACATTATCCTTATGAGTCCTGAATGTTTTGTTGTTAGTTTGAGCATTAAACTTTAACTTGTAATTTTGCCTAACTCTTTGTTTTGAACCTGGAACTTTGCGGGACAGTATTGATTTTTAGTATTCTCACTTAAAGTGTACATTAGCTTTGTCTGTTCCGTAACATAAATTTGGCGACCTCATATCAGGATATTCAGGATATTATCATAAGGATATTGCTTGATATTTTGTGACTGTTATTCATGATGTCTACTATTACTACACTTGATGAAGCCAAAGATTTTTTGTCAAATGTGCAAACAGTGTGTGATGTAGAAAACAGAACAAAGAATTAACTTAAGCTTGTTGCTCAACAATTGGGAATTGTTGTTCGCTCTCATCATTCTAAAGATCAAATTGTTGACATGATTAATGAAAGCTTGTTTAATGTAACTCCTCCAAATGAACAAACGCAGATTGAATTAGCTAAGTTACAGCTAGCCCTGCAGGAGGCTCGTGTGAAGGAAGCTGAATTTCAAGCACGTGCAAAGGAGGCTGAGTCTCAGGCTAAAGAGGCTTGTGTTAAGGAGGCTGAATTTCAGGCCCGTTCTAAGGAGGTTGAGGCACAAGTTGAACTTGCTAGAATTCAGGCAGACCATGAGTATCGCATGAAACAAGGTGGAACTGGATCATCTAGCTCTGATGATTTTGATGTGGCTAAAAATGTTAAACTTGTCCCTCCTTTTAATGAATCTGATTTAACTAAGTATTTTCAGTTGTTTGAGAGGGTAGCTACAGGTTTTAATTGGCCCAAGGAGTATTGGCCAGTACTCCTTCAAACTGTTCTCTCCGGTAAAGCTCAAGTAAATTATGCATCTTTGCCTCAGGATCAATCTGATAATTATGATGTAGTTAAGAGCTTGATTCTTAAGGCCTATGAGCTTGTTCCTGAAGCTTATAGAGTAAAATTTAGGACAACTTATAAGCAAGATAAGCAATCCCATGTTGAGTATGCAAAAATCAAAGAAGATCTGTTAGAGCAGTGGTTAAATTCTAAGAATGTGGATTCTGATTTTGGTAAATTTAAGCAGATGATTTTGCTGGAGGACTTCAAAAGGTGTATTTATAAAGATGTAAGCCTATATCTTGATGAGAGAAGAATGGATAATTTGTCTGATGCTGCAGTTTTAGCTGATGAATATGTTCTCACTCACAAGAGATATTCTAAAGAAAAAGGGAAAGCTGAGAGTAAGTACGTTGCCTCTACTCAGAGTACAGGTAACAGGAAAGAGAATAAAGATGATGTTTCTCAGGAAGTAAATACCAGCTTCACCTCTAGATTTCAGAAAAGTAAATGTACTTATTGTAGTAAGCTTGGTCATACTACGGAGAAATGTTTCAGGAGACAGCGTGATGTGAACAAAAAGGAGTCTTTAAATATTCAGTCAATTGGTCTAGTGTCCACCCTTGAGAGTTCCCAGAATTCTTTAACTGAGTTAACTGAACCTGCTTTGAGGGGTAACTTAAATTCTCATGATGGAGCTCCTCTTTTGAGCAGTAACGTGGGTGACACTCTCAAGAGTTCATGTGCTAATTTCCTGTCTGATGGTTTTCTCAGTCCTCTGGACATTAATGACAGGAAATCAGTTAAAATATATCGTGATACAGGTGCATGCCAATCCCTTATGCTGACCAGTGTTCTAGGCTCTAATGTTAATTCCTCTGATGAAACTGTAATCTTACAAGGTGTAGGGAATAATTACTTCTCTGTCCCTCTGTGCAGAGTGAATTTAGAGTCTGGTTTTGTTAATGGTTCCGTTATGGTTGGGTTGGTTGAGACACTCCCAATGTCAGGTGTAACTTTCTTACTTGGAAATGATATTGGTGGAAGTCAAGTGTGTCCAGCTCCTCAGTTGTCTAGTGAGCCAGTGGCTGCGTCCCAGGATTGTGGTGTCCCTGATGTGTTCCCTGCATGTGCTGTCACTAGGGCTAAGTCTAAAGTTACTGGTGATTTAGAGGATAATGATGATGATGATGTTATCCTAGCTGACACTTTTCTTGCTAATTTGGACCACTCACCAGATGAGGCAGTACCCTGTAGTGTTGATAATTTGTCTTGTCAAGAGTTGGTTGAGTTGCAGGTTGCTGACCCTGAGTTGAAAGGTCTAGCTAACTCTGCTTACAGTGAAGAAGAGTCAGCCGGTGCTTCTACTTGTTATTATGTAAAGTCAGGAGTACTTATGAGGAAGTGGAGACCCCCAACAGCATCAGCCGACTGTGAATGGGAGGTTGTACATCAAGTTGTCATCCCTCGTGTTTGTAGGCAGGATATCATTAGAGTGGCTCATGATTCCAGTTTGGCAGGACACCTTGGAGTGAGGAAGACTGTGGCACGCATTTTGAAACACTTCTACTGGCCAGGTATCTTCAGGGATGTTTCCTGGTTTTGTAAGTCTTGTCACACCTGTCAAGTTGTGGGGAAGTGTAATCAGACCGAAAAGGTTGCACCTCTAGTTCCCATTCCTCCTTTTGAGGCGCCTTTCACCCGTGTGTTGGTGGATATTGTGGGCCCTCTTCCTAAGACTTCTTCAAGATTTTCTTATGTGTTGACCCCGATTGATATGGCTACTCGTTATCCTGAAGCCATTCCACTTAGAAATATCTCAGCAAAGAACGTGGTTAAGGAAATGTTGGGGTTCTTCACAAAGTTTGGTCTGCCCAAGGAGGTACAGTCAGACCGGGGAAGTAATTTCATGTCAAATGTTTTCAAGCAGTCTCTGAAAGAGTTGGGCATCACCCAGATCACGTCTTCAGCTTATCATCCCCAGACCCAAGGAGCGTTGGAGAGATATCATCAAACACTCAAATCGATGCTCAAGAAATACTGTTTGGAACATCAGAAAGACTGGGATAAAGGTCTTCCATTCGTTGCGTTTGCCGCAAGAGAATCTCCAAATGAATCACTGGGCTTCTCACCTTTTGAACTACTGTTTGGCCATGAAGTAAGAGGACCCCTTAAGTTACTCAAGGAATGCTGGCTGTCGGAGGAAGATGACGTCAACCTGCTGGAGTATGTGATGAAGTTCAAAGAACGGCTGTCCAATGCTTTACAGCTGGCGAGAGAGAATTTAGGAGCTGCCCAGGAGAAGATGAAGACTTGGTATGATAAGAAGTCCAGGTTACGCCATTTTCAGCCAGGAGATCAGGTTTTGATTCTGCTACCAGTTCATGGGCAACCTCTTCAAGCCAAGTTTAGTGGTCCTTATTTCGTGGAGAAGAAACTCAGTGATGTCAACTATGTCATCGCCACACCAGATCGTAGAAAGAACAAGCAACTATGTCACATCAACATGCTAAAGTTATATCACAGGCGGGACGAAAATAATCCAGTCTGCACTGTAGCTGTTCCACCCGAGTCTGCAAGTGAAGCTCTCCCGTGTAGTATGAGCCTGAGTGATAGTTTGGGGAAGAATCCTGATATCATGAATGATCTCCAGACTAAGCTTTCTCATCTACCTCCCGAGGAAAGGCAGGAGTTTTCGGCATTACTGCAGGAGTACCCGCAAGTGTTCCGTGCCACTCCAGGAAGAACCACTGTGTTGATGCATAATGTCGATGTTGGAGACGCAAAGCCAATTAAATTGCTTCCTTACCGTGTGAACCCAGTGAAAGTTCCTCTCATCCAGAAGGAGCTTGGCTACCTGTTGGACCACAAGATGATTGAGCCCTGTCAGAGCGAGTGGAGTTCTCCTGTCACTCTAGTCCCTAAGCCAGGTGGGTCACAGCGGCTTTGCATCGACTACAGACGTGTTAATCAGATCACCAAAACAGACACTTACCCTCTCCCTCGCGTGGAAGATTGCATAGACAAGATCGGAAAGGCTAGGTACATAAGTAAGTTTGATTTGTTAAAGGGATACTGGCAAGTACCTATGACTGAACGTGCTAGGGAGATCTCATGTTTTGTAACACTAGAAAAGGCTTTTGCATGTTCTGTAATGCCATATGGTATGAAGAATGCACCAGCCACATTTCAGAAGCTCATGAATGTTGTAACAGAGGGTTTGGCAGGGTGTGTTGTTTATATTGATGATGTATTAATCTTCAGTGACAACTGGAAAGATCACCTATGCCATGTCAGTAAATTTCTTGAGCGTTTGGTTCATGCTAATCTTGCAGCTAATTTATCAAAGTGTGAGTTTGGTCAAGCTAAAGTTCAGTACCTCGGGTACGTAATTGGTGATGGACATGTTGCACCACCAGCAGCTAAGGTTCAGGTTATAAGTGATCTTCCCAGACCTAAAAGTAGGAAAGAGCTACAAAGATTTTTGGGAATGGTAGGTTATTACAGGAGATTTGTTCTTAACTTTTCAATTCTTGTATCACCACTTACAGACCTACTGAAAAAGGGAGTTAAATTTGTCTGGACCGATAACTATGAATCCTCTTTTAACAAACTTAAAGCTATTCTATTAAGTCAGCCAGTGCCCGCTACTCCAAATTTTGCCAAGCCTTTTAAGATGGCTGTTGATGCAAGTGATACAGGAGCTGGGGCTGTTTTGCTGCAAGAGGATGATCAGGGTATTGAACACCCTGTATCTTACTACAGTAAGAAGTTCACTCCACCTCAGAAGAACTATTCCACTTCTGAGAAAGAGCTTTTGGCCTTGATTTTGGGTTTACAGCATTTTTCATTTTATTTGTGTTCTGGTTTTGACCCCATAGTCATTTATACCGATCATAACCCACTGAAATTCCTTAGTAAGTTTAAAGATAAAAATCAGAGGTTGACAAGATGGAGTCTACTTCTTCAGGAGTATTCATTAGACATACAACATGTCAAGGGGAAAGAAAATGTTATTGCAGATTGCTTATCTAGACTTTAGACAGATTGTTTTAGAGTAATAAAAAATTTCCTTTGTAAATTTCTTTTTCTTTGTGGGGAGGTGTTACATAGCCTATGATTTCATCATCCTTTGTGTAATTCTAACGTACAGTGTGCTGCCTGTTTGATCACGAGCGTGTTCTGCCTCAGTTCCCCCCTTCTACCGTTATAGTAGAGTAAGTCGTCCTTTCTGTTGTTCAGAGCAGGATTTTCAGCTCTTTGTCCCCATGGCTTCATTTGCGCGTCCTTCTTACAAGTTGTATCAAGCTCTGCTGGCCCCTATATAATGAGCTCAGTCTCTGCATTATTGCCACTTAGATCTACTCCTCATTTTGTTCACATCTCTGTCCTCCCCTGTACAGTTATTATTGTTGTGAGTGCTCAGCAAGTCTCCAACCATCTAGCAGCTGTGTGTAATTTGAGTATAAGTGTTATTGCATTTTGTTCTTGTACTGTATAGCATAAGTTGTTAATTCGTAGGCCTAGTGATATTTTGTGATTCATGTGAGTGGATGTTAGCCATCATTAATAATAGTTTGTACTTGTAATTATTTATCTTGCATTAACTGAGCATTACCCAGTGTATTTTCATTTTATCAGGGCTGACTTAGATAAATTTACTCATGCTAATTTCGTGTTAATAGAGGCTATTGCAGTTAACCATATATTTAACCTGTTTTTTGCCATTACATTATCCTTATGAGTCCTGAATGTTTTGTTGTTAGTTTGAGCATTAAACTTTAACTTGTAATTTTACCTAACTCTTTGTTTTGAACCTGGAACTTTGCGGGACAGTAGTGATTTTTAGTATTCTCACTTAAAGTGTACATTATCTTTGTCTGTTCCGTAACAATATATATATATATATATATATATATATATATATATATATATATATATATATATATATATATATATATATATATATATATATATATATATATATATATATATATATGAAGGAGAATAGGATATAACACTGAACCCTGTGGTAGTCCAGTTGTAACATCTATCCAATTCGAATTTTTTCCATTTACTCGTATCAGTTCTGTTAAGCAGAGGGTATCATTTTTGGCAGAGCACTAAACAGTTGCACTAGACTCAGGCAGTGTGTGTGTGTGTGTGTGTGTGTGTGTGTGTGTGTGTGTGTGTGTGCGCGTGTCGTAGCTCCTCTTAGACTATATGATGGAACTGAATGAAACTTCGCAGGTGAGTTTGGCTAGTTACTGGGAAGACTTTCCACTATTATCCATGATTTTTAAAAGGCCAACCTCGCTTATCAAATATAAAATTCCCAGAAACAGTGAAAGGAGGGCAGATATGGCTTTGATATCCCAGTGCATCTGTAATGCGATATTTTAGAAGTGTGGCCCCCTCTCCATGATTCATGAGGGGTCAGTCCCCCTTAAAAAAAATAAATAAATAAAAAACATCAGAAACTGGGGAAAATGACCACACAGATTCCAATGAAGCTTCTCAGGTCAGTTTGTCTGGTTCTTTGGTAATGTCTTTTACGAGATAAAGTTTTCCCACATTTTTCTAGGGGGTTCGGCTCCAGTCACCAAATACAAAATTCGCAGACGCAGTGAAAGGAGGGCAGATATGGCTTTGATATATTAGTATACTTTGAACTCTTATCCATAATGCGATACTTGGGGAGTGTGACTGCCTCAGTGGTTCTTGGGGGTCAGCCCCCTTCCCAAAATAAAAATCATCAATAATAGGAGAAATATTTGAATAAAATTTCCAGGTGAGTTCTTCTGGTTACTCCAAAGGTCTTCCACAATATAAAATTTCCTAAAAATATTTAGGAGAACCAACCTTCCTCCCCCCCCTCCCTCTTTAAACATTCTCAGAAATACCGAAGGGAGGCCCGGTGTAGTTTTGATGAATTATCTTAGTACATGTTGTGCTATGGAATTTCATCAGTAATGTGATTTTTAGTGTGCTCAGCTCCGCAGTAGTTCTTGGGGAAGGGGTCAATCTCCTTCCCAAAAATAGAAATAATCAGAAACAGAGGATTATGAGCACATGGATGTCAAATAAATCAACATACGGTACATATCGCTGGACTGGGTATGTAGTTTCCATCTTTTTTTTTTCCAGAATGCACAGGAGGACTCTGCACATATACTTTATTACAACACTTTGCTTTCGTCCGGTAAAACAGTCATTAATGCACCCGAGCACACTGGCGCTGAAACCATGTGCCTTTAGCTTCTGAAGGATTCTTTTGTGTGGAACATTGTCAAAAGCCTCTTGATAATCAAGAAAGGCTATTTTACCAGATATAGTCTCGTCGTCCATGTTCAATATAATGTTGAAAAAGACCAATAAAGTAGTGAGGCAAGAACACTTATTGCTGCGAATCTTTGGTGACACTGTCTGTTTTTATGTGTTTCACAAAACTGACCCTGATAATAGTCTCTACCAACTTTCTGATCAATGATTTTCAATTAATTGGGTGGTAGTTGTTTGGTTGTGCTTTGTTGCCATTTCTTGATATCGTGAATACTTTTACGATCTTTCTTACTGCCCTTTAGTGATAAGTTATAAGGTTAATTTAAGGGCTTTCACATTTCAATCTGTAGTTCCATTAATCCACACACAGATGTTTTTCCTGGTGTGTTTTACACCATAACTTTTCTGGCTGCAGGTCGTACATCTCATTCACAAACTGGAAAATCATTGATAATGTTACCTTCTTCTACAGGAACTTGAGAACCTCCAGGAATCCTACTTGTATTTTCTACTGTAAATGCTGATGTAAAGAAAGTATGAATTCTTGGCATCTTAGTTTCATCATCAATATGCTTTCAGTGACCGGTGGTTAAGGGTCCAATTATTGGCGTTATTACTTTTTTGCTTGCCATGTAGCAGGGAAATCCTTAGAGGATTGATTTAGTGATGCTAGCAATATGAACCTCGAAATTTTTCTAGTTTTCCATTTTTTTTCCATTCTCCATCGAAAAGCATCATATTTTTTAACACTATGATTCCTCGTAGCATTAGTGTTTTTATGTGCATTATTTTTCTCTAACACTCAGTGTTTAATATTAGGGTTCCACCATTTGGGTTTAGAAGTTCTGGTAGGCCTTCTATTGCATATTGAAATTCATAACGACAGGTGTGTTGAGAGTTTCGGTTAAAAATTGGCATGCATCATTGATATTAAACATTTTGTCGATGGGATACCAATCACCTGCACCTACAATTGCTCTCTCTCTCTCTCTCTCTCTCTCTCTCTCTCTCTCTCTCTCTTATAGTTGGGTATATTCTCATAACTGATCTAAATATTGTCTTCACTGTACTTAAATGTAACTATGTGGTGATCGGCTTTACATAACTCTTCAAATACAATAACATTATTCACCAAATTTTCTGATGTGGCTAAAACAAGATCTAAGATGTTAGCTCCGCTTATTGGAAGATTTACGAACTGAAGCAAGGAAGTTTCCTCCCAGTTTGTACATTAGTCTAGCTCTGTGTGCGAGGATAGGAATTTTCCCTATTTCAGAACTGGTAAGTTACAGTCGTCAAATATTATAGTGTTTTCATAAGAGATTTCAAAAATTTTATTGTAGATCTCGTTGTCGATGTTGAGTGACTGTCTGGTTGTATGATAAATTAAACCAAGAGTGATTTTATGACGAGATTCTTATCCACGTTGAAGTTAGACGCTCACGATGTTTTCAGCAGAGGGGCTTGGTAATTATATCTGAATGGAATCCTGCTTAAATGTGTAACAACACACTGCCCCCTGCTCCATCCTTCCCCTCGCTTCTGAAAGAGTGATAACCTGGTAAATTAAGCGCCAATAGAATTTTTTTCTGTATTCAGCCACAGTTGTGTTATACAAATTACATCTTAATCCTCAGTATAGAGGTAAGCCTCTATTTGAGAAAATGTAATATGCAGACTACATGATTTAAAAGAGGAACTTTAATATACTTTCCTTTAAGATGTGGGGAGCTTATGTTACAAATGGCTTTGTCAGAATGTGTACATCATTTATATTGGTTGGTGTGTTCACCTTCTGTGATTACTTTTTCTCCAGGAAAAAAAGAAGTACGTCATTTAGCCAACGGCCAAGGAGGGCAGAAACAATGGGGTTCAAGTGCTCACTGCTCATAAAAGTCATTTCATAGGTCACTAAACTCCAGCCTTCCTGCATGCAAAATGATTTAGCTCATTTATGTTGATTGCTTTAATGAAATAGACATTCCCTGCGTCGATCCTTGGAAGAATGTCTGAAAAATAAAATATTGTTAGATTTCTCTTTATAGTGCCAGATTACCTTCCTGTTTATCTCCAGCAGCTCCTCTGGTCGAGTTTGTACTATTTCATTGGTACTTGTATTAATACTGATACGGCTGTTATTTGCTGCATCCTCAAAAACGGCGTCCAAGGCCTCTGTTACGTCCTCTACCGCACCTTGGACACAAAAACACTTTCGTTTAGAAGGTGCCCTGCCACAAAATTCCACCAACTAACCACGGATGATGGACTTCCCCACAGTTCATGCCTCATGGGGCTCTTCCTCTGTCCCTTATGTAATCTAAATTAGGAAACTCAAAATGTCTGTGAACGTCACCATTGGCACCCTGAACACTTGTTTTGGACGCAGTATTATCCATCACCCAAACTCTAGGGGTTCATAAGAGTTAAGGGTTTAACTGCCTCTCTTTCAGTTATTCATTCTATGGGTGACCGAAATTGACTGTTAAAAAAGTACAAATATAAATCCTCAGACTGAATCGGTTTTGAGACAATTTTTTTCTACTGTAGTACTCAAAAACGGTCAATTGGAAGAATCGCTGGAAATATAGTTCCATGGGATATGTGTACTGGAATTACCTTGGAAATTTAATTCATTCTTGAGATGATGAGAACAGAAAAAAATTTAAGAAGTTAAACTTCTAACAACAAAATTAGCTTTAGTCCAGAAAGATTAATTAAATTTTTCAAAATTACAAGCGTGACCACCACTTCCTACAATACAAGTTCCTCATTGATGATGCATGGACTAGATGACACTGCAAAAAGTCACTTGAGGGAAGGCAAACCACCCCTGCTGCAGATTTTGTACCAGAGACTGTTGGTTATCAAAGACGGATGGTTGTTTCCGATTGCCTGACCCAGCATATCCCATGTTTGTTCATTGGGTGTCTGATCAGGGGAGTTTGCTGGCCATGGCCAGTTCAGTGTGGTTGAGGACATCAGCACTATGGTGTCAGGTTACCATCAACGTGGCAGAGGGGAGATTAGTGATGAAAGTCAATGCCTCTCCACATCGACACACAACCCCCCTCCACAGCAGTCATGTTCTCTGATGGTGACATTGGTGAATCTTTCATCAAAGTGCCGTTAGACCTGTGCCCTGCCGCCACTGAAGGTCACTGGGAAGCGAGATTCAATCCATGTTGAGTACCCAGGACCACTGCTTAAACTTCCATCTCACGTTTTGTCTACACCAGTTCATTCAAGTTACCCTGTGGCGTTAAATAGATGTCCTCATAAATGGTCTTCGTGATGCAAGGGTTTGCTGCATGAAGGCGATTGTGAATGGTTTGGTCGCTGAAGCTGAATACTTGCATCTACTCTCAGCTGTTACCTCAAAGTGCTGACACTGGTAGTTTGTTTAGGTAGAATTTGCACATCGATGAATCGATCTTGTTTCTTGTGATTGTCCTAGGTCTTCCCACGCGATGTCCTTCTCCAACCTGTCCAGCTGCTTGTACATGGTCTATCAGTCTCTGGGTGAATGAGTGCGTCACGCTATATGTTCTTGCTGCCTCTCATCGAAACCCCTCCACTTGCATCACCCAGTCGGTCTTTGGGGCGTGACTGTTTGATGGTCTGTACAGCTACTTTATAGCTGCTTTTATATCGGTCAAAGGTGAACAAATCTTTGTGAGCACTATTCAGCAGTAACACTGCCTTCACGTGATTCATATCATCCTCACCTTCCTCACCCTCCTGCCCTCTCCCTCCTGCCTTACCCTCCTCGCCTGACAGACTACCATGAACAAAAGCTAGTTTTTCGTGGATGATGCGTTACTGGTGAGCCGTGGGGCACAATGGCTGACCTAAACAGTATCGTTTTCTTGTTCAAGATGTATTATAATATGACGTGGAACGCCACCAACACAATGTACTCTCCCACTTGGTTTCCTGAATGACAAAAATGGAAGGTGGCCCTTGAATGTTTGAAGTAATGTGTACCTATGTATTTGGCTGCAAAATTAGTTATCCCCTTCCGTGTATTTACTTATTATCAGCTTATCTTTATTTATTTATTCCTCAAGGGAACGAGCGAGAACACTATACAGGAAACTGAATGGTTGTTGATAAGGAAGTGGGTAGGTGGGTTACCCTCTCTAATGTAGTAGTATAGCAAAGCACCGAAAATGGATCATTTAACAGGGTAGTAAAGTCACAGTGTAGGCCTATATATATTCATCAATGGGAGCTTATGAGAAATTAACTGATGTTATTGAAACGAATTCGCAAACTCAGCTATCATATTAAGAAAAATAACAATAAAAAAAATCACCAAATTCAGGATCAAAACTGGGTTATCTCGGAAAAAGGTACAGCTGACACAAATAAGCACACAGCGGAAAAGAAGAATAGAAAGGCTATAGGAGTCATGAAAGCTGCTTTTGTCGGAATTTGCCATCATATTGCTAAGAAAAAAGAATATGAAATGAAAAATTATATTCTCGGTTATTAAACCAATCCCATCCCTATACACGACGTTGGAAAGTTTGTTGAAAAGGAGTTAGTGTTAAATTACTTCAGCATTATACGGTCATGAAATATGTAAATATATAAGGAAATTAATAAAAAAGCTCATAACTACCCACCAAAACTAGGATTACTCGGTTTTATAATGCTACAGCAGACTTATGCACAATCTTGGAAAGCTAAAATAATGTTAGTAATATGTTTTACGCTTCAAGTGTGGGTGGCTATAATTTATTCTGGCAAGCACAAAACAATTTAGTTACGAGTAAGAGCGTACCAAAGTAGTTCAAAGATTAATGAAGACTACATACAACTCCTCCAGTTCTTAAAATCCTTCCAGACATTAATCAGAGCAACTGAAGACAGCAAAAATATAATAAAAATTACGTCTGTTACCTCAATTGTGTGGGTTATGTAAGTTCGCAATCGACGTCCAGTGCGAGAATCCAGGCATACGATATCATCACCCTAGAACCTTTTAGTGATAACACAGTAGTGTACTAGCGATAAGAAATGTACTGTACGGTACATGTAACTACAGGAGTAATGTACTGAATCTGATTAGCAGAGCACCCAGTAATTACAAGGCCTCACTACAGTACATGCATCTTAAATACAAGCAACATTTAATCTTAAAAGCACAATAAATGAAAAGTGAATAGCACAATATACGTAATTACAAGGGTTTAGTGACCTTATATATACAATAACTTCAACTGAAGTGTATACTCAACTCGAAGCAGAGTGACGTGTGCTCCAGTGCTAGTTAGCTCTTCATTATGAGGGTGTCCTCTTAGCTAAATCAACTTTCTCTCGTGATAGGGAGAAGTGGGGATGCAGATATCAAGTGGGAATGCAGCAAACTGCCCCGACTGTGTCAAGATAATTTGGGAATTAAGTGTCGTTAATAATTTAAACTTATTTTCCACATGACCTCTACTAAGTTCTGAATACCACAGCTTGCCCATATGTCGGTATAAAGTGCACAGTATTTAACGGCCAAGTGGTGAGTTGTCCATCTGGTGCACATAGGAGGACTCATAGCCCTCAGGGCATTGACTGTCTAGTCTATGCTCTAAGTCGACATGCAAAGAACAATGGAATAACTCAAAAATTACATAATCGTAGTGAAAGGATATTTGGTTACATAAGAGTATTACAACCCCTCGCTATAAGGGGTCTTTCTGCGAGGCAATATCAAATCGACTGGTGGTACCAGTGATTGGATGACGGTGAAAGAACCGTGGCAAGAATGAGTCAGAAAACATAGAGATAGCAAGAACTCAACAAAGAACGTGCGGCAACAAATGCATTAATAAGGGCAGTCAGTTTTATTAACTATGTGGGTTCCTTCTTAAGCTGATTAAATCACGGGATGCAAGCAACGGTAAATAGAAGCCACCTTTGCAATGGAGGGATTATAAATGAGAAACTACACATTCGTATTGAAAAGTAAATGCAAATACTGTTTATAATTTTCACCATTGTGATGATGGGAGGGGTATCTTCTTGATTTTAATACAATCGTCTGGTGGCAGCAAGAATGAACTAAAAAGCCCTCAGACAGTGCACGTCTCCATCAACCCATATCAAATTTGTTATTTACTGCTGTAATTCCTGTTTCTTAACAAACAAATACTTTTACGGTTTTAGATAGTCAGTTTATTCTACGGTCATACTCTACCCTGTTACAAAGCTTCAGAGAGCGCATACCTCCTCCAGTACCGATAAATTTTATTAAATATTCTTAACCCGACCCAACTTCAATTTAACCAACTCGTCTTTGACTTACCATCCACCTACTTACCAAAATTCATTGAAATCCGAAAACGATTTTTTTGAGATATCTTGTACATAAGCAGACTAAGTAACAAACAGAAACGCGAGTACAAAACCTCCGTTCAACTTAGCAGGCGGAGGTAATTAGAAGTGATTAGCAAAGACTATTTCTAAAGTCCTTTTTGCTCAAGTCTACACAAAGTCAATATAATCATCTGACAGTAGCAAAAATCTGTTCCAATAGAGATTCATTTAACTTCATCAGTTAGGAAGGGTTTTCCTAAAATTGAAAACAATCATCTGTTGGCAGTGAAAATGAATTAAAGGAGCAAGGGTATGATCTATCGAGAACAGGTAGCGTATAGCTCAGTCACGTCCTTCTTTTCCTGATTACAATCGTTTGGTGGCCATAAACATTACTTAAAAATGACAGCGTTGTACTTTCAATCCGAGAGGTCCTTCTGATCATAATAAAATTCTCTGGAGGCACCAACAAGGTATAAGGCATGATTTCGTCGTATATTAAGTCAATGAAGTCTTTAAAACCAAATATAATAAAATCGTCAGGTAACGTCAAGAACTGTTTAGATAAAATAAGGAAGAAGAATGAACGTGTTGCATTGTAGAGTCAAGCTAAACATCCACACGCAAATGTTCTGCACTAGTGATCAGCAAATATTACATTTGCATTTCGCAGATGCTTCCAGTGTAGTGACCCCCCAAAATCTTATACTTATCCACTGGGGATGTTTAGGCCCAAGGTCAGCCTAGCGTAGTCCACCATAATTACGGGTAGACGGCCAACCTACTTCCCTTGACGGCATTTCATAATCGAAGGAACTCCAGTGACGTCTTGGTTATCGAAAAAATGCGTAAGTTAATGCTGTCATTCTGACTTAGGTGTTTTAACCACTACCGTAGACAACCAGGCGCCTCCATGCCAGGTGCAGTACACTTGGCAACAGGTGAGACCATCAAATTAGTCCAAGCAGGCGGGTTGATGAGACGGATGGGGCAGGACCTTGATTGCCTAGTGGCACGGAGGAAGCCAGTGATGTGAGGGAGAGGATTCAGAGGGGGATAGAGACTCATGCTACTATTAGCCACCTTTACCATAACGTTCTGGAATATAATCTAATCTGCCTGCCGACAGACTGTTTTGTACACCTGAAAGACTCGATAATATTTCTCCGTTAAGATAGTCATTTTACTACAGGTATGGAAAATAAGCGCAAGAAGTGTATGGAATCAAAGGGGAATTGGAGAGTATGCCAATGTTAACCCTCGTCCCTGTTCATTGATGATTTTTATATCATGAATTTATTTACTGAGTCAGGCGGATCCATGTAGCGCTGAAGAGACTTTAGTAGCCGTCGTCACGGAGGGAGGGAAAACAGTGAGTATGAACGAATAAGGGGCTAAATCAAAGGGGAACAGAAACGCATGTGTCCGTTAAGCCCATTTTCTTCACCATAACTACTCATTGTTATGCTCCTGTTTAAGTTATGCAACATAGATAAGGTCTGAATAGTTGTCATCAAGGAACGAATCACAATAGTGAGGATAAGGATAAGCAGATATGGATAAATCAAAGGGTAACTGAAACTCATGTAAATATCAATCAGTGTCATGCGCTGAAGTCCTTTTTCATTATATTGTTGCAAAACCTTGGCGACTTAGACGGTGTAAGAGAGGCTTCATTATTAGGGTCACATAAGAGAATATAAGGATGTGAGAATCAATAAACGAATGAAATCGAAGAGGAACTGAAACTCATGCGTCTCTAAATGATTCTTGCTACAGCCAGACTATTTAATTTTTCTTACGAGAAAGTTTAATTTGTTGTTATCACGGAAGGAGAGAATGTAGTCAGAGTGAGGTAAGAAACTTAGCAGACCTAAGGTAAACTGAAATATGTACAACTGTGCTGGACTTGTTTTATTTAATCTTGATATCCACGAACAGTTATATTCCTCTTAGATGAGATATTTCGACGTTTAGATATTACAGTCTTCAGTAACCTACTCATAGAACTGATATGTTTTCAGTCCCCCTCCCATTCACCGACAGGATCTCATCTTTAGCTACTTATATCATCAACCAAGACCAGATTAGCGATAATGTCTAGTAAGGTCAAGATAGGATCTTGGATAATCATACTTTAGATCATTAATCACTTTTATTACTATGAAGCCGAAATGTAATGACATTCATCCTTCTCTGATGTATTTCAACACAACGTGCCGTCTTATGTATATGTTAACATTTCTTTTCTCTCCCTTCTCCCTAGCCCTGATAGCACCGGGTGGACCATTAGTAATGGTATAACATGCACTCCTATCGAAATAAAATGTCCTGATAATGCCCGTCACAACCCATTATTCCTGCTTATCGGGATCAAATGTCAAGATGACCTCAATCAAACCTCATCAGATGTATTTCTAAACACGGTTCACTCTACCTCATGAGATGTATTCTAAACACGGTTCAGTCTCTAATGCCGCCAGTGCACTCTTGAATCCTGATGTTTGTACTTGCTGGGTCTACACCTGTGACTTTGACCTTGACCCTAAGTATCCATCTCCCTCCTTTCCAACTCCGCTCCCTCCTCCTTTATCATTCCCCTAACCTCTCATCTGCCGCCGCCACCTGTCTTTCCTACAAACAACTTTTTTTTTTTTTTTTTTTTTTAAATAACAGAACGGAGGAAGGAAAAACAAATGGGGAAAAAAAAATAATCCATACACCAGATTACTGGTGTCCTCTGTTCATAAAATATCTGTAACAGTTAGACTTGAACAGTTGTAGGTTGAAATTTGGAGGAAATCAACTCTGGGGAAGCGAGTTCCAGAGAGATGCAGTTCGGGGAATGAAAGAATTCTAATAGGCAGAAGTTCTGCAATATGGTTGAGTGATATTCCAATCATGAGCGCTACCAGATGCCCGTGTAGCACGAGGGAAGGCATGGAGAGGTGGCACCATGGACGCAACTTCGTCTGAGCATTTGCTAAAAAAATATCTGTAAAATAATGCAAGGGAGGCAACATTCCTTCTTACTTGCAGGGGAGGTAGTTTATATGTAATGAAAGGGTTGTTAATGATTCTAACAGCTGTATTCTGAATTTTGTCTAGTTGTCTTAATGCAACCTCTCCACAACCATTCCACAAGGGTGAGCAATATTCAAGCTGAGAGCGCACATGACTCTTATAAATTATAGCTAACTGCTCGTCGGTGAAGAAGTTACGGACTCTGTACAATAATCCAAGTTTCTTTGAGGCGGTTTTAGCAAGTGATCTGACATGGGAGGTCCAGCTGAGGGCACTGTTAAGTGAGATGCCAAGAATTTCAATACTTTTGGAGATGGGAATATTAGTAGCACTGAAGGTAATGTACGAATCTGGTACTATCTGTCTATTAGTAAACTGTATATATTTAGTTTTACTAGCATTAAAAAAGACAAGGTTGTTTTGTCCCCATTCACTGATTGTAGATAGATCTTGATTTATGGAGATGGCTGTACTGAGTTGAGAGGTAGAGATATTAAACTTTGTAAATGGATGTCTGAGTGTGAATGAACTATGTAGTGTCGAGTCATCTGCATATGAGTGAATGGGATTGTGAGTGACAGATAAGAGATCATTAATATGAACCAGAAATAGGGTTGGCGCCAGAACTGATCCCTGCGGCACGCCGGCGTTAATTGAGTGGAAATTGGAATATACATCATCTACTTTTACTCTTATTTTCCTGTCACTAAGATAAGAAGAAATCAAAGGAACAAAAGACGTTAGTCCATAGCAAGGGAGTTTGGACAGCAGGGAACGGTGCCATACTCTGTCTAAAGCTTTAGAGATATCAAGAGCTACTGCATGAGTTTCTCCAAAAAGATCAATTGATTGATGGATGGTATGAGTTAAGAGATTGAGTATGTCAATGGTGGATCTTTCGTGGCGAAAACCGTATTGTCTATCACTAATTAAGTTGTTGGATTCAAGTATCACCAGTCGAGCAGGGCAGTACTCCCGAGGTGGATGGAAAGCTGATGACAGGGAGTGCTGGAGCTCCCGTTTCATCAGCCCTCAGGACTAGTTCCTGACCATCCCCCTTTGCTGAACTTTTTCAGTGTCTCAGTTACACAGAGAGTAGGCCAGCATGCTCTCCAGTACAAATTTCTCTATCTATCTTCACCAAACTACATGCACAGTACACACTACACTTCCTACTCAAAATTTACCAAAATGGCGTCAATTCACCTAGCCTCGGAGTCCCCAGGGGGGGGGACCATAAATGCCCCCGCCATCTGCCCCTCTCCCGGTGACGACTCGAGGTGCCTGGAACCACTGTCTGACTCTCTTCTTCTTCATTTCTGCAACATTCGCGGCCTTTCATCTAACTTTCGCTCTGTTGAGCACCACCTCTCCTCCTCTAAACCTCACCTTCTTTTTCTAACGGAGACTCAGCTGTCTGAGGCAACTGACAGCAAACCCTTTTCTGTATCCTCCTACTTTCTCTATACTCATTTCAAAGCCAAAGGTGGCTGTTGTGTATACATACGCAACGACTTATCTTGCTCTCGTGTTCCTGAACTTGATTCTTCTGAATTCTCCACTCTCTGGCTTCGGCTTTCCTGTCATTCTCTGACTAAATATATCTGTGCTGTTTACTTATCCCCTAATTCTACTGACTATCAAAAATTCTTCGACTATCTTACTTCTACGATGGAACACATTCTGTCCATTTCTCCTTTCTCTGAAATCTCCATTCTTGGAGATTTCAATGTTCACCACCACCTTTGGCTCTCCTCTCCTTTCACGGATCCACCTGGTGAACAAGCCTACATCTTTTCTATCCTTAATGACCTAGAGCAGCTTGTACAGCACCCTACCCGTATCCCTGACCGCCTTGGAGAGAGCTCCAACATACTTGACCTCTTCCTCACAACTAATCCTTCAGCTTACTCTGTTAATCTTTTCTCTCCGTTGGGCTCCTCCGATCACAACCTTATTACCTTAACCTGTCCTATCGCCTCCAGTACGGCCTGCGGACCCTCCAGGGAAACGTCGTCTCTGGCATTTTGGAGCTGCGGACTGGGAGGCCCTCAGGCAGTACTTCTTTGATTTTCCCTGGAATGATTATTGCTTCCATGGCCATGAGCCATCTGAGTGTGCCTTGCGCATTACGGAGGTTATTCTCTCGGGCATGGAAGCATACATTCCTTTCTCATATCCTTTGACTAACGCAAGAAAGCCTTGGTTTAATCACGCTTGTTCTAATGCTGTCCGCAACAAGGAGAAGGCCTACAAAAGGTACCGGAGCCAACCCACCCCTGAATCACATAATCTTTACGTTTCTGCCCGGAATCGTGCTAAGTCTGTTCTTCGCTCTACTAAAAATAATTTCATCCATACTAAATGCTCTCAACTCTCCAACTCGAATTCTTCCCGCTCCTTCTGGCACCTTGCCAAAAATCTTTCTAACAACTTTACCTCATCATCCTTCCCTCCTCTTTTCTACTCTGATGGTTCTGTAGCTATTTCTTCTACTGATAAAGCAGATCTCTTTGCACAAACTTTCTCCTCCAATTCCACCTTAGACGATTCCGGTGCTGTTCCTCCATCACTTCCCCCTCTGACTTCCTCATGGCTGACATTAAAATTTCTTCAGTTGATGTATTTTCTGCCATTACTGGCCTCAGTACTAACAAGGCATATGGGCCTGATGGGGTCCCTCCTGTTGTTCTCAAAAACTGTGCTTCTGTGCTTACACCCTGCCTAGGCAAACTATTTCGCCTTTGTCTGTCAACTTGTACCTTTCCTTCTTGCTGGAAGTTTGCTCTCATTCAGCCAGTCCCAAAGAAGGGTGACCACTCCCAACCCTCCAACTATCGTCCAATTGCTTTAACGTCCTGTATTTCAAAAGTTTTCGAGTCAATTCTTAATAGAAAAATTTTAAGGCATCTTTCCTATCACAACCTTCTTTCCGATCGTCAGTATGGGTTCCGTCAGGGACGCTCCACTGGCGATCTTCTCACCTACCTTTCAGACTCCTGGTCATCCTCCTTTCGGGACTTTGGCGAAAGCTTTGCCATTGCACTTGACATCTCAAAGGCTTTCGATCGAGTCTGGCATAAATCTTTAATTTCCAAACTGCCCTCCTACGGTTTCTATCCTTCTATCTGTACCTTCATCGCTAGCTTCCTTTCTGGTCGTTCTATAGCTGCTGTCGTAGACGGCCATCGTTCTTCTCCTAGATCTATCAACAGTGGTGTTCCTCAGGGCTCTGTCCTATCACCAACTCTCTTCCTTTTATTCATCAATGATCTTCTAAGCTGTACATCTAACTCTATCCACTCATACGCTGATGACTCCACCCTTCACCTTTCCATTCGGTTCCCGCAACGCCCATCTCAACAGTTACTTCAAGAAACAAGGGATGAGGCTATGGCACACCTAATGTCTGACTTGGCTCATATCTCTGACTGGGGTAAAAATAATATGGTTGTCTTTAATGCTTCTAAGACTCAGTTCTTACACCTATCAACCCGACAAAATCTTCCACAGGTATACCCACTAATGTTTAATAATATTCAGATTAATCCTGCATCATCCTTGAACATGCTTGGGGTTTCATTTACTCGGGACTTATCTTGGAAAGATCATATTGCATCTCTTGTAAAATCTGCTTCCAAGAGATTGGGTGTGCTAAGCCGACTCCGCTCTTTCTTTACCCCTGCACAATTGTTGACTCTATACAGGGGTTTTATCCGCCCCTGTGTGGAGTACAACTCTCATGTGTGGGGAGGCTCCCCACATACAGCTCTTCTCAATAGGGTGGAGTCAAAGGCTTTTCGTCTCATTAACTCTCCTCCTCTTACTGACTCCCTTCAACCTCTGTCTCTTCGCCGCACTGTTGCATCTTTATCTCTTTTCTATCGCTACTTTAATGGTCACTGCTCCTCTGAACTGTCTGCTTGCATTCCTCCACCTCTACGACGGGCGCGTAGCACCCGTCTGGCAGCAAACTCTCATCCCTTTTCTGTCCAACTCTCTAATGCAAGAGTTAACCGTTACTCCCAGTCTTTCATTCATGCAACAGGTCAGCTCTGGAACTGTCTCCCTCTGTCTGTATTTCCTCCTGCCTATGATCTCCAGTCTTTCAAACGCAGTGTGTCCAGGCATCTCAAAATGATCGGATCTTGAATTTGGCTCTCTATTGTATTTTGTTTTTCTCTTGGAGGGAACTGTTACTGCGGGCTCATGGCCTTTGGTTCCTTCTTCCTCGCATAAAAAAAAAAAAAAAAAAAAAAAAATTAAAGTTTCAAATACCTTACCAAGAGAAGATGTGACAGCTATTGGTCTGTAATTGGAGGGGTCAGAAGAACTTCCTTTCTTCGGAACTGGGTGGATATTGGCTTCTTTCCATGAATTTGGGAATAAAGAAGTACGTATAAGTACCTACCTAACCAAGCCCACCCTAGTCGTTTCGATTATAACCTAATCTTTTGTGACCTAACAAACCGTCCTGGCATCGTATAATCTTTCACATAAAGGGGGAAGAGAGATGTACTGACTTAATACCAGTCCCCACAACGTTAGAAATACATTAAAGAGTGGTGACTGACACTGTATTATGATTTTTTTCTTGGTGTGAATGATTAACGTGATCTTGAGTGATTTATTTAAGGCCCTAACATGACTTCATTTGATAGTCTAATCTTGACTGACGTAGAGGGGAGAAAATAAAATCTAATAAGGAGTACTGGTAACTAGTCAGTTCTATGTAGGCTACTCCTATATTTCCTATGCCTAATAAAGTCATTTGGATGCATAAAGGCCTAATTTACTGAGACACCGTTGTGCTGAAGTGGTTACTAGAAACTATTTTTAGTTTCTTATTAAGCTTTAATTTTTGTATTGACTTAAAATCGTCTGACAGTAACAATAATAGACTTTTTAAGATTTCATCGAGCTGAAAGGGTTGAAGGAAACTGTTCCCTCTTCTGCTGTAGAAGAGCAGCCTTTAATGAAAATAAACCGTCATAAAAATCATATAACGACAAGCAGAAGAGTAAACAAAGAAAATAGTGTGTGGGTGCACACACTATTCACTCACTCGATATACGTGACTCTACACTACACATAGTGACAAGTAAACTAGTTTTCTGTGATCCAGGAAATAATTTACTACGCTGTGGTAACCACATAAATGGAAACCTGGAGGGTTCAGGCGCTCCAACTGCATTGGGTTTATTTCATGTCGGGAATGAGTAGCCTAGATCAGGGCCCCTATACTCCTCATGACGCAAAAATGGATTGGATAGACAAAAAAAATACATTTCTAAAATATTCCTTCTAACCCTTTTAGTGCGACAATTTTTGAGCAAAAATATAATCATGAGGTACCAAGAATATACAATAAACAAGGTGTGATGACAATGGAGTTTTCTTAGACGACTAAAATCATCTGGGAATAGCAAGAATGACTGGAAATGATAGTGGTTCTGTACTGATTAAGCTGACTCCGACTAAATTTGGGTTTTTACAGCAACGGATCCACTTTTCGTCAATCCGTAACGAAACTCATACACAATATGCTACGAAGTATCTTACTCTAAGCTTTCTAGCTGACAACAATCGGTTATATATATATATATATATATATACACACACACAACTGTAAATTACAGGGTAGAAAGGATTAAAGCAAACTGATGGTGTGGATCAGTGGATCAGGGGATAACAGCGAAGAGGCGTTAGAAAGACAACAATAGGAGGAAGAAACCAGAGCTTTCCTAATTTTTTCCCCAGAACGATGTATCTTTTTATTTTATGTGGATAATGCCAAGAAATACTTGGACTTAACCCATTCATTATAGCAACTTTTTTCTCTTTTTGATAATTCCTCTGGCCAGATTATTATACTCAACTTTAAAAAGATCTCTCAAATTGGGCATTTTAAAGAAAGCTCTGTTTAATATATCTATCTATCTATCTATTGCCAGACGCCTCAATCCCGTTTGGGGTGGCCACAAACAAATCGCCTCCAAGTCGCCCTGTCCCCTGCCATTTCACTGCCCTGCTTCCAACTCACAACCCCCTCTCTCATATACCTCTCCACCCCATCCCTCTATCTCATCCTCGGCCTTCCCCTCCCTCTTCCCCCCTCCACCTCACTCACATACACTCTCTTCGTCAGTCTTTCACCCTCCATCCTCTCCACATGGCCAAACCACCTCAATGTGTTCTGCATAACGCTTCCTATCACACATCCACACCACAACGCTCCTTTATATCCTCATTCGTCAGCCTCTCTCTCCATGTGATTCCACAGGCTCTTCTTAAATAACTCATTTCCACTGCTCTCACTCTTGACTTGTGTCCTTCCAACAACGTCCAAGCTTCACTTCCATACGTTAGAGTTGGTATCACAATACTGTCATGTAGTAACTTGTTCACTTCCATGCTCACTTCCCTGTTTCTTATCACTGCTTTCAAAGAACCAGCAACCTTTCTTCCCTGCTGTATCCTTTCAAGCACTTCACCCTCCAAACCTCCATCCTTACTCATCACACTACCCAAGTACTTAAACGTACTCACATTTTCCAATTCCTCACCATCCAACCTCGCTGTACATTCACTGACTTCACCTCTCTCAAAGACCATCACTTTACGCTTCCCTACATTCACCTTTAGATTCCGTTTCTTACACACTCTCCCAAACTCATCCACCAAGCTTTGCAGCTCCCCTTCGTCTTCACTCAACAACACAGTATCATCTGCAAACAACAGTACAGGGAGTTTCCAAACACTATCCTCTCTCACCAGGGCCACTCCAACATCCACTACCCTACCTTGTACCTCTTTTATTACCCCATCCATGTACAGATTGAACAACCATGGAGACATGACACATCCCTGTTTCAACCCAACTTTCAAAGAGAAAAATTCACTTAGTTCACCATCCACACGCACTGCAGCCTTCGCACCATCGTACATATTCTTCACAGGATTCAACAATGTCCCATCTACTCCATATATTCTTAACACATTCCACAATCCTTGTCTATCCACCCTGTCATATGGTTTCTCCAAATCCATGAAAGCCACATACAACTTGTTTCCCATCTCTAGAAACTTTTCCACTAAAGATCTAAGAATGAATATCTGATCTACACAACCTCTTCCCTTCCTAAAGCCTCCCTGTTCTTCTCCAACTAATGTCTCTGTTCTTTCTCTAACTCTGTCAATAAGTATCCTACCATACACTTTTCCTATTATACTAAGAAGACAAATGCCCCTGTGATTACCACACACTTCTTTTTCCCCTTTTCCTTTGTTTTAGGGAATAATTATACCTGACTTCCAATCCTCCGGGACTCTACCTTCCTCCCAGACCAATCTGCACATCTTCCACATCCATTCTACTACTATCTCTCCCCCATGCTTCAGCATTTCACCACACACTCCATCAATTCCTGGGGCTTTCCCCGATTTAACTTACTTCATTGCTTCCACAACTTCTATGCTACTGATTTCTCCCTGTCTTCTCACCTCCCTCCTTCTTTCTGTTTAATATATGCTGTTGAAAATGTTCTTATGAGGATGACACTAATCGTCTGGAGTCAGTAACAACATAATGTATAATACGTCCCCATAATTAAGAGGTTAAGTGTGACTTTGTGCCCTCACTAGTGAAAGAAAAATGGAGACAATTAATTTAAACGATCATGGTATAAAATTACGCCAATATAGCTTTTCAAATATAATGTAGACAAGAATTTCTGAGCATGTGATCATGTATGCCTAAATGGAGGACAGCCTGAATAATAACCATTGCTGATTTCTATATGAGTGGAAACGACACTGTTTAACCACTAGATTCCCTGGCACGTCCAGAAACCAAAATATAACACGACAAAACCTAATACCATTTTGAACCAAAAAAAAAAAAAAAGATTGAACATAAAGGTAAACCTGGCCTTGCAGCATATTTTCATACTGGAAACCATTTCAGCACAGTACCACTCTCTTAAGTATTCCCTACCAACATTCACTGAGTATATTCAGCCCTAGCTTAGCCATGCTAAACCGAAAGGCCCTCCTAACCCAACCTTAACCTAACAACCAACATGACCTAGCTCAACCCTAATCCTAACATTCTGTTACAAATTAGCCCAAATTGTCAGATATACTGTAGTCTGACCTTCCTTTGTTACTCTAGCTTAATCTACCAAACCTAACCCAGCTCTAAGAGGCTCAACATAGGAAACTTAATCCTAAACGGCAACTTAGTCACCTAATCCTGACAGCTTAAGCTAGCCAAGTCTTAACATCCTAACCTAACCGAGTGTGCTCCTTACCTCATAATCCTACCAAATCTAGCCTAATTGTAACGCCCTAATCTAATGTAATCAACTCTGAGAGAGAGAGAGAGAGAGAGAGAGAGAGAGAGAGAGAGAGCGAGAGAGAGTTCTGTATGAGAATATGTTGCTCGGCACCCGGACGCACTGTTACCAGTTAAATAAATTTAATGCCAGATATAGGGAATCAGCTCCAGCTACCCACAGTTTATTTTTATTTGTTTCATATTTACGTAGTTTTTATGACATTCTACTAGATTTATTGTGCTTTTTATCAATAGTTCAGAGATATTTTTGTAGACCTTTTAACACCTGAAAGCCAGTTTATCGGAATTCAAATTCCTTTAAAGAGTTGGTTGAGCTACATATTTCATAAATTTGACAATTCTGGCCTGATCTGGTTTCCATGAGCCTCGTTGCCCTTCTGTAAAAAATCCGTGCTATGGGTGTGAAACGAAAATGTTCCGACTTTTTAAGTGTAGTTGACAGCCAGCGCATACAAGCCGCACTGGCTGTGGTTCAGGGAAGTGCATCATTACCGTATCCTTATCAGGGAATTACCAGATTATCTCTTCCTCAGCTGCTTGTTCTGCAGAGTTTACCTTCATATCCTCCTCTGTGTTACTGAGGGAAACTATGTCGATATTCAGATGGTACAGTAACGTCGAAAAGAGAATATATATATATATATATATATATATATATATATATATATATATATATATAGTATACTGGTGTATATATTACCTAAGAGGAGGGGAGCTATTTAATCTGGAGCTTACCTATATTCTGTGATAAGCAAGTCACAATGACAGTTTATTATTTTCACACTGTTGTTTTAGTCGTTTATCACTTTTATAATCGCTCGCCTAGCGAGGCGATAATGTGATCACCTGCGTCTGTGTTTGCCTGTGTGTAGTGATGGCAGGCGTAACGCACTGGTGAGCTAATGATTCATCATCATCATTATTATTATTATTATTATTATTATTATTATTATTATTATAAAGCTTCGCCATATAAATGGCTAAGCTTATTGTTTTCCTAAGTATTATTGTTATTTTTCTTTGAACTGTTTTTTATCTGGGATCTTGATATTATACAGAAAGGTACCCTAGGATGACCCAAGTACTTGTGCCAAATATGATTTTGACCTATTTTTGAAGGTCATATACTCATTTATGGTGCAAAAATTACGTATGTGAAACTGAAGTATTTCAGAAACTAAATGAGATGCAGCTATTTGACTGAAAATCCTATGATGAAAATGTTTGCTGAGAATTTTCGCTGAATATTATGCAATTTAGTTTAGTATGTGGATGTGGTTGAAAAGATTAGGAGAAATACACTGAGGTGGTTTGGACATGTGGAGAGAATGGAGAATGAAAGACTGACTAAGAGGGTGTACAGTATGTAGGTGAGGAGGAGGGAGGGAGAGGGAGGGGTAGACCGAGGATGAGGTGGAGGGATGGAGTTGAGAGGTATATGAGGGAGGGGGGGGTGAGTTGGGGGGAGGGTAGTCAAATGGTGGGTGACAGAGTGACTTGGAGGCGTTTTGTTTGCGGCCACCCTTTGCGGGATTAGGGCGTCGGGCTATAGATAGATAGATAGATAGTTTAGTAGTAAGTAACGAATTCAAATCTGCTCAGTGTATTCTTTGTCGCAAGTTTTAGAGAAAACCATAAAAGCTGTAAAGCGGTACTTTTACAAAAATACAACTGTGGTTCCTCTTGTTAACTAAAAGGAAACTGGTTACAGTTAAGCATACAGTTAACCAGTTACTGAGACAAATGTAAAATGTATCCGTGCGTACTTCCAAACCTTTGTCTTCAGATCTTGTTGATATTACACAACAGGCCACCTTAGGTTAATCAAAGTAGCCTACATGTTCCAAATTTGAATGACCTTGAAGTACTTTTAAAGGTAAAAAATTTGTTTATGTTGCATAAAATTTCATACCTTATATACCACTCGCTTTAAGGCAGCCTTCTACGGCCTTTCCACTCGATGTCAAAAGGCTACCGTCCTGTAGCAAAAACTGCACTATGTTGCGCAATTTTGGGTGTGTTACGGTAACTTCTATGTCCACAAGGAAAGTGATCTGTCTATAGGCCATTGAAATTGTTCGATGTCAAAAGGCCAGAAATGAGTCATAACTCAGGAACCGGTGGCCCGACTGGGCTGGAAATTCTTTTTATTTTTCAAGTCAGAGCATTTTAGTAATACCTTGCTCCGACAAAAATTGAGCTACAATTCTCCGTTTTTGCTGTGTTACGGTAACAAATGGACAAACCAACAAACATACTGTACAGAAAATATATCGTATTAATATAGATGAATCGTGATGGCGAGGCTCCCTTATTATGGCTACACAATACATAAATAGGTAAGTAGTTATTATTATTATTATTAGTAGTAGTAGTAGTAGTAGTAATAGTAGTAGTAGCAGTAGTAGTAGTAGTAGTAGTACTAGTAGTATAATTATCATTATCAATATTATTATTATTATTATTATTATTATTATTATTATTATTATTATTATTATTATTATTATCATCATCATCATCATCATCATCACCATCATTATTATTAAACTCATTCTCTTGTGGATGTAAAAGTTTTGGCGCCTGCACGAATGAAGAAAATAATGCAGGCAATCCTCTGCACAAGTTAAGCTTCGAGTCCCTTGTGAATATACACTGTGCCCAAATCTCAATGCAGTTCACAGCATCTCGGGCCCTGGTTGCTGGTGTCGGAAAGGTAACTGCATGTCTTTTACCAAATAACGCCGAAGGACGTCCAAATTAGGTTTATTATTGCAATACCAAGCAATTTTGCTCTTAGAAAATTCCTTTAGTACTGATGTTGACTATTATGACTACATCACACACCCCTAGTTCGATAATTCTATTCAAATTTGGGCCAAATCATTATAAGATAATAAAAACCTAAAAAGTCCGTCCCCAGACTCGGTGGGTATTAACTTGCTTAATCATAATTCCGTTTTTTTTTGTTTTTTTTTCCACAGTGTATTGGTCAACCAGCAGATTTTAAATAATTCTTATCCTCAGACAATATTATCCATCTCCTTTGACTCTGTTTTGTTTTTAAAGTTGGGAATTCAAACTGTCTTCCTTAGCATTAACAATGCTGAAGGTGTGTTCTATACTGAGTAAAATCATCTGGTGATGGTAGATGGCCTATGAAATGCAGATAAGTGTTTGAGTTAAAGGAGTTATAAAATGAAGCACTTGACGAGGCCACATTCATTTCTGACAGCAAACTAACACATTTAGCATCAAGATGTTTTCTAGCTGTATTCAGATGCTTTGAAAAAGCTCCTGAGACACTTCAATGTAAGTGTTAAGTCTTGACTTTCATTAAGCTCAGCCCCACTAGATATTCTTCATAAATATCACTGAGTCGGTAGTCTAAGGAAAATGAAAAGTTCGTCATTGAATTGAATGAAATGTTGATGAGACACTTGTCTCCGACTTGTTAAAAGTTAAAGCCTTCTTCCAAATTCCGTGTTTTCCCAAACCAACCTTATCCGTGCGATGATGTCTTATGTCTTTCCGAATCAGTGAATAACTACTTTCATATTATTGGTATACATGGTGACATAGGTATTGATGTACTAGGAGTGATCTCAGGTTTAAACTCTCACCAGAAATTTTCCTGTGGCCCATAACATTACGTCCATATGGCATACAGTACCACATTCATCTGGCCCATTACCCTCCAAAATCCTAGCCCATTCTATCTACTCGTTCCGTATATATATATAATGTGTGTGTGTGTGTGTGTGTGTGTGTGTGTGTGTGTGTGTGTGTGTGTGTGTGTGTGTGTGTGTGTAAGCAAGGAAGTAGGAACCAAAGGCTAAATGCCCGCAAAGATTGTTCCCTCCAAGAAAAAATATAAATAAATTAACAGAGAGCCAAATATATGGTCCGTTCATTTCGAGATGCTTGGACAGACTGCATTCAAAAGACTGGAGGTCATAGGCACTAGAAAATACAGACCGAGGAAAACAGTTCCAGAGTTGACCTGTTGCATACATGAAGGGACTAAGAGTAACGGTTAACTCTTGCATTAGAGAGCTGGACAGAAAAGAGATGAGAGTTTGCTGCTAGATGGGTGTTATGCACCCACCGGAGTGGTGGAGGGATGTAAGCATAAGTTCAGTGGAGTAGTGATCATTCAATTAGCGTGAGCAAAGAGATAAAGATGCAACAGTGCAGCAGCGTTACAGAGGCTGAAGGGAGACAGTAAGAGAAGGAGGGTTAATGACAGGAAAAGCCTTTAACTCGACCTTGTTGAGACGAGCAGTATGTGGAGAACCTCCCCACACATGAGAATTGTACTCTGTGCAAGGATGATAAATATACATGTATGCAGAGATGCTTAAGTGTAGTGGAGAGAGTGGAATGAAGTGAAACTGTGCCTGCAGAGTGGAAAAAGGCTGTGTTTGCACCCCTGTACAAAAATAAAGGTGAGCGAATTGAGTGCAAGAATTATCGTGGCATAAGATTATTGGGTGTGGTAGGGAAGGTATATGGAAGAATTATTATAGAGAAAGAAAGAGAGATATCAGAAGTCCTAGTACGTGATGAACAGGGTGGCTTTAAGAGTGGCAGAGGATGTGTGGATCAAGTATTTGCAGTGAGACAGATAGCAGAGAAGGCTTGTGAGAAGGACCATAAGTGTTTATGGTATTCATGGATCTGGAAAAAGCATACGACAAAGTAGACAGAGAGGGACTGTGGAAAGTTTTGTGCATGTATGGTGTAGATGGTAAGCTGCTAGGTGCTGTCAAGAGTTTTTATGACGGTAGCGAAGCATGTGTAAGGGTTAATGGGCATCAAAGTCAGTGGTTCACGTTCGGTGTGGGCGTGCGACATGGTTGTGTGATGTTCCCATGGTTGTTCAGTATATATATATGGATGGGGTGATGAGAGAAGTAAAAACACAAGTAATGGAGAGAGGGAAGACGTTGGTAATCAATGGTGATAGATGGAATATCCCAAATTTGTTGTATGCTGATAATGCAGTACTGCTTGCAAGTACCGGACAAGAACTTGGTAGGCTAGTGCAGAGTTTTGCTGATGTCTGTGAGCGTCGTGCCTTGAGAGTAAATGTAGAGAAGAGTAAAGTGATGGTTATTAAGAGAGAAGGTGACTCCCAGTGTGATGTCACAGTGAATGGAGAGAGACTGGAATTGGTGAGAAAGTTCAAATACTTGGGTACAGTGATAGAAAAGAGATGAAAATGTGCAAAAGAAGTTGAAAGTAGAGTGACACAAGGAAGAAAAGTAGCTTGTGCAATGAAGGCCTTGATAAGAAGTAGAGGATTTGAGTGTTGCAGCTGCATGAGGCTTACATAAGGGAGAGTTAGTGCCAACTTTAACAGATGGGTGTGAGACTATGGTGTGGTATGAAAATGAAAAGTCAAGAGTAAGTGCAGGGGAGATGGGACTGCTGAGGAATGTATGTGGAGTAGAGGGTGGATAGGATACGAAAAAATGATTCGTGAAAGGTGTGGAGTAAGGAAGTCGGTGGACACCAGAATCGAAGAGAGTGTCCTGAGATGGTATGGTCATGTGGAAAGAATGGATAAAAATAGATTGGTGAAAAATGTATACCTGAGCGAATTTGAAGGAGGGAGGAGGCGAGATAGGCCAAGGAGAAGGTGGAGAGATATGGTGGATGAGTGTCTGAGGAAGAGAGGTTTAGAAGTCGGTGAGGCTTGGGAACTGACAAGAGATCGAGCTGGCTGGATGAATGTTGTGAGGAGAAGTGAATGATCAGGGATTTTGGCACCCCTTTTTAACGTGGCAGCGTCCGGATTGACTCAATTGGATACGTTTGTGTGAAGCTGCAGAATGTGGTGAATGTTTTTGGCGTGTCCAATAGAGCCAGGATTCCGGGGGCTTGAATGATGAGTGAATGGAAGTGTGGTCTATTTGGATTGGGCAAGTTTTTGCTGTCTGGACATTGCTACTCCTCACCCTGCCCTTGGGTGGGAAAGGAGGTCCGGATGATGATGATAATGATGATGATGAAGTCAACAACTGTGCAGATTTTACAAAAGAGGTAATAATATCTTTCCAAGATAAATCCCCGATGGAATGAAAACCAAAGTATGATCAAAGATGATCCACGATTTTAATGGGATATTCTTAGAAATTAATGGAAATTCGTCTGGTAGATTCTGATGGGTCAAACGATGTACTAGTATAAGCATTGTTTTTGATACATTAAAAACAACAAGATTACTTTTATCCTAATCAGAGATGCGAGCCAAATCAGACATTAAGTGTGCCATATCCTCATCCCATGTTTCCTGAAGTAACTACTGAGATGGACACGTCAGGAAGCTGATAGAAAGGTGAAGGGAGGAGTCATCAGCGTATGAGTGGATAAGGTTAGATGTGCAGCTAAGAAGGTCCTTGATGACTAGAAGGAAGAGAGTTGGTGATAGGACAGAACCCTGAGGAACACCAATATTAGTAGACTTTGGACAAGAACGTGGTTGTCCACAACAGCAGCTATAGAACGACCAAAAAGGAAGCAAGAAATGAATGCACAGTAGAAGGACGGGAACCTGAAGGGGGAAGATTGAATTTTAACGATTAATGCCTGACTCGATCAAAATCATTTGAGATGTCAAGTACATTGACAAAGTTTTCGCGAAAGTCGCGAAAAGGAGGATGACCAGGAGTCCAAAAGGAAAGTGAGAAGATCGCCAGTGTTGCGTCCCTGGCGGAACCCATATTGATGACCGGAAAGGTTATGGTAGGAAAGGCGTTTTTTTTCTTGGTCAAGAATAAATACAAGATGTTAAAGGTACTGGGCAATAGTTAAAGGCCTGGGAATGGTCGCCATTCTTTTGGTCAGGCTGAATGAGAGCAAACTTCCAGTATGAGGGAATGGTACAAGCTGACAGACAAAGACAAAAATGTTTATCTTGGCAGGGTGCAATAACAGATGCACAGTTTTTGAGGATAACAGGAGGTACCCTATCAGGCACATATGCCTTGTTAGCATTCAGACCAGTTATGGCAGAAAACACATCAATTGAAGAAATTTTAATGTCAGCCATGAGAAGTCAAAGGGAGGAAGTGATGGAGGAATAGCACCGGAATCATTTAAGGTGCAATTGATGGAAAAACTCTGACTGAAGAGTTCCTCTTTATTATCAGAAGAAATAGCTAGAGCCATCAGAGTGGGAAAGAGGAGGGAAATTTGTTAAAATGGTTTTTGGCATGTAGTCAGAAGGAGCAGAAAGAACTTCAGAGTTGACAGCATTTAGTATGAACGAAGTTATTTTTAGCAGGCTGAAGGACAGACTTAGCATTGTTCCTGGTAAAGATATAAAAGGAATGAGATTCAGAAGGTAGGCTGACTCTGGTACCTTTTGATGGCCCTCTCCTTGTTGTGGACAGCATTAGAACAAGTGTGATAAAACTAAGTTTATTTTTGTTTATTTATTTAGTTTTTTTTCAGTAGTCACAGGATAAGAGAAAGGACTGTATGAGGCGCTAGCCAGAAGTTCCCAAAATTTGAAAGCTGGGTGGAAGCCACTTGTACGATGTGTCAATGCTAAGTGGCTGTGCAAACACCGTTTGTTTGTTTGTGTGCCATGTAACAATATGCAGGGTGGATGCGTTTGCTGAATGTGTGTGTGTGTGTGTGTGTGTGTGTGTGTGTGTGTGTGTGTGTGTGTGTGTGTGTGTGTGTGTGTGTGTGTGTGTGTGTGTGTGTGTGTGTGTGTGTGTGTGTGTGTGTGTTTTATCAATGTGTCTGGGTTAGTTTGCAAACTTTGTGATTTCAGTAAAGGAGGATGTGAATGCGCAAAGAGCGTTCATCAGATTTTGTGTGAAACTTGGGATGAACCCGTCAGAAACTCATTAAATGTTAAAACAAGCATGTGGTGACAATACTTTGGGGGTTACGCACACCTACGATTGGTTTAAGCCCTTTAAAAACCGACGAACATCAACAGTTGACGATGCACGTTCTGCTCGCCCTTTTACCGGTTCACCTCCTGACAATGTGGCCAAAGTTCGTGCAACCATCTTCGTAGATCGCAAGAGGGCAATCCACGATGTTTGTGACATTTTTAGCCAATTGTATGGAGTTAGCCAACTCATTTTGTCTGGCAACCTTGGCGTGAGACGAATCGTCGCGAAGTTTGTCTTGAGGTTCCTGACTGATGAGCAAAAGCAGCACCGAGTGGATGTCTGCAGGGAGCTAAAGGAAATGGCCAGAAATGACCCTAACTTCCTCTCAAGTGTCATTACTGGTGATGGAAGCTGGGTTTACTTGTACGATCCAGAAACCAGACAACAGTCATAGCAGTGGAAGAGCCCAGCTTCGCCCCAACCAAAGAAGTCACGTCACAAAAACGAAATCTTCACATCTCTGTTCTACGTCTTCAAGAAGACAGATTTCGAATATCTTGCTTAGCAGATACTTTAGATATTCCCGAACCCACTCGAAGTAACATCGCCTGGCTGCGGCAGTGATAAAATAAGGAATGCTCCATTGAAATGAGAGCGTTAAGAATGCAGCAAAACATATCTAAGAATCAAAATACAGGAAGTTTTGGCACTGTTTACTTTTGGAGTTGTTAGTGACGAATTCACTGCGTTCCCATGTAGGCAGCATCACGGCACGTAAATCAACTCGCTTAACTCAAACTCGTTCCTTTCATCACTGACTTTTCTCGACTTGATGCTCTTTGATCTACATTTGGAAAAGGCTTCCTGATCTCATTTCACAGCTTTCAAAATTCTGCTCTCAGCATTCCTTTCCAAACATTCGTACGCACATATTCTCTCTCTCTCTCTCTCTCTCTCTCTCTCTCTCTCTCTCTCCCACAGAAACATACTATGCCTATTGATTGCCTACTTCTCAAAGTTCATTGGAGTTTTCTGAAATTGCTTTTAAATTTTTCATCACCCTGCCACTGTTTTCATACAGGAAGATGTCTATGGATGTAGCAAGTAGAAAATGTTACATGGTGCTGAGCAGGCTAATCACTTACTAGTAAATCTGGATCAAATAGTCTGGATGTATCAAAGTATTCTCAACAAAGCCGTCATCGTGCTGAAATTGTGTCAGGTCATAAGGACATCATCCCACTGAAAGATTTATCACTCTCACTGTGTTTTCTCCATTATAGGTATTTCATTCTCAAACGGCAGTTGATTTTATTCACCTGAGACACTTTCTAAGCAGCTAAAGGTTCAAGCAATATTTCTTTAGTCTAATATTCTGACTGTGATTACCAATGTAAGTCATTTCTATTCTCCTGCTATTTTCATATGGCTTTATTTAGTTTAGGAGGCTCCGAAACCAGGAGGTTGAATATAAGCCTCATTAACCCTATCAATACAAGAGTTTCCCTTTAGATCCAGAAATGATGGTGACCTAGATAAAATCGTAGGGAAATCAACGGATTGAAGAAGTTAATCATTGTACTCTTAGTAATGCCGAAACTTTCACTTTATTTTTACAAATAATTTAATTAGTATGACGGTTGTGTCCTAAACAAAAATAAGGAGCATATAAAAGTTTACTGGATTTTTTTACAACATTACGACAGAAAGGATTATTGGATTAGTAAATCCTTCGTATTAAGATTTAAAAAATTAATGATAGCATGGTGAAAAAAAGAAAATAAAAAAGATTGTTTTTAACCCCATGCATTACTGGAATTCCCAGTCAGATTGAGAAAAGTTGACAAGAGATGGCAAGAACAAAAACAATATTATATTGTCACACAAAAGTTGTTGGGTGTCTCCGCAGCGCAACGAAGTCGCTTGGATGTAAGAAAAGATTTTCGTGGTGAATGGGTTTATCAAGATTATTTGTAACATTTCACCATGAAAGGAGTCTTGGCAAGTGACTATAATCATTTGCCAATAGTAATAACACAGAACAAAAGACTTGTGGTTAAGATTTCTCAATGTTCCTAACAGTTCGTATGTTTTAAATTTACCTAATTATTGAAATGTGGGTAGCCTACTCGAAATATTTTTTTTTTTTTTTTTTTTTGCCCAGGGTTTTGTCCTCTTTCTGAATAGGAGTCAGTGAATCTACGATCCGTAGTATCATAAGCTTTGGAAGCTCACTTTGCTCTTATTACCTTAATCTGCTGGAAAATTACATTTTTACAAGTGTACCTTCATTACTGAGTCTTAACGAAAGAATCATACCAGAATATGGTACTAATGACGAAAAAGTGCAGTGGAAAGGATGTAGAAGTGTAACATTGTCTTCTTCTACGATGAGATACGTGAAATGCTCTACAAAAGACGAAAATTCATGTCAAGTTAATGTGAAAAAGGTACAGGACTCTACTTCTTAATTAGCATATACTGTAATTCTACACAGGCACCATAATCCTCTCCCGTATGTTATTTACACCTTCGTGTTATGGACACAGTTTTCGTACATAACATGTCAATATTTAACTTTTTGTCTTCTGTAGGCAACTAAACTGGATAGGAAGATGTGCTCAAAATATCGTAAGCTGACCAAAATACAGTCCTACTCTACCCACTTTAATCATCATCATCATCATCATTTGGACCTCCTTTCCCACCCAAGGGCAGGGTGAGGAATAGCAATGTCCAAACAGCCTAAATTTGCCCAACTCAATGGGTCATACTTCCATTCACTCATCATTCAAGCTCCCGGAATCCTGGCTCTATCGGACACGCCAAAAACATTCACTACGTTCAGTAGCTTCACATAAACGTATCCGATTGAGTCAATCTGGAAGCTGCCACGTAAAAAAAGGGTGCCAAAATCCCTGATCATGCACTTCTCACAACATGCATCCAGCCAGATCTATCTTTTGTCAGTTTCCTAGCCTGACCGACTTCCAACCCTCTCTTCCTCACACACTCATCCACCATATCTCTCCACCTTCTCCTTGGCCTACCTCGCCTCCTCCCTCCTTCAAATTCGCTCATATATACCTTTTTCACCATTCTATTGTTATCCATTCTCTCCACATGACCATATCATCTCAGTACACTCTCTACGATTCTGGTGTCCACCGACTTCCTCACTCCACACCTTTCACGAATCACATTATTTCGTATCCTATCCACCCTCTGTACTCCACATACATTCCTCAGCAGTCCCATCTCCACTGTTCTTACTCATGACTTTTCATTTTCATGCCACACCATAGTCTCACATCCGTATGTTAAAGTTGGCACTAACACTCCCTCATTCAAGCCTCGCGCAGCTGCAACACTCAAGCCTCTGTTTCTTATCAAGGCCTTCATTGCACCAGCTACTTATCTTCCTTGTATCACTCTACTTCCAACTTCTTTTGCACATTTTCCTCTCTTTTCTATCGCTGTACCTGGGTATTTGAACTCTGTCACTTTAATGTGACCTAAAATTGTCATATCTCCATCTCCATAGCTAAGCTGTAACAAGAAATTAACACTTAAATATCTTCCTAACAACGAAACAGTGATTTGGAAAGGTGGATTGTCCTCTTATGTCATTGACCAACGGGCAAAAGGCAGTAATATGACATAAATCTCCGTCAAGGTAAGATGGACGAATAATATGTATGAAAATTGCGAGAGGTGATGCAGCTGGTGTTTGTATGCAACAACGCAAGGCGAACACGGACAGTTCCGACAGTGCTATAACATTTGTCAGCACATTCAGTGCACTTTATCTCTTGTCTGAAATTGAGAGTTTTTAGTTGTTTTGGATATTATGTGGGCAGCTGGCAGTACAGTATGTTGTCTGGGTATATATTTTCTGCTGAAATAAGAGGTGTAATGATTCTGAAATCTTCATCATGCTCATGATCATCATCATCTTCAACAACAACATCTCTAACCTCTCCTCCTCTTCCTCCCTTTTGTCTCCTCAGCCAAGTTCCACTGCATAACGAAATCCAACAAAAAATAACCATGGAATGAGAGGTTAATGCCATACTGTATAATAAGAATAACATCATGCTATATGAGAAAGAAGAAACGGGTACTTACTACATCCTTCCTGTCTTAATTTAGTAGGAGCATAGGGATGATTAAGGATGAATGGGAATAATTATATACAGCAAGGAATGATAAGAACGAGCTTCCTGGAAAAGGAAACAGACGAAAATAAAACTGTGTAAAATTTTCAATCATAAAGCAAAAATGGATATCTTTAGGACACGTAATATAAGCAATAATCAGGGTAAATTTGTAGATAAATATGTGGAATATGGAAATAGATAGGCCGATTTGCAGAGGTTTAATAGAACGGGCTAAATCTAAACAAGTAGAACTAGACGATGTCTTCGTTCAACAGGGGGCTGCCCGATTTTCATTTAGTAATGATAAAGATGACGAAATATTTGCAAACTTAATCTGTTAATCAGGTGAGGCTTATATTATAAGATGTAGCACTATGAATGTGTGTGTATGTGTGTGTGTGTGTGTGTGTGTGTGTGTGTGTGTGTGTGTGTGTGTGTGTGTGTGTGTGTGTGTGTGTGTGTGTGTGTGTGTGTGTGTGTGTGTGTGTGTGTGTGTACTCACACTGCTACCGTTGACCCTTGACAAAATATGTGCTTATTTTCAGTAGGTCGTCGTAATAACACTATTGCATGTTTCTATCTTGCTATAGGTTACTTTTAGTTTTTTCTTGATATTCTTAACTCCGTGGGAGATATTCATAATTCGGTGGGATACCCCTTACAGTACAGGGCTATATATATTTCCTTTTGGCTGCTGTCACAAGATAGTATTCATCACAGAAAAATTTATTGCAGTGAAGGGTTTTAAAATTATCTTCATTTACGTCCGCAGTTCCATCAAGATTTGTACTCTACTTTATTTGGTTACCTACAGATGAGATTTCTGATCTTAAGAGAGTTTTTGTGCTGACAATAGATATTTTTACCTCATATAACCCGTTTAGCTGGGTGAAGCATTTTTACATTGTTGGGCACCAGTGCAAGAGCGAGTGGAGATGGCCACATACATTTCTGGTGTTTTCTGCTATACATAAAAAATATCCGTTTTATTGGTTCACTGGTTCATTCATAGCAAGTATTCTATGACTGAGTAAAAATTCTATTTTATAAAAGGAGAGTGTAGGAAATCAATATAAGAGTCTAAAATTTTTAAAAATCACTACTAAAATTGGGATGAAATCCTAATTTATGGACCAGTTCTCTCAAATTTTAAGTGGTGATTCCTCTGAGATTCTGACTTATGGAGAAATATCAATAGTAAAGAAGGCCACCAGGTGGCGGTATAAGTTATGATATAAAAGTATGCTTAAATTCCGAAAAAAAAAAATCACCAGTTAAAGTGGGATAAAATTCTTATTTAAGGACCAACTTTTCCAAAATTTTATCTGGCTATTCCTCTGAGCTTGTCACAGATGGAAAAAGCCAAAAGTGAAAAATTCATGTCACCAAGTGGCGCAATAAGCTGATATATTTTGAAAGTTGGCAAACATTCTGAAAACTAATTAATGATCAAAAGTGGAATCAATTGAAGACGTCTACGGGGTGTAAAGCTGGTCACGTGAGCGAGGTGGCCACCATCTTAACAACTTCAACACATGTGTTTTTGATGACGACATGCTGGTCACTTCGCTACAGTGACCAGCGTTTCACCCCGTGGACACCTTCACTTGATCATTACTACTTATTACATTTGAAGGTTTTGCTGAACCATAATGTCTTGTCCTTAACCGTTTTGAATATAGTTGTCTTGATGCTTTTTCAAAATTGCCATTGGTGTATTAATTTCATGCATGGTTTCTAGTGCGGTGGAGGCAAAATCTGATTTCGCTTTGTGTCAGATATCATGGTGTCATGAACTTTTATACCGAAATAAGGATAAAGTAATGCAGGAGATTCAAGTGTATTTTCTGAATTAAAAAAAATTCCAACAGGTGTAACTATTCTGTTCGATTTCTCAATGTGTACCATAACCTGGATACACTATATAAAATCCAACGAATGACTTATTCCGAAAGTCCTCACGTACCATCAGGCAATTTGGCACTAATGCTCACAACAACTTCTTTCTGCGATAGACTAGGATACCACATTCGTTTTTGGTGTTATGGCATCAATTGATATATCACTTGGAGCATATATAAGACTAGTGTTAAGGTACGGAAATTGGGATTTTCAAATGGTTTGGATCAGACACTGTGTTAATGCCGAAATGTCCGTGATACGCATTAGCCTCACTATGGCTTTGATTGTTTTGTTAATTTCACACTTCCACTTCTAAGTTTGGAAGTGTGAATGGATGGCAGGTGTTGATAGAAGAAGGGAGAGAGGGTGTGGCCTTGTTAGTGAGCCCGGAAATGCAGCAGTGTGTGATTTAATGGAAGGAGGTGTCATCGAGACTGATGTGGGTGAAAGCGAAATCTGAATGTGAGTTATGGGTATTTGTGAGTGCATATGGGCCTGGTAGTGAAAGGGATGAAGAAGAGAGGGAGTCTTTCTGGAATGATGCTGATGAGTGTCTGCAGAGTTTTGAAGCAAATGTGAATGTGGTAATGATGGGAGTTCTGAATGCTAGAGTGGGAAATGTAGCAGTTAAAGGTGTAGTTGGTATGCATGGTTTGCCTGGAAGAATCGAAAATAGGGAACGAATGAAAGGGATGTGTGTTGAGCAAGAGATGGTGATTGGAAATACCTTGTCTAAGAAGAAAGATATAAGTATACATGGGTGAGACAGGAGGGTGGAAGGGTTGTTGTTAGGGCATTGATGGACTATGTGGTTGTGTCCACGAATGTAATAGGAAGATTGTTGGATGTGAGAGTTTTGAGAGGGGAGGGTGGAGGTATGTCTGACCACTACCTGGTGAAGGGAAAGTTGAGAGAAGGTAAGAGATGGGTGAGAGCTAGGAGAGTTAAGTGTGGCAGGAATGTTTGTGAAAGTGAGTGAGTTGGATAATACAGAGAAAATGACAGAATATCAGGAGAAGTTGAAAGACGAGTGGAACACAGTGAAAGATCAGGAAAATGGCAATGTGGAAGAGGAATGGCAGTTGTTTAAGAGTGTTGTGGTAAATTACATTTTTGGGGGGTGGGGGGGTAATTCGGGAGCAATAGCAGGAATAGGGAAATTATGAAAGAGAGGTTCTTAGGAGCAGAGAAAGGAATACATGGAAAATGGTAGATGAGAAAGAGAGTACTAGTACATGCAACGAAAAGTAACACAGGAGTAAAATTCGAGTAGACTAGGTTTTTGTTGCCCAAGACAGGTAGACTATAGAGGAGAATGGAAGTGGTAAAAGGAGCTAGGAATATCGAAGTAAAGTAGATAAGTTCCTTGAGAGTTTGGGAAAAATGGTGGTAGATGCTAAGGGAGAAAGAGTCACAGGCTAAATTATGTTCGGTTTTAAGAACAAGAGAATGTGTGGAACTGTATAGTGAAGGACGGAAATTAGCAACAACAGAAAAAAAAAAAAAAGTAGTTTTTGGATGCAGGAGAGTGTTATGAATGACGCCGGTGAAGCAGAGATGGTAATCGACAAGGGAGGGCGACGAATAAGTTCTGACAGCAGAGACACGGGGATTTCAGCAGAAGTTGATGGGAAACGAAGACTCATGGCAGTGGATAATAGAAGAGCATGGCAGACTTCAGAGAGCATAGGAAGGGGGAATGATCAGGAAATCAAGAGGTAACTAGGTAAAGGTAGGCTATGCTACGTTAAAAATGAAGTATGTGGGATACGGTGAGAAGCAGGAGAGAATCAAGAACAGAGGATGGGAGTAAACAAGGAAAATATCGGGCAAGGCAGAAAAATTCAAGATATGGTAGATTAAACAGGACACGAAGAATGAGTAACAAAGGTACGAGAGAAGTACTGTAGAGCTGAATTTTGTGAGGCTGGAAAAAGTATGAGATAAAATGTAGAGGATGAAAGTAAAAACCGATAGGTTTTTGGAAGCGCAAAGGAGAAAACAGTTTATGACTGACGTTGAGATGAACCAAAATAAGTGTAAGACAAGGAAATTGAGCGAGAATGTAAGGAGTTGGACGGTAAGAGAGCGAGATAGAAGCAGGAGTAAACAGAGGTAGCTTTTTTTTTTTTTTTTTTTTTGCATGAACAGTAGAATAGCAGTTAGCCACCAACAACTATGTTGACTTGTTATTATTCACGTATCATTATATACATAGATAGATAGATAGATAGACAGACAGATAGATATTGAACCTCCTCTACTTTCTGATTCTCTGCGTTAGTCATAAATTGACTATTCAGCAGAAAATATGCAAAGATCCCAGTATCTTATGATTAGTCCAGCTGCCTAATAAGTGCTACACATAATGCTGAGGAGAACAAGAATAAGTGTACATATAAGACACAAAGAAGGAAAGTTCAAATGTTTGGGGTTGTAAAGGCCGGTGTGTGGTTAGATCATGTCCACGGAAGCTGGTAAAAGAAGAGGAGCACGGCTGGGAGAGTGGAAGAGAAGGAAGTATGCAAAAGGAGGAATAGGGGCTGGCACACAAAAATTGGAATATACCAGAGCAACTAAAATGAGTGACGATGAATACAGGAATAAACCAGGGGTAAAACCTGCGAGGAAATGCGTGGCATGTCACGAAGTTGCTTCTGATGTGAAAATCCATTATATTGATTTACATATCTAATTCCTAGGAAACGAGTATAATATAAAACTACAAAATGAGGTAAGAGGCACGTGTGTATCGAGCGCGCCTTCTACTATAACGCTTCCGAAGCCGAATAGTACATGTACAGTCATGGTCATAATCACCTATCCTCCGGTAACTCGTGGCTCAGGCTGGCTCCTTTATGCGCGGCAAGTCACACTAGAATAAGAGGGGCTGTGAGGGAGGGACCATAGAGAGAAGGGAAGGTGGGTGGGGGGACTAGTGATGGTGCGGGGGTGGGGTGTGGGAGGGGGGTGAGGGTAGGTAGGATAGGGAGAATGAAAGGCTAAGTGGTGGTCACCTAATTTGTCTTTTTTTTTTTTAAATTCAGGACAGGATATAAATGAGTTAATAATCGGTAGATAATGCTGCATTACACCTTGTATAGCGGCGTTAGATAACAAGCTTTAGATAGGTGGTGATGTCAAGGGCTGCCTCGTGAGAGAAATACATTGACGTGACAGATCAAACATTAGTGCAGAGCCAGAAGTTTCCAGCACAACACACTATTGCCTTGTCCGCCAATTTGTGACTTTTTTTTTTTTCTCTCTCGGCGGAAAATATCATTCCGGAGTGATGAGCAGGTGTTGGGGTTGTCAGACAGCCATTCAGCCCCATACCGGCATGGAGCCCAAGCAACAGATTATGAGAGATATCGCTATTATATCCATCCAAGTGCACAGACATCAAAATTATTTACCTTTTATGCACAGTTATTTTAAACAGCCTTTTCATATAGAGATGCCATAAGATATCTGACATGATAGTAACTGAATTGAAGGAGTGGATACGAAAGGATGATCATATTTACTGTGGACACAGCGTTGTCAAAGGTTGCATATGATATATAGTTCCCAAAAGAAATTACATGTAAGGGTAGAGGACATATCTTGCACAAACATTACGGAAGTCAAAACCATCCAGATTCCATTTTTCGTCCGAAGTCAAACTACACGGATAAACACAAACCTCTGGCTCTGCTCTATTGTTTGATCTGTCACGTCAGTATATTTCTCTCACGGACCAAAAATTGATATCACCACTCTAATACTTATTATATGACGCCGCTATACAAGATGTAATGCAACATTACCTACAAAATATTGGCTTCTTTGAATCATACCCTAAATAAAAGAAAACAGACAAATTCCTTCTCCTTCATTCTCTCTCCCTTCCCTCACTCCACCCCTGTACCATCATCGCTCGTCCACTCACCCAACTTCCCTTCTCTCTCTGGCCCCTCCCTCTCAGCCCATTTTACTCCGCTCTAACTTGCCGCGCATAAAGGAGCCAGCCTGATGCCCAGGGTACCGGAGGATAGGTGATTATTTATGACCACGACTGTACCTGCACTGTAATTATTGTTTTGGTGTTCGGTGGCTTTACGCCCGTCCTCTGGAGCCCCCTTTTCCGTCTGTCAACAATTTTAGGGGCTAATAAACATCAATTTAAAAACCTTAATGGAAAATGTGAGAAAGATGTTCAGAGATATCAAGCCCAAATACATACAAAGTAATTTTCAGGTCAGCAGACTCAGAAACAAAAGCGAGAGGCCGTGGCAACGAGCGTTGGTAAGAACAAAAACAACTACAACACTGAGAAGAAAGACAGAGGGGAAAAATAATAGTTTTTCTTCCGGAAATGCAATAAAGGATGATGGGAGATCATGAGGGAGATGTAGCTTATGGTAGGAAAGAAAGAAAAAATAATAGAGAATATGAGAAAAACAGAAGAGGAATGATTTAGTTTATGGCGAAAAAAGCATCATCATCATCATCATCATCATCATCATCATCATCCAGTTTCCCATTGAAAGTTGGAGGGAAAAAATATATAAATACATGTGAGAAAAAAAGGAACAAACGAAGGAAGAACTAGTTTATGGTAAAGAAAAGGGTAAACAATGAAATACAATGAAGACAAAGGGGTGAGGGTTGATGAATTATCATTTTTTATGCAAAGAAAGAACCAAGGGCCAGAAGCACGCAAGATTGTTCCCTCCATGAAGAAACAAAAACAAGATATATGAGAGCCAAATTCAAAATCCGTTCATTTCGAGATGCCTGGGCATAGTGCGTTTGAATGTCTGGTGGTCATAGGCAGTAGGAAATACAGACAGTGGAAGACAGGATACAAAAACCAACACTGGCAGACGAAAAAAGATGTATTCCAAACAGTTTCGGCGACAGATGTCGCCCTCTTCAGTGGATCTACAGACCAAGAGTGGTACATACAAACGCTGAGAAGCTGCATATATGCAGGGTAACGACACGTTTTCCCAACCACACCTGATGTGACCTCACCTGACTCTCACTCTACTCTGTCTACGACCTGAGTGAGGGATTGCAAGGGGCGGCAAGGACCTTGCCACTAATCTTATCACTGGATCAAATTTATACTGTACATTCCTTCACTATGATTAAAATTATTAAATCTCTCTATACATACAGCCTCCACTGTCCTATGTATCTTATAATTACTACATTTGTACAATATTTTGCTAGAATTCCAGTCGATTCTATGGACGTTTTCTGAAGAGTGAACGTACACTACGTTATTTATGTTGCCTATCTTACAGGCATACTTGTGTTCCTTAATGCGAGTGTCCAAATCCCTTCCAGTTTCACCAATATAAACCAAATCAGTCTCTACATGGAATTTTGTATACTCCTGCAGTTCCGTTACTAATGGATTTATTTTTTAATAACATCGATCTTTAGGGTGGAAGTATGTCTAAATGCAATGTTTACATCCAAATCATGACTCACAGACTTCACCAAGCTAAGTTTTGACACATACGAAACTGTGATGTATGGCTTATTTTGTTGACTTTGTGATGTTGGTCTAGGTACAGAAAAGGCTTTTCTGGCTTTAAAATACGCTTGCCTTAGAAACCAACTGGGATATTTTAGATCTAAAAATATTTTCCATATCTTGGCGTTTTCCGTATCCAGATGTTGGGGACTACTAATTCTGAGTGCCCTAAGGTACATGGAAGAAAAACATAACTGACATTTTAGTGGAACTGTGGTGATACGAATAACAATGTATATACAAATTGCACTGGGTAGGTTTCCTGTATACAGAAAAGCTAAGTGTCCCAAGTTCATCCCTGTGCACAAATACATTTAAAAATGGAAGGGAACCATTATTTTCCCATTCAACTTTAAATTTAATTGAGGGAACCAATGCATTTAATTTTGTAAGAGAATCGTCAAAGTTAGAGTATATGTCTGGCCAAAATGAAAACACATCATCATCATACCTATACCAAGTTAGATTTTGAGATATGGTGGTAAGAAGGTTGGATCCAAAATAATCCATGTACAGGTTACTAAGAATGGGAGAGAGGGGCGAGCCCATACCCATACCAAACTTTTGCTTGAAAAACTGATCACCCCAAAAAATGCATTACGCTGCACACACAGCCTAATAAATTGGAGAAAGACATCATGTGGCATGCCGAGATTATTGTTACAATTAGGTAATTTTTCTTCCAAGAAACTAATTACATGTTCAATAGGGACTTTAGTAAATAGCTAATCTACATCAAAACTAACCAACCTGACACTGGAGAAACTGAGAGACAAACTTATTAATAAAATCAGTAGAAATTTGGACATGGAATTAAGGGAATGTGCCAGCCAATGGTGCTAATTTGTTCGCTAGAAATTTTGAAAGTTTGTAAGTGAATGAGCCACACTGTGAGATGATAGGACGGAGGGGAATCTGTTGTTTATGGGTCTTTGGTAATCCATAAATGTAGGGTAATTTTGGATTAATTTGAATTAATTTACATGCATCAATGTTTGGCACATCCTTTAAAAGGCTTTTCACTTTCTTATTAAAGTCTGTGGATAACCTCTTGAGAGGGGATGACATAAGTTTCTCGTAAGTAGTGGCATCACTCAACAGGTGGTTTATCCTTTCCACATAATCAGGTTTGTCTAAAATGACCACAGAATTACTTTCGTCCACTTTTGTAATAAGAATAGAATAATTTTTCTTGAGACTTTCAAGGGCCAAACGACAACGTCGTGGTAAGGAGTCATTAGAGTGGAAATTTCCTATGAAATTGCTAGTTATTAAACCAGTAAGTCATGGAATATCCAGCTTGCTGGACAAAACCAAGTGCTACATCATTTCCTGGTTTGAAGGCCAAGGTCAAACATAAATTTAATACCTGTTCCTCGACACGACTCAGTACATACGTAGACAGATTTAAGATGGAATTTGGTAACATACACATACTCCACGGACTTTGGTTACACAGATCACTAAGTTTTTCTTGCAATCGGATACGTGTTGATGACACCAGAGTGTAATTTCTCATTAGTCTTTAAATACTGAAAAATGATTGTCTTAAAATTTTCAGAGATGTGGCTAATGTTCCAATTCAGGAATGATAATGAAAAAAAAAATTTAGTTTATTAACAATGGAAATATTAACTATGATAAGGAAATTACACTTAGGTAAATTTAATATTCTGTTAAAAACATGTAACAATACATTTATTTTAAAAATGTGCTAATTATTACAGAATGGGAAAAATTTTTCGATGTCATAGGAAAATACTCTTAACATATATTTATTTTGTTTACAATGCTGAGCAGCTTTTAGGTGCTGAAAAATGCATGTGTGATTGCTACTTGGCTTAAACAACAATGAAAAATGTATTTTTATGTCTATTATTCTTAGCTGAATTTTAGTCGTCTGCAAACTTTTAAATGCATTTTTCTCAAAAACCAAATTTTTTGACATTGGCCCTTCTTGCATTCAGCCCTATATATACTGTATATATATATATATATATATATATATATATATATATATATATATATATATATATATATATATATATATATATATATATCATCAGCCGTTGAGGTCCACTGCAGGACCCGCCTATCCCTACCAAAGCAGGGACGATACAGCCAATGTATCTCTACCCAGTGGCTTAGGCTGTCTGGTAGAGACTGTATGTAGGGTGAGAAGTGCTTGTGAGTGTAATTGCAATGTTGGAGCAGCTTTGGATGTTTTTTTTTTTTTTTTATGCGAGGAAGAAGGAATCAAAGGCCATGAGCCCGCAGTAACAGTTCCTTCCAAGAGAAAAACAAAATACAATAGAGAGCCAAATTCAAGATCCGATCATTTTGAGATGCCTGGACACACTGCATTTGAAAGACTGGAGATCATAAGCAGCAGGAAATACAAACAGAGGGAGACAGTTCCAGAGCTGACCTGTTGCATAAATGAAAGACTGGGAGTAACGGTTAACTCTTGCATTAGAGAGTTGGACAGAAAAGGGATGAGAGTTTGCTGCCAGACGGGTGCTACGCGCCCGTCTTAGAGGTGGAGGAATGCAAGCAGACAGTTCAGAGGAGCAGTGACCATTAAAGTAGCGATAGAAAAGAGATAAAGATGCAACAGTGCGGCGAAGAGACACAGGTTGAAGGGAGTCAGTAAGAGGAGGAGAGTTAATGAGACGAAAAGCCTTTGACTCCACCCTATGGAGAAGAGCTGTATGTGGGGAGCCTCCCCACACATGAGAGTTGTACTCCACACAGGGGCGGATAAAACCCCAGTATAGAGTCAACAATTGTGCAGGGGTAAAGAAAGAGCGGAGTCGGCTTAGCACACCCAATCTCTTGGAAGCAGATTTTACAAGAGATGTAATATGATCTTTCCAAGATAAGTCTGTGAACCAAGTGTAATCGGCCCGCCTTATGCCGACTGGGTGCAAACATACTAGTATCTGACACTGGTTCAACTACAGCACCCCTAATGTCCGCCAAAGCGGTCAGTGGCTCGGTGAACGCTTCTCCAAATTTTTACAGCTCTGGCGAGAGGCAAATCCGAGTCCATCAACGTGCGAAAAGCACACTACCACTGCACCACAGAGGCTCTCTCTCTCTCTCTCTCTCTACGTGTATATATATATATATATATATATATATATATATATATATATATATAGATAGATAGATAGATAGATAGATATATATATATATATCGACAGATAGATAGATAGATAAAATAGGATGTTATGGGACAAATGGTGGAAGACAAAACTAATGATAGGGAAGCTAAACCACAGTACAAGATAAAATCTGAAGTATGGTGGAGAAAATGTCAGAATGTGGGGGGAAAAAAAAAAATCATACAAAATGTGAGAATGTGATTGGGGTGCTTTCAAAGCTAGTATTCCGGTAGATGTCACCACCATGGGGACAAACATTCCCCGCGCTGTTTAAACAGAATATTTTTCTTCGTTAAATATATACACTGTTGTGTGAAACTGTGAGTCATGGTAATGTCATATACCGAAATATAAATAATACAAATAGAACACGTATATATAACGTAGCGTGAATTGCTTATACTTATCATAAACGGAAATTAAAATATCATTGATGGTATGTGATGGCAACCCGCCATTTCAGTGGTCCTATATTATTTAATTTCTGCTACATTTAGTGCAAGTTAGGTTCTTAAAAGATAGTTTGTTCAGACTGTAAATTACGCCTAGTGGGTATCTTGACTCATTCAGTCTCTATGTGGGCAGAAATTTAATGTTGAGTAAATACTGGGACTCAACATTTTGCTCACTCCCTTGACGCAGGCACACCGCAAGACCCGTGGTGCCACGGTTTGAGTAGGCCGTGGTGTTGCCCCCTCAGACCCTCCAAAGCAATTACAGTACCTTACTTTACCTAACCTAAGCAGACCACAAGTAGTGGTCTAAATTGCATAATTTTAAGAATCAGTCCTCGTGCGTTTGCTTTGAAAACAAAATTCTCATGAAAAACCTGAACCACTGTCTTGTGCGCTTGCGTGAAGGGAGTGAACAACATGTTGAGTCCCAGTATTTACTCAACATTAAATTTCTGCCCACATAGAGACTGAATTAGGCAAGATACCCACTAGGCGTAATTTACAGTCTGAACAAACTACGTATTAAGAACTTAAATTGCACTAAATGTAGCAGAAATTAAATAATATAGGACCACTGAAATGGTGGGTTGCCATCACATACCATCAATGATATTTTAATTTCCGTTTATGATAAGTATAAGCAATTCACGCTACGTTATATATACGTGTTCTATTTGTATTATTTATATTACGGTATTTGACATTACTATGATTCAGTTTCACACAAGAGTGTAGATATTTAACAATATATATATATATATATATATATATATATATATATATATATATATATATATATATAATATATATATATATGCTGTTTAAACAGCGCGGGAAATGTGTTTGTCCCCATGGTGGTGACATCTACCGGAATACTACTGTAGGCTTTTCAGAAGCACCCCGCTCTGGGACCTGCGGGGCAGCTCTTTTGTCTCAGTAGGCTTAAATTAAGCACTTTTACTAAAGTTGTCGCTAGATTGCGCCACCTCAGACGTCAGCTGATTCCAGATTTGGATTCCCCATGTCAAATTACAGTATATGGTACTACTTTTATGTCTCCAAAGGCCTCCTTTTAACAAATCCACGAGAAATTGAAGCCGAAGAAGAAGAAGAAGAATGCTGGCCACTCAGTGACTTGCTATTGCTGGCTATTGTCATAGGTAAAAAGTCTGCATCATTATATAATAATATTCTTCTATGATCTGAATAAACAAACGCTGAGTGGAGACAGTAACATTGTCTCATTGGATTCTAGGAAAACCAGATAGATAAAATTTACTAATAGACAGATATTAATTGATTCCTATAGTAACTTCAATGCTACTAGTGTTCCTCTCTCTAAAAGTAATGAAATTCTCGGTGATTCACTTACCAGTACCCTCAGCTGGACCTTTCATGACGGATCACTTGATAAAACTGCTTCACAGGAACTTGGATTATTGTATAGAGTCTGCTACTACCTCACTGACGAGCAGTTGGCCATAATATGCAAGAGTCATGTGCGCTCACAGCTAGTATATTGCTCACCCAATTGAAGTCGATGTGGAGAGGTTGCACAAAAACAACTGAAGAAAATTCAGAACAAAGATGTAAGGATTATTAATAACCATGCAATTGCAAACGAACTACCTCCCCTGCAAGTAAGATGGAATGTTGCCTCCCTTGCATTATTTTACAGTTACTTTTATGGCAAACGCTTAGACGAAGTTGCATCCATCGTGCAACCTCTCCACGCCTTCCTTTGTGCTACTCGGGCATCTGGTGGCGCTCATGACTGAACTGGCACTGTGCCATGTTGCAGAACCTCTGCCTATCAAAATTATTTTATTTTCCGCACTGCATCTCTTTTGGAACTCGCATCCCCAGAATGATTTCCCTCCAAACTTCAACCTACTGCAGTCCAACTGTTACAGATTTTCGTAAATGGAGGACACCTGTAATCTGCTATATGTTTTTTTTTTTTTTTTTTTTTTTTTTCCGTTCCCATGTTCATCTGTAAAACAAAAATAGAATCATACAGAGTACCTGCATGGTGCTAAGAAAAAGTAATACACAAGGAGCAGAGAGCGCAGAAGATGCTTGCCCACGAACTCGTTCTAGGCCTGAAAGTTTGACTCTGCCATGTGACCTTTACTTTCGACCTTTTGCTCTCAAAATCGAATCACTTCTCCCTCGCTTTACCCATAACCTTCCTACAAAGCTTGATCAAAATGACTGAAAAAGACGAGAACTGACAGAAACAACGCACCAGGAGAATAGAGGATGTGGACTGCAAGCCCGTGCGACATCATTGTTAAAGACATGACACCTTACCGACAAATCAGCATAGGCTGACGTAAGAAACATGAAAATTTCAAAATAATAATAATAATAATAATAATAATATTAATAAATGTACACGGAGAAGGCAGTGATTGGAGGGAGCACGAAGTGAGGATGAAAGAAAAGGGGAAGAAAAAGGGGAATGTAAAAGAAGATAAGGACAGCTAAGATGCACAGAGGGAGACAGAGAGGACGGAAGAAGACTAAAAGAAAATGAAGGAGGGAAATTCGAAAGAATGAAAAAAAACAAGCGGGAGATGGGGACAAGAAAGACGAGAAGGGGCCGGAGAGAGAGAGAGAGAGAGAGAGAGAGAGAGAGAGAGAGAGAGAGATTAAGCATCAAAGACAAGAGACATTAGATCAGAAACCGAGAACCAAAGACAAAAGAGTGAGTTGAAATAAAGTTACATAAATACCAAGACTACACAGACCTGACTGTCCCTATGAGGCTGCCTGGCCTTCGCGCTACGTTAAAAACAGGGGCAGATATGGTACGTAAAGTGAGACAGACACTGAGACAGAGATACATACAGAAACAACGACAGGTATAGCTACAGAGAAAGACAGGCTGTGAGTGAATGGCACACTTCCATTTCCCTTTACCGTTCCAGCTTCCTGAGTTCAACGTTTTTTCATCAAGGCCTTGCATTCCCACCCGCTGGACACACACACACACACACACACACACACACACCTGGTGGCGGGGCCGATAGAACCTTCGACTCCTGTACTAGTTCAAGTAACCAGAGTTCGAGCCCCACTTTGGCAGCTCTGTTGGTGTGGGCAGGTGAGATCTCTCTTGTCAAGTGTAGCACAAGGCGTTGGGTGGTGGAAAACCTGCAATAGCTGAAATTTAGTTGCGCATAGATTGGGTAGTCAGTTCCCTTGTTCCTATGCCTCAGTCAAGCCTCGGTGAGGAATAGCAATGTATTGGCGCTTCTCAGGAGCAGCCAGCGTCATTCTAATAACCCCATTAGGTTACGATACTAGATTTAGGACTTGTGTATATATTCAGCAGTGAATAAATATCGTCAGCTGGACACCTATTGTAAAAAAAAAAAAAAAAAAATATTCAGACTTAATTATTGTAAAATTAATGAATTATAATCCTACAACCCCAAATAATAGCAAAACAATCCCTCCTCCAAGCTTTCGACATACTGAAGCTACTATGTTCATCATCGTAAATTTTCAGAATTCCTAAGCTTTCCACCTGTTTGCCTTGTTTGACGTTAATTTTCTGGGATACTGTATTCATGAGTTCATAAATCTTGAGCAGAATGACCCAAGAGTTTTGAGAACTGACCCGCCATTTCAAGGCCTGTTTACATTTTTCAAGTTCTTGTAAATGAGAACATAGTATACGACCTCGTACTTTATTTTATCTTTCCATTAAAATAAACTGACATTGCTTATAATTATTTACTTAAAATTTAAATGCCTTGATAAGGGTGACATTCTCTCGAACACTTATCTATAAATGCTATATCGTTTTAATATTCCTGACATTCAGGTGAAGTTTTCTAATCTTCGATAGGGAGTTAGAGAATTTTTTCCATTTCGACCAAGTAAGACATCTGCTGGCGATCTCGGTATCGCAGCTTGTAAACAAGTAGTAAAAAGTTGGGAAATTGTCTGAAGAACATTTTGAATGACGAATTTTCTCCCTAGTCTACCACAGGCCATCATTAAGCACATTATTTGTCCCATATCATCGGCATGACACTTTTTGTATACAAGAGGACTTAAAGAAACCTTTTGCAATACGTAACTTGGAATACGATCCCCTCCCTTCCAATTCCCATCGAGGGTGGCATTTGAGGGTCTCATTTTCCATGAAACATGTTACCAGTAAAGGTATACCTTTGTGCAAAATTTCATGTTTTTTGTTATAAAATTTTGCCAGTCTCCCAATGGGAATGCCTCCATCACCCATAGAAGATGGTCATCAGAGATCTTGGCTGGCATAAAACGTGACTGAGGAAAGCGCCTAACAACATTTAAACTGTTGTGTTCCTAGTTAAAACATATATATATATATATATATATATATATATATATATATATATATATATATATATATATATATATATATGCTGTTGCATAATGGCTTTGCTGGGACTCCTCATGAAGGGTGATCCTCGGTGATTCCTCACCTTCCCGAACGTGGCTGAGGGGAACGTCTATGAATATTCAAAATTTTATGTTCTTCATTTAAAATTTTGTCTGTGCTCAGCGACTTTGTACAAGATCACTGTAGGTCTCCACCTTCCCTCTGGAGGGTGGTCGTCAAGGGTCCCACCATGCTTAAAGCTCAGTGTAAGTGAAGCTCTACCAAGATGCACAAATTTGTGGTCCAAGATAAAAACTGGCAGTGCGTAAAAGTTTTGGCTGGGGTACCCTGATGTTGCTCCCCACTGGAGGATAGCCCTCGAGGGTCCCTTTCTCCCTGAAGCCTGTCTTGATGAGGGGAGGTATACTATTGTGCAACATTTTGTTTTTCTAGCTCTCCTTTCATATTGCCTGAACCACACGCTTCAAGAAAGTACAGAAACTCAGTGATTTTCTGAATAAGGATGTGACGCAGTTAGGAACAAGGATGATGTTTGGTCGCTCTTGCAGATCCTTAAAAAAAAAAAAAAAAAGAAAAAAAAAAAGCATACTGTACTTGAGTGAAACAAAAACTGGAGAGAAACATACACATGACTGAAAACACACTCATAAACTCACACATGAGCATTCTAGGGCAGACAAACACTCAAGCTTGCGCGCTTGAGCAATTTTTGAGAATGCCAGAGTAAAAGAAGAAATTAAAATATACAGCAAACAAACAAACAAAAAAAGATAGTTATCTGCGTTTCAAGTGACCAACCCGAACCCCAACGTTATCCTCTTCCGTAACACCTATCTATTTATCTATTGCCAGACGCCTTAATCCCGTAAGGTGTGGCCACAAATAAATGGCCTCCATGTCGCCCTGTGCCCGCCATTTCACTTCCCTACTCCCAGGTCACACCCCCCTCTCTTATATACCTCTCCACCCCATCCCTTCATCTCATCCTTGGGCTCCCCCTCCCTCTCCTCCCCTCCACCTCAGATGGCCAAACCCTTCAGCGTGTTTCTCCTAACGCTTCCTAGCACATCCACATCCATACCACAACGCTCCTTCACTTCTCATTTGTCAGTCTGTCTCTCCATGTGACTCCACATGCTCCTCTCAAGTAACTCATTTCCACTGCTCTCACTCTTGACATCTGTCCCTCCAACAAGGTCCAAGCTTCACTTTCATACATTAGCGCTGGTACCACAATACTGCCATGTAGAAACTTTTTCACTTCCATGCTCTCTTCCCTGTTTCTTATCTCTGCTTTCAAGGAACCAGAAACCTTTCTTCATTGTTGTACCCTATCAAGCACTTCACCCTCCAAACTTCCATCCATATTCATCACACTACCCAAATACTTAAATGCACTCACATTTTCCATTTCCTCCTCATCCAACCTCACTGTACATTCACTGACTTCACTTGTCTCTAAGATCATAACTTTACTCTTCCCTATTTTCACCTTTAGATTCCGTTTCTTGCACACTCTCTCGAACTCATTCACCAAGCCTTGCAGCTCCCCTTCGTCTTCACTCAACAACACAGTATCATCTGCAAACAACAGTACAGGGAGTTTCCAAACACTGCCCGCTCTCATTAGGGCCGTTCCAACATCCACTGTCATACCTTATATCTCTTTTATAACCCCATCCATATGCAGATTGAACAACCATGGAGACATGACACATCCCTGTTTCAATCCAGCCTTTAAGTAGAAAAATTCACTCAGTTCACTATCCACAAGCACTGCAGCCTTAGCACCCTCATACATAATCTTCACAGCATTCAACAACTTCCCATCTACTCCATATATTCTTAATACTTTCCACAATCCTTGTCTATCGACTCTGTCATATGCTTTCTCTAAATCCATGAAGGCCGCATACAACTACTTTCCCTTTTCTAGAAGCTTTTCCACTGTAGATCTAATAATGAATAACTGATCTACACAAACTTTTCCATTCCTAAAACCTCCCTGTTCTTCTCCAACTAATTCCTCTGTTATTTCCCTAACTCTGTCAGTAAGTATCCTACCATATTCTTTCCCTATTACACTATCTATCTATCTATCTATTGCCAGACGCCTCAATCCCGTTTGGGGTGGCCACAAACAAATCGCCTCCAAGTCGCCCTGTCCCCCGCCATTTCACTCCCCTGCTTCCAACTCACATCCCCCTCTCTCATACACCTCTCCACCCCATCTCTCCATCTCATCCTCGGCCTCCCCCTCCCTCTTTCCCCCTCCACCTCACTCACATACACTCTCTTCGTCAGTCTTTCACCCTCCATCCTCTCCACATGGCCAAACCACCTCAGTGTGTTCCTCATAACGCTTCCTATCACATCCACATCAACACCACAACGCTCCTTTATATCCTCATTCGTCAGCCTGTCTCTCCATGTGACTCCACAGGCTCCTCTTAAATAACTCATTTCCACTGCTCTCACTCTTGACTTGTGTCCTTCCAACAACGTCCAAGCTTCACTTCCGTACGTTAGAGTTGGTATCACAATACTGTCATGTAGTAACTTTTTCACTTCCATGCTCACTTCCCTGTTTCTTATCACTGCTTTCAAAGAACCAGCAACCTTTCTTTCCTGCTGTACCCTTTCAAGGACTTCACCCTCCAAACCTCCATCCTTACTCATCACACTACCCAAGTACTTATACGTACTCACATTTTCCAATTCCTCACCATCCAACCTCGCTGTACATTCACTGACTTCACCTCTCTCAAAGACCATCACTTTACTCTTCCCTACATTCACCTTTAGATTCCGTTTCTTACACACTCTCTCAAACTCATCCACCAAGCCTTGCAGCTCCCCTTCGTCTTCACTCAACAACACAGTATCATCTGCAAACAACAGTACAGGGAGTTTCCAAACACTATCCTCTCTCACCAGGGCCACTCCAACATCCACTACCCTACCTTGTACCTCTTTTATTACCCCATCCATGTACAGATTGAACAACCATGGAGACATGACACATCCCTGTTTCAAACCAACTTTCAAAGAGAAAAATTCACATAGTTCACCATCCACACGCACTGCAGCCTTCGCACCATCGTACATACTCTTCACAGCATTCAACAACTTCCCATCTACTCCATATATTCTTAACACTTTCCACAATCCTAGTCTATCCACCCTGTCATATGCTTTCTCCAAATCCATGAAAGCCGCATACAACTTCTTTCCCTTCTCTAGAAACTTTTCCACTAAAGATCTAAGAATGAATATCTGATCTACACAACCTCTTCCCTTCCTAAAGCCTCCCTGTTCTTCTCCAACTAATTTCTCTGTTCTTTCTCTAACTCTGTCAATAAGTATCCTACCATACACTTTTCCTATTATACTAAGAAGACAAATGCCCCTATGATTACCACACACTTCTTTTTCCCCTTTTCCTTTGTACAAGGGAATAATTATACCTGACTTCCAATCCTCCGGGACTCTACCTTCCTCCCATGCTAATCCGCACATCTTCCACATCCATTCTACTACTATCTCTCCCCCATGCTTCAGCATTTCACCACACACTCCATCAATTCCTGGGGCTTTCCCTGATTTAACTTTCTTCATTGCTTCCACAACTTCTATCCTACTGATTTCTTCCTGTCTTCTCACCTCCCTCCTTCTCCCAGCCATTCCCCAGCCACTTATACTCGCATTACTTCCATCCTCCACGTTCAACAATTCCTTAAAGTGTTCTCTCCATCTGCTCACTTTTTCTCCCTTCTCCTCTAGTAATCTACCATTTTTATCTTTCACTCCCCTGCTAACTTCACTATTACACTAAGAAGACAAATGCCCCTATGATTACCACACACTCCTTTTTCCTCTTTACCTTTGTACAGGGGAATAATTATACCTGACTTCCAATCCTCCGGGACTCTACCTTCCTCCCATGCCAATCTGCACATCTTCCACATCCATTCTACTAGTATCTCTCCTCCATGCTTCATCATTTCACCACACACTCCATCAATTCCTGGGGCTTTCCCCATTTTGACCTTCTTCTTTGCTTCCACAACTTCCATCCTACTGATCTTTTCCTCTCTTCTCACACCCCTCCGTCTCCTAGCCATTCCCCAGCCACTTATACTTGCATTACTTTCATTCTCTTGTTCAACAATTCCTTAAAATGTTATCTCCATCTGCTCACTTTTTCTCCCTTCTCCACTAGTAATCTACCATTTATATCCTTCACTCCCTAACTAATTTCTTTGACACTCTGTCTGACTCTACCTTTTTCCTGATCATTCTCTTACAATCCTTCCAGTTTAGTCAAATTCCTTTCAAATTCCTCAGCCACTCTCTTCTTACTATCTCTTACTAAGCTTTTCACCTCTCTCTTCCTCTCTACATATAACTCTCTCTTCCGTCTATCAGCTTCTTCCATGTACAATACCATGATACTTTTATTCGTTTAGCTTAGGGAACATCGGGCAGTCTATAGTCAACAAGTATCTGTGCTCTACCTCTCAGAATGAAGACATGTTTTCTCACTCAGTTATTTGCCACATGCAAATGATTATACTCAGTCGCAGCAAATAGGTTGGTAGCAAGCTTCACTGACCCATTATGGTCCATGATGTTAATTTATTTCGTGTTACCTTCAGATGATCTTATTTAGCTTAATGGAGATCTCTAGTACTGAACGAACTAGAAACAATCACCATTCGGCACTTAACTTTTTTATATGACTTTTCAAAATTAATTTAATAAGAAAAAGATAATTCTTTAGGTTTTGAGAGACACTGTGATGATGCAATTGCTGACAGCTTCTAGTAAGGCTTTCAGAGCAATAGCGTATTCTTGAAACTAGTTCTCACTTTTGATAAAAGAATTGCTTAGTAGGTAGTAAAATTCATTGGCAAAGGGGTAAGTGGTTTATGATTCAATCTCTAAACACAGCTGTAAGGTGGTAACATGTGCACAAACTATGTCAGCGTAATCAAGGAATTAACACCTTTCTGAGCACGTTTTTGTAAGGTTATGCCAGTTGCCATTAGAGGAACTATTTACAGGTCTGACTGATATATCTCTAATGGTCCCGAGTGTTACAGGCTTTCACTAAGATAAATAAAATTATCTGCAACCAAGAACCAAATCAGAAAACGTGTCTTCATACTTAAAGTGTTAAATTTACTTGGATCCATTACATGTCTATACTGATTTTCCTAAATCATATTAGTCATTGTTTTACTTTTCATGATGGGGTTTGTAATCAGACTTTTCCCCCTGACTTTTCCCCTGATTCTATTTTTCTTTGGCCTTTTTTTCCAGAATGACTTCCTCTTTTCCTATTTCTCCTATCTTTCCTGTCACTTCTTAATCCTTTTCTTTCCTTTACAGGTGGCTTTACATTGAGTGACAAGCCAAATGGTTTCCTGTAAGCCAAGAAACCATTTACAACGCTGGGTGGTTACCATATAACCAGACCATACGTGCTCCCTACGTGTCAACAAGTGGGTTGGTGGAGGGTTGGTGCCCCTCCCTGTAAAGCAACTAACTCAGTGCCAAATGGCCACCCTTTACGGGATTATGGTGTCTGGCGATAGATAGATAGATAGATAGACTTCCTCTCATGCTGATCTATAGTCATTTTCCTGTGGATGGTGTTCTTAGTCCTTTTTTTTTTTTTTTTTTTTTTTAAATCTGGCTGGTTATTTTTTCCACTCTCTTATTTTTTTTCTAAATAGTCTTTCCCTTCATGTTTCCTTTTGCTTGGCTGATCTTTTATATCAAAGAAACAAGTGAATGGGTGAAAATTTCACGGTTCAAATTTGAATGTTGATAACACAATGACGAACTGGGGATAAGAACGCAAAGGTAGGTGGATGCATTGAGAGGAAGGTGAAAAGGAGAGATGGTGAATGGATGGAGGGTATGGAGGTAAGAGCGAAGATGGATGTGTGGAATATACATTGGATGTGCTTGGTATGAGGGTAAGAGAGAAGGTGGATGTGTGGAATATATAGTGAAGGTGCTTAATAAGGGAACTGCGAGAAATGCACAGAAGGTGGGCTTGGGAATAGAAGGATAAGGTACAGGTGAATTCAGTAAATAGCAAATTTAGACGAACTACTGTTGGTGTGTTGAAGGGTCATGATTAGCGGTGTCACAATTAGCTGAACAACTAGTACTGGACAGTTGGTTGCGTGTGGAGGTGCAAATATTAAGCAAAATTACATTTACAGTAGCGACATATTAAAATGGTGATTTTGAAAAAGCATCACTACTGGAAAAGATCTATCCCGCAAGAAGTTATTCCAAGCCTGAGGATAAACTTTTGAAGATTTTCTTAGGCACGAACCTCTGTAAGGTCCTCCGAACGCAGCAGAGCTCTGACCGTAGGATAAGAAAGCTCAAAGGGCTTGTTTGGGTGGTGGTGAAATGAAGGAATGAGGTATTGAACGGAAAACCAGAATTACATGTAAGGAGAGGAAAGTGAAGGAATGTGAATCGATGATGGAATTAACAGAGGTAGATTAAAAAAGAAAATATGAAAAGAAAGAGTACGATATAATGAAAATTTGTAGGGACAATGACTAAAATAGAAAAAAAAAAATGCTTTTATACCCACTGGTTTGTACAGATATACCTAAACTCTTTGCAGTGGAGACAGTCTCTTTGATTTTTTTTTCTGACTACAGAGAACTAGTTATATTCAGCTGGGGAGAACCTGAAACCACAAAAGGTTACGAACCATTTCGTTCAGTTGTTTACTGGGCAAAACGATTGACCTGCCAGGATATTTTTTTTATTTTATTCAGCAAGGTGACCTCTATCCAACATAAATGCGAAAACAGGGACGCTGCAACTGACAAAACGTTTCCCTTCTCGCCATCCTCCTATCGTTACCCAAGCAAAGCGCACGGACTCCCCCTTTTGTGTTTTCTCCATCAGCTGTCCCTCCCTTTCCCCCCTTCTACAGCTTCACTTTTCCACCTCCACGCTTTCACTTCCGTTCCTCCCATCCTCGACCCTTCTACAACGCCTACCACCCTCCCTTCCTTTCTATAGTCTATCCCCTCCCCCCTACACTCCCTTGCTGTGTTCGTCCACGCCGCTTTCTAAAATAATGTCGGTAAAACAACCTGTAGACGCCGGAACAATGTTTGTCCCTAAATGACCCTACAGAGTTCCGGAAAATGGTGTGTGAACTGGAGCAAAAGTTTACGATTTGGTGGGGAGAGGTGAGGGGAGCAGAGGAGTTGGTGAGGGGAGATGGTGCAGTGCTGGGGTTGTTGAAAATTTTTGTGGAGCCAGGCTGTGGGGAGTGCTGGTACAGTGTAGTGGATGTTGGTGGAATGTGGTGAAATTTGATGTAAAGTCGTTGATGATGTTAATGTTGGCAGAATGTTAATTAAATAAGACTGTCTTAAAGCTTGTGGTTATTGAGAAAGTTGGTAGACACTGTGGTGAAGGCTGGTAGTTGTAGCATGTTGGTAGACCGATTTGGTGGGGAGATGGGGCCAAGTCTGGGGGTTCTGGCAGTTGTTAAAGTTTGTGGAGTTCGGTTTCCGCATGATTTGCAGACTGAAGTTGGCCGACGGATAGTCTGCCAAACTGACGTTCCGCCAACGGACAGTTAACTAGACAAATGTCTGGCAGAATAGACAGACAATTGGCGTCATTTATCGTTCTCTCTCTCTCTCTCTCTCTCTCTCTCTCTCTACATATATATACAATTTTTGGAGGGGGGGAGAGGAAACATAACCTTAACTTATTTTTTCCGGTAAGAATTTATCACTGATTTACATTCTAGTACTTAGGACAACTTTATATCTAAGCCAGACCTAACCATACCCAAGTAAATCTTAGGTTGGTTCCACACGTGTGCTGGAACAAGTGCTGGCAACTTGTAAACAACACAATAACGAACAAACTGCAAACATGCTCAGAACAGCAGCATCCAAATCATCTTGGGAACATCATGATGAAGTCTCAGCTGTCTCGTAGGGACACACTAATCCCATCACCTCTGCTACCAGTAAATTTGAAGCTGCACTGAAACATGGTTGCATTCATCTGTCCAAATACTGCCGCATACATGCATAAAAACATGTTGCCGGCTGTGTTGTCAACACGTGTTCGAGGACACGTGTGGACGCGCACTTAGCCTAACCTTATTTAAAACCAACCTAACTTAAATTAGTCTTAGCTTAAGTTACTGAAAGCTAACCTAAGCTAAGTTAACCTTATGTAACCTAATCTCAGATTACTCTATCATACCCAAGCCAAACCGAACAAGTCAAACATAAATGAACCTAGTCGAACCTAACCGAACCTAACCAAACCTACCATAAATATCATCTCATCATTATTAACATAACCAACCACAAAAGAGCAGCCAACCTAAACTCTCTCTCTCTCTCTCTCTCTCTCTCTCTCTCTCTCTCTCTCTCTCTCTCATCCAATTCCCTTTGTTGTTCCAGCTTCCTGAGTCCTTTAGTTTTTCCATCAAGTCTCTGCAGTCCCACCCACCAGCCAGGAGAACACACACACACACACACATACAAATAAAGATAAACTTCCGTTTAATCAAATGTATGTGTGAGTCCTCTGGCACCGTACCATCCGTTCAGCGAACTGTCCCGCAGAAAGCCGTCTGGTGGAATGATGGTTTAGTGTGATAAGTGTTGGTAGGGGTGTTAGGACTCCATATTATAATTACAAATTATAATAGATAGATAGATAAATAGATAGATAGACAGAGCACCAGGCAAGCCTGGGAACGGGAAATGATCTTGCAAGTGTAACTGAGAAAATGTTGACAATACACAGGAAGTAGAAAGTCAGGGGATGATATAGGTAGTGTGTCAGCGAGATAACATACGAACAATGCCTAGTGACCATACACACACATACACACATACTCACACACAGGTTTCTAGAACATTCCAACAACAGTGTAACACACGTGACACGACCCCTGCTACACCAGAATTTAGGAAGCAGAGCTCAGAAGGAGGCTAGCTATAGAACCGACAGGTAGTGGAGAGAGTGAACAAGAAGAAGGGTCCAACTAGACTTACTTAGTGTATTCAGTCTCTGTAATACATACTCTGCTCAACTTAAGATTTTCTCTGAAGATAAATCAAGATAAACTCTTTGTATTCATCTTTAACTCCTACTACAAGAATCGAGAGTCACATTTGGTGGCAGCGAACGTACGGACCTCGTCTACGAATCAACAGTGAATTTTTACAAAAGCAGGCGAGACTCCACAAGATTAGCTTCAGTTCTACAGTGAATTCCTACAAAATACAGCCTACAAGCCTATGAGCCTACAAGTCTACAAAACAACTCTATAATCTTCACGTAAATTCAAGCAGCAGCAAGAAGAATAATAAACAAAGCAAGTAAAGAAAAAGAAAGACCAAAGCAACAAGTACACAAAACCCCAACACTCTCTCCCACCTACCTCCATCGCTGACGCAGAGGTCAAGACACACAGCAAAACGTCAGAGCCACATTTATAACGCATGTTACTCACCTTTCTCCACCCAGGTTACGCATCGCTACTCAGTTTCTCACCACAGCTACCAGTGTGGGAAGCCGACATCACCATGTGTACCTGCTGAGATGACATCACAACGCGAGTTTGCTGACATAAGGCCACGCCAAGCAACGTGTGACTGACACCAGGCACTTCTCACCCACTACTTATTACTCATTATTCACATAGCTCCTACTCATACTCATTTATTTCCACAGTATTGAGTTGGAAATTCGACGTTCTATGCTGAGGTTTGCCTGTGACAGCTGTTAACCACCACAAGCACCAGGCCATGGAATTTCCTGAGCAATATCGTCCATCAACACAGCACTAGAATTATCAAGAGATCTTCAATCAACCCTGCATTTTTCTTCCGAGATCGACAGTTGCATCGACACGCCTCTCCGATCTGTATCAAGTGGGTGAAATTATACTTACTCATTTCTTCTCAGTGCTAAAATTAGGTATATTCAACTCCGTTACTTATTTCTATATATACACTTATACACTCACTATCTATCATTTATTACAACTCATTTACTCATCTATTTAGTTAGGACATAAACAAAAGGCGTATTTCATAACACCAGACCTTAATGACAGGGATATTTTCACCACCACCCACGTTAATACCAGATGAAAAACAATTAGCTCCAACAACAGATTCACAATTAGAATAGCACCAAGGCAACACACCCATTGTACAAAACTCAACACAAACTAAAAATCAAGAAACAAATACGTCAGTTCCAGATGATGAGTGGGAAACCCCCTCTGACATAGCAAGTGAGGACTTTGTCACTGACTTGCACACATATGCCAATATACTTAACAGGGTTCACCGTTCCGGCCGAACCTATTCCACCATTCCCTCACACAACGATATACAAGTCCAAGTTAAATTAACAGAGCAAACAGTGAAAATTAATAACGAAACAAATACTGCGGATCAAACATCCCCACCTCATGTTTATGTTTACCATGAAGATAAAACTGCCCCAAAATTCTCTGGCACAGAAAAAGATCGTATTGACGTCATTTCATTGGTCAGTCAGTGCGAACAAATGTTCATCAAGCACCACATACTCGATGAACAAGAGAAAATTGCCATTTTTTCATCTTGCATAAGCCAGGAAAGATGTCCAGCAAGCAATTTATTGAGATCAGATAAGCTTATCAAGGCTAGGACATATGATGAATTTAAAACTGAATTTTCAAAGAAATTTTCTGGAGGTATGAACTTCTTGCCAGGGATAATTCCAGAATTACATAAGACTGTAGATCTTGTAAGGGAGCACACTACAAACCATGTGCTCAGTGAAATAACTGCTGATGTCTCCACAATCAAAAGAACATTGTTAGTTACTTTGGAAAACTCAAATTGGATAACAGATGATAGAAAAAGATGTCCCCAGACCTCGTCGTGGACATCATTGGTTATGTAGCTGCCTTGTGTAAATTATCTGATAGGACCCTTAAGATCGCCAAGACGATCGCGTACACCCCAGGCATGTGCCTACTAGACTTAATGAACGAGGTAGAGATGCAGTGCAGTAAAGCAGGTATGGTCGACACACCCGCACATTCTAGTAGAATGAGAGTACCTGAGACAGTATCAGCTGTGAAAACATCTACACCTACCCAAACAGAGAACAAAATCGATAGCGACCCGAAAGCAGGCAGATCAAACAACTAAACGTGTCGAGGGTTCGATCACAAACACCAGGCTACAGGCAGTTTCATAAGTTTTCGCGCGGCCCGAGCAGATCTCGCGCCACAAACAACACTACATATGGGAAGTCACCTCTTAGGTCACAGTCAAGAGATAGGTCCATTCTATGTCATTATTGTGCAAAACCAGGACACACAAGGTATGAATGCTTTATCAAAAGAAAAGAAGATAGACAAAAGACACAAGGATTTGGTCCTTACTGTAGGCATCATAGATGCCAAGGGCACTGGACCAGTAACTGCAAAACAGTAGAAAAAATTGTGTCTATGTTCAAATCGGGGGGAGACCAAGTCATGACAAAAAACGAACAAACGTCAAGAAAAGCAAGTCTAAAATTCACATAGGAGGCATGTTGGGAAATGAGTGTATCTTGATACCAGCCGTATGTGAGGATCAAAACGTTTCCTTATTTTTAGACACAGGCTCTCCAGTGAACTTAATAGCACATGAAGAAATAAATAGAATTCGTAAAAATAAGAAGAAAGTAACTTTTCTGGAAGAAGCTGATTTAGATTTATATACGGTAGATGGAAAAAAAAAATTACAGTAAAAGGTATGATAAGGTTAAATATCAGTTTCACAGAGACTACAAGACCATTCTCTGCATTTTTCTATATCGTTAAAAACTTAGCAATTAAAGCTCATATGTTACTGGGCTTAAGATGCATGAGAACAGAGAACATAACTATACTCCCACAAATGAATGGAATAGACTTTGACAATGAATTCATAAAGGAAATACCATCAGAGCCCTCACCGATTAGTAAAAGAGAACCAAAAAGAATTGGTAATATTAAAGGCTTAAACAAACATACACAAACAGATGAGTGTATAGATCCACTCCCACCACCAGCCCCAGCCTCCAGAATTAGAGACCCAGATAACAGTACTGATTTATCAGCTTTTCCCGCCCATCTCACCAATTATTTAGTTATACCACCTAATTCCTAATATGAAATTTACCATAAAGAGCAAATTACGGAATAGTACTGTTCTTGTCTTAGAAGAATTATGTAAATGGATTGTCAGTAGAAAACGCATTATGTCAGATGAACGACGAAGGGCAATCTCAGATATTCATAATTAATCACATGAATGGGGAAGTTCAGTTGAAAAAGGGGACTTGTTTAGTTAATATTGAAAAATGTCCCGCCCCTGTGAAGGAAATAGTTATAGCTGGAGTGACAAGTGAGATAAAATCTACGGATAGAGAAAGCATAAAAGAGAATTTAATTCACTCAGGTGAATATGATGAAGAAAATGATTTGTTAACCCTGCTGGAAACACACAGGGACACCGTAGCATTACCCGGAGAACAATTAGGGTGTACTAACCTGATTAATCACAAGATTAATGTGCACCCAGAAACACCACCAATTTTCTTACCAGCCTACCGCATCCCACACCCCAAGGTACACTTGCAAATCAGTATGTCGATGAAATGTTAAAACTTGCAATTATTGAACCTTCAGTCTCCCCGTGGAATGCCCCATTATTCTTCGTGTCCAAACGAAATGGAGAAATGCGTGCGGTAGTAGATGATCGTAAACTAAACAATCACACAATCCCAGACCGAGTTCCCATGCCATTGCTAAGCGACGTTCTACAGAATATTGGACCGGAGAATAACATATTTTCAACAATCGATCTACTAAATGGCTATTATCAAATAAAGGTTTCGGAGGAGTCAAGTAAATACACTGCCTTTTCCACAAATAGAGGCCACTACCAATATACAAGGATGCCGGTGGGACTGAGGACAGCCCCAGGCACATTCCAGCGTCTTATGAATTACGTATTGTCCGGAATTTTACAACAAGGAATATTTGTTTATCTTGACGATATTATAATCTCAGTGAAGAATATTACGGATCATCTCAAGAAATTAGACTTACTCTTACAAAAGCTTAGTGATGCTGGTTTAAAAATTAAGCTTTCTAAATGCAAATTTTGCTTTAAGGAAATAAATTTCTTAGGCCACAAATTAAGTTCTAATGGTATTCAGACCACTGATGACAAAATACAGGCAGTGAGAGATTTTCCTGAACCCACTACGACTGACGAAGTTAGACAATATTTAGGTCTAGCTGGGTACTATGGGTCATTCGTACCACAGTTCTCTCATATAACCTTTCATCTATTCCAACTACTCAAAAAAGATGCTATATTCCAATGGGAAGAAGAACAAAAAAGGGCATTTAACAATCTACAAATTAAACTAACAAATGCACCTTGTTTAGCATATCCGGATTACACAAAATCATTTCTTATTTGTACAGACGCATCAGTTAAAGGATTATGGGCTGTACTGATGCAGGAAGATAACAGAGGAAAGACTCAACCAATTGCATTTGCCAGCAGACAAACAAAAGGTACAGAGAAAAATTATTGCACTACAGACTTAGAGGCACTTGCAGTGGTTTTTGCATTACAAAAGTTTCGAGATTTGGTATATGGTTACGAAATCCACTTATTCACCGACCATAAACCACTAGTGGGTATGTTTAAAGAAAAACTCCTTTCTGGGAGGAGAGCAAGATGGAAATGTACAGTTGAAAATTACAATGTACAAATTCATTATATACCAGGTAAAATGAACATAGTAGCTGACGCATTATCTAGGAACCCGAACACAATTCAGGTCGCGGCATTAGATCTCAAAGGAAATATCCCAAACCACGATGATATCGCAAAAGCACAAAGACTTGACCCAGTATGGTCTAAAGTTATATACAAGTTAGAAAGTGGAGATGACATACAATTACCCAAACTGCATGTACCACTCGAACAATTCACAATGGTCAATAATACATTATACAAGATTAACCCGATACAACCAAAACGCCAAAGAAATACTAACCAGTTGGTAGTACCTAATGACATGATACCCCAAGTATTACGAACGATACACGATAGCCCACATGCAGGACATCCTGGAAAGGATAAGACATTTAAACAAGCCCAGCTGTTATATTACTGGCCTTCATTACGAAAAGATATAAACAATCATATAGACAGATGCGAATCATGTGCAAAACACAAAGGATACCCAATCACACCTGCACCGATGGGTAATTACCCTGTACCGCATCAACCATGGGACGTTGTCGCTGTTGATTTACTCAAGATGCCATTATCATACAATAATAACCTATACCTATTCGTAGCAAAGGATCATTTTTCCCGTTGTCATTTTAGCTCCAATTAAAGATAAAACACCAGAGACAGTAGCAAAGGCAATAACAGATAATGTGATATGTCGCTTAACTACCCCAAAGGTACTAATAAGTGATAATGGAGGAGAATTTAATTCTGATATCTTACAAGACATATGTAAACAATACAACATCAAAAAGGTTAACGTTTTAGTCTATCATCTGGCATCTAATGGGTTAGTAGAGAGACAAAACAAAAAAGTATTAGATGTGCTACGACACATTCTCAGTGAAAATTATGCAAGCTGGGATGATTGGATTCCCAGGGTAGAAGCCTCAATTAATGGATCTATAAATAAATCCATAGGACCGACACACCACATTTCATTATATATGGGACAGATAAAAAACTACCATATGAGCTCCTAGAAGGTGACAGTCTGCCCATATACAATTACGATGATTACTCTAATCTCCGTTTACGTGAATTCCAGGACATACACAAAAGAGTCAAAAAGCAGTTAACGATGTCCAAGGAAGAAATGACGGAGGCATTTAACAAGAAGGCAAGAGATTCACCTATCAGCTTAGGAGACATTGTTTATGGTATCATTCATACGAGAGACAATAAATTATCCCCAAAATTTGAGGGCCCATGCAGTGTAATTAACATAAAAGCAAACAAAGTCTTAATTAAGTCACTGTCAAGTGGCGAAGAGAAACAAGTTCATACTGACCATTTAAAACGAGTTTCAAGGGAATTATCCAATAATTATTCAGCATCGGATACAACCGAACAAGCGAACGTACCTCAAGAAACCAAGCAAGAAAACAACAATGATTACAAAAAGAAATTAAGGTCATATACCAAACAATCAAACCCAGGTGCAACTGTTCCAATCAAATCTACAGTACATCATTTACGAGAATTAAATATCGATTTAAACTCCTACTATCAATGGATTAACAATCAACCGTAACGCACATCATCACTACCATCGACCACAGCATGACCATATTAGGAAATTAATAGAGTTTTCTTTCGGTAGGTAGCGATGAAGGGACTTATGCTATGGATTCTCCTCTACATAGCAAGAGGATATGCGCACTGAGATCCCCAACACATAGTACGACAAGGATGCCTCATAGCTCCAACGGCCACGACTTCAATCGTAAAAGGTACGTCATGAGTACTGAAATAAGTCTGGATTTCTTGTATGAATTAACTTCTTATCTAGAAAATCTCGCGAAACCCATGCGAACCCTGGACTTCATGATAGGAAGCTATGTTTCACAAGCACATAACACAAAGGAAGTGAATGAAATAGCGAAGTTAGCGAAATGGAAAATAGAACAGGCAAAGTCAATTATGCTCATCATGATCCAAGATCTCTCATCTTATGGAACGGAGGTATTGAGCGACAGGAACATCACACGTACTCGCCAAAAGCGCGGTTTGTTCGACCTGGGTGGCGCAGTTTTTGGGAACATCTTTGGATTGGCTACAGAGGATGACCTTGAAGAAATAAACAACAAATTTAATAAAATAGCTCAGGTACTAACATACCAAGATAAATTCATCACAGGACATAACTCAGCAATGAAGACAATTGTGAAAAATCTGAAAAAGGCAGAAAACATAGCTCTCGAAAGTGTAGATAAAATAAATGAAATGGAAGGTAACATAACACTTTTCCAACACTTCTCCATCATCACAGAACATATTTACACAATTCTACTACAATTAGACAACACTAGAGTTCGTTACAGGGCAATTATGCAAGGAATTTCGAATGCTGGTGATGGCAAGATCACAATTGACTTACTCCCAGTTCATGAGCTACGTCAGATAATTAGTCAAGGCATACATAAACATAAATTGAAGCCCATGTTCCGAAGTAGGGAATTTATGCAATATTATCCATATTTAGAAGCAACACTAACACCAACATCAGTAGTAGTTCATGTACCATTCATAACTGAAGACCTGTTCACAGTATACCAAATACACCCCTTCCCTTCTAAGAATAAGAACACTTTAGTCATCATCAACATCAACACAGACATCGAACTCATCATGGTCTCCAAGAGACGGAACACTGTCACTTTCGCAAGTGGATCAACGATTGAACGAAAGTGCCACACATCCTTACATGCTGTTCATCTTTGTCCTGCGTACATTTTCACGTTTCAGCCTACTGATACAGTCCCTTGTGAAATGGCTATCATCAGAAATAACAATATTCATAATCATTGCAACTTCACTTTTGCTCCAGATAAGCTTGTACACCATCAACGCATCGGACACTCACAGTTTTTTTTATTTCACTCATAACATCAGTTTACATAGTCTGTCCACATATACTACCATCTCATACTTCAGCCTCAGGATTATATATAGCACCAGACTACTGTGCGGTATTTACACCATCCATGTCTACTTTATCCACCATCAATCACTACGCCATCCTCAGTCATAGACACAAATATTTCCACCCGCTGCCTGATATGGACTTAAACATGAGCACAAGTATTAAGTTGACTTCACCTAAGTTTGAAACTATGCAACTGATCAATGAAACAATGAAGCCCTGGGAAGATTTGAGTTTGAGTATGTTCAACCCATATTATGTGTATAGCCCAGCACCTACTGTCTTTATAATCTTCTGCATTGTATTTGCAGTACTGCTGTTCGCAATGCACAGAATGCATGCAAGAATTGCAAATTTGGAGTCAGTATTTAGTGGGGGTAGAGTTAACATCCATGTTAACCCTCCTGAATGAAGTGTACATATTTTGTATATAGTATTAATAAAAAAAAAAATACAAAGAAGAATGACCCATGATATAGATGTATGGCATACCAGTAGCATTATCTTTAAATGAAATATTAATAACTCTTACCATAATCTTAATTATAAACTTTTTTTTTTTCTTGCATGTATGCATTTCACTACAATAACCCATGTACATACTGTATTACAGTTAAATAGTTTACCTTTAGTGCATTTATTCAAATATGTATACAACTTTTTTAAAATGTAATATTACTAGATCATTGCAATTTACTATAAATATTATACGTATACAATATTATAATCAATATTATGTGCTAATAGATTAGCATATGTCAATGATGATTAATGTCGGAGGACCTTCAGCGGCGTGGCCGAGCAATGTTAGGACTCCATATTATAATTACAAATTATAATAGATAGATAAATAGATAGATAGACAGAGCACCAGGCAAGCCTGGGAACAGGAAATGATCTTGCAAGTGTAACTGAGGAAATGTTGACAATACACAGGAAGTAGCAAGTCGGGGGATGATATAGGTAGTGTGTCAGCGAGATAGCATACAAACAATGCCTAGTGACCATACACACACATACATACATACTTACACACAGGTTTCTAGAACATTCCAACAACAGTGTAACACACGTGACACGACCCCTGCTACACCAGACATTAGGAAGCAGAGCTCAGAAGGAGGCTAGCTATAGAACCGACAGGTAGTGGAGAGAGTGAACAAGAAGAGGGGTCCAACTAGACTTACTTAGTGTATTCAGTCTCTGTAATACATACACTGCTCAACTAAAGATTTTCTCTGAAGATAATAAATCAAGATAAACTCCCTGTATTTATCTTTAACTCTTACTACAAGAATCGAGAGTCACAGGGGGACTATTGAAAGAAATGAGTGAAATAAACCAAACGTGTTCTCTAAATAAAAATTAATAATGGCGGTGCAGAAGAACCACAAAATGTGTCGCCATTGTGCTAGGTGGAGAGAAGCAGATGCAGCTCTTGCCTTGGAACAGAATCTTGATATCCTGCCCTGTGGTCCGTGAGGAGGACCCCGTTACAGGCTGGTAAGGTGACGTCTACCATGTTGGGGTGGCTGCTCCCTACACCATTTTTATGCAAAGAGACAATGGTGATAATGATGAAAGTGTTCCTGGGTGCTCAGGAATTGGTGAAAAAAGTGGTTTTGTGGTGAAGTCGTTCTATAGCAATATGACTTTCCTTCTGGGGGGAAGGGCATAGCACATTCAAATTGTTTAATGGTACTTATCTTCCTTCTGATCAAGGCTCCTTTTTGTTCAAGCAATCAAGTTTTGTCAGAAAATGGGTTGAAAGTTCAGCAAAGCTAGGAATAAACAATAAAAATATACTGACAGTTAATAGTGATTTCATAGAAATAGTCAAAATATTATAAGAATCGCAATCTATACTCAAAAGCCTTTCTTTAAAAAAATGAACGTTCTACCATCAAAATTAAAAAAAGTTAAGGTTGCGAGAATAACGCAGAACTGTGAACCCGTTTTCTGGCGTTTCATGGTTTGGCCTGAGAACACCTTACGTCGCAACATAAGGAATATTAATTTAATACTCCTCACGTCACACCACACAAATTCCCCCGCCTTCAACTCTCTCCAACAAGCCCCCCCCCCCACTACCAACATAGCTACTGCCAATGGTGGGCAGTACAGAGGTACAAAAGTACCGAGTTACATTACCGAGTTACAATTCGAGTACCGGTAGCAGTAGTGACACTACTTTTTTCGTCATGTACCGAAATTGGTACCAACGGTACATTTTTAAACATATTTTGTCGGTACTCGGTACCAGTACATTTCATTTATCTATATTCAGGCATTGTGTGATAAAAAAAAAAAAAAAAAAAAAGATGAAGAGAAGGCCTGCATGGGAGTGCTGTTGCTGACCCTGGCCATGTGCCTCAAGAATTTAAAAGAGGTGAAGGAAAGCGCCGATCTGACGGTGTGCTAGCCTCTAGTAAACGCAGTGATTGGGGGTGTGGAAGGCAGGTTCGGCCATCGTTTCGAGGTCACTGACTGCCTGCTTGCTGCTGCATTTTTTCCCCAATTCAGGCTATCGTGGTTGGCTTGGTTACCTGAGTCTGCCTCCTACGACGTAGAGAAAATGAGGAGGAGGGTGAAGAACATGGTGTCACTAATGAAGAGCAAGCTAGAGAACGTGGAGAGCAGCACCACTGACGATGATGACGAGCAAGATGTCAAGGAAGAGTTTTTGGAACCCCTTTATGTAAAAGGAAGGAAGAATAGGGAGACTGGGATTAAACTAGTAAAGGAATTTTTGGAGAAACCCCAAAACATAAAATCAGCAAGGATTGCTTTCCTTGCAAGGCTTTCAGAGACTTATTTGTAACTTATAACACGCCAATACCATCCAGTGCTGCTGTGGAACGACTGTTTTCATTGGGGAATGACGTGCTCAAACCAAAACGGGCAGGACTCAGTGACTATCATTTTGAAGTGCTTATTTTCCTCTAGGGTAACCCTGGAAAAGAAAACTGAAGTGCACTGTGTAATTATTAATCAGATTATTGTGCATGTAATGACACGATGTAGTCATAAAATTGTGTTTATTTTGATAAACACTAAACTAGGTGTATAAGAATGTGAATTACAGTGGCCGGTTAAAGTTTAGCGATCTATGTGTTGAAAGTAAAGGACTGAACGGTCGCAAAACCTTATGCTTTAGTCACCCCATAGTTAATGTGACTGTGTTAATTGTCTGACAACATCTTTCATCTCTCCTCAGGCTCTGCTGACAAGACTGGTCTCTGGGTCCTCAGTGCGGTAAAAAAAAAAAAAGAAAAAAAAAAATCAATACTGAGTAAGTTTACTCTTTTCATAGTCATGTACCGAGTACGTGTACCGAGCCGGTACTTCTTCTTCTTCTTTTTTCTTTTTTTTTTTTTGTGTGTGTACCGGTACCGATAGTGACACTACAGTTTTAGGCAAGTACCGGTACCATTACCGACGGTACTTTTTGTGTACCGTGTGCCCACCTCCGGCTACTGCCATCACAATTCAGCCTCTGCACGCAACTACTACACCTAAAAAACACAGATACACTAGAAATGCACTCTAGTAGGGTGGATCGTTTTTTACACTTTTTTAAAGAGTAAAAAATGCAGTAGTGTTGGAAAGTTGTGTACTCATAAGAAAAAAATCACAGTGAAATTAAATGTTCTGGAACAATAACTTCTGCCTCCCAAATGGGCTCAAAATTTAAAAAGATGAAACAAAAGATATGGTATTTTCAGAATTTTTTACATATTAAAAACCATCCATAAATCATAAGGAAATAATTATAAATATCTTCTAATTTGCTTTGAAAGTAATCAGAAAAAAATCCTCTTGCTATTAAGTAATATGTTTTGCATTTCAGACTTCGCATTTCACAATTAAATGTTCATTAGTTTTAATCATTAGAGAAATTCCTAAAAACACAAAAGTGACAGATGCATCTAATTGTCAGAGAATGTAATGTATGGAAGCAAAAACGAATGTGCATAAAGTAACAGTGCTGTAGCATAACAACTGGGTGGAAAATCTCAGTGATGTATCATAACATCCGCCTCCCCAGTCAGCCTAATGTCATGACAGTGCCAGGCAGTTAGCTGGGTACCCTTCAAACACCTGCGAACTCCGTTTGTATCAAATATTACGGGTTTCCTCTTCTTCTCTCACTTTCAGTCAGCCCTCATTCATTTGTTACAGAGGCAGCACCACATGCGTTTGCTTCCAACAGACAGTTCTGACTGGACTTAATAAAAGAGTAAGGAAAATGTCCAGCGAATTGAGAAGTGAGTCTATGTCACATTATCGGGACACCATACGAATGAACTATGAACCGTCTTCCAACGCACAATGATGTAATGCGATACTATCTATATATACGGCAGAATATGAAGGCCTCTAAAAAGGAACCAACAGATTTCCTAAGATACGTGTCTCTATCATTTCAAAGGTGAAGTCTGTGTGACAATGAGCTTCTCTTCCATCAGTGTCTGCTGAATGTACTTTGCAGATGCTGAATGGTTAACACAACAAATTCGAGATAGTCCAGAAGCCAGCAAAGAGAAGGAAGGCCATTCAAAGCTATAACATAAACCTCAAGCTTTTCAAAAAGATTCTCAGGCCAGATTATTTGATACTGCTGCTTGCAGATGTAACAACCTCGAGAACTGCTGCTGTGACAAGGAGAGAAGAGTGCCACGAATGGAGCAACAATCTCTAATTGAGCAGAGAGCAAAGATATAATGGTTATTGGATCTTTGTATTGTGCCACAATAAAAGAAGTGTAAAACTATTGAGCAGAAGTGACGCAACAACTGATCTCTGTTCAAGCAATGACTTCAGTCAAACTGAACTCTATTGCAGTTCAAGTTCACCAGGTGAAGGCAATGACGATGATTTTGCCCGACAGCTTCTTACTAGAGTAAAACCTGAGCTGGAAGTAAAGCATATGAAAAGAAGCTTGTTTTCTTTGTTGCGCATGATCGCGGTGCATTATTAGACTGAGTTATTGCTTTTGTAGCAAGTGCTGTTCTCGATTACTTTGGAATGATAATTCAGAAGGAACGAGTTGAGTTTCCTGACAGAATTAAGTTAAAAGATCACGGGCAAGAACAAAAACTGAAATTCAGACTCAGGAAAAGGCAACTCAACTCCCATTAGCATCTACTTTGATGGCTGTAAAGACAACGAACAAATAATTGTAGGATAAGGAAGTACTATCCCCAGAAGGATGGAGAATGAAGAGCACAATTGATGGGCCTGAAAATGTACCTAGAAGACTTCCAGTTAGAAAGCAGCTTTATGGCTGTGAAAAACTTTGTCACGAGTCGGCTAGTGACATTGGCTTTTGTGAGAAACCGCAAACTCTAGTGGAATCCCAGTGTTTATCATTCAGTTTAACCGCTGCATATTCAGCCGGTCGGGAGTGTTTTTTTCAGGCAATTTCCAATTTGTCATAAATGATTGTGCAAGATATTAGCGCTTCCACTGAGCATGTTTCACTCATTTTAGCCGTTAGTAATACGGCCACAGTACTTGCCTCTTTCCCACGAGTTAGTCAGTCAAGCTTCGAGCGCCACGGAAGTATGTTGTGTGTGGCAGTGTCCTTCCTCAATGACACCTAGTTCCCACCGCCGCCGTATTTTCCTAGGTTTAAGAGTTTAGCTTCTGACTGCGCGAGTGAGTGCGATCTCTTTATTTTGAATTCATTTTGAAATGTAACATTAAATTTATTTCTTTGTAATCAATAAATTTACCATTTCTTTTTCTTTGAGCTTAATGTAATGTAAACTCGTGTTTCATTTCTCCATAATTAAGCTTATTTCCCTTATAGCTCCTAGCTTGCATAAACGCTTTGCTATTCATAACTGGTACTTAGGCCAGTCTTGTTGTATTAAGCTTAAAATCCATTGTGCCTTCTAGGAGTTAACGCATCAGCAAGAACCTGATATCATTAATAGTATTAGTTATTTATTGTCAGGGGTGAAGTCACTTTCTCCAGAGGCTAACAGTACTAATAAACTGCAATTGTGAGGAATTAGTCTCTGCTGTGTACTGTTGAGAAAGTTTCTTAGAGAATCGGCGAAGCAAGGCAAAATAAAGTAATCATTGCTTGATTTTCATAAGACAATTCATTGTCCCTGCTCTTCAGAATTATTGAATAATTATCATTTAATATTGCATTTATTGTAAAAACCTCGTGACAATTGGCGACCTCATTCCAGGATATTAACTCCTAACTCTAACGCTATTCACGAGATAATACTCACTCGTTCATACTTATGTATTTATCATTAAAGTCTATAGGCACTACCTTACTGGTGATTATTGATTCATTTTTATTAATTTACATAATAGTTTTGACAGTCAGTTGTTTGTTTAATTTTCTTTCTTTACCAGTTTAATTAGATAAAACTGGTCACCACTAACCTGTGTCTATATTCTTTATTCTCGATTATTGACATCTTTCTCTGAAAAAAATCGCAGTCAGTACTGAGTTGCTAGTACTTAGATTGAGTTAGCATCATGTCGACCAGCGTCTATGTACAGGAAGCCAAAGATATGGGTCTTACGGGCCCAGCTGAAATCAAGGAGTTCTTCCTCTCTCGGTTTAATTACGAACAGCAGCGCGAGAGTGATGTTCGTGAAGAGTGTCGAATTTAGCGTGAGGAACGCGAAAAGGAGCGCGAATACGAGCGAGAACAGCTCGAACATTAGCGAAAACAGCTCGAACTCAACTTAGAAAACGAGCGAAAACGGCGCGAACTCGACTTAGAACACAAGTGAGAACAGCGTGAGGAACGAGAGAGAGAACGAGAACACGAACGTGCCGAACGAGAAGCACGTGAAAAACATGAATTTGAAATGTTGAAGCTCAAGCGAGATTCCTTGGCTTAAGACACATCTGGTGCAGTTGGTCCAAGCTCCACGAGCGTTCTCCCTGTACATGTTATGGCGACCCCACACATCAAGCTTCCGCCATACAAAGATGGTGAGCAAATCGAGCCATACATAGCTCGTTTTGAAGACATGGCTCAACTTTACCAACTGGATGATGCAGCTAAGCGGCTTCAGTTCCTTAGCCTGTTTGAGGGCCGTGCCCTCGATATTCTCCACAGAATTCGTGGAGACAATCTCATGTATGAGATGATGAAGGCTACACTCATCAAAGTGTACGGTCTCACAGTTGACGACGCCAAGAGTCAGTTCATGAGGGATAAAGAGACTGCCGTTCAGTTTCTTGACCGGCTTACTGCTTACTTGGATGAGTGGATGGAGAAAGATGAAACTCCTTCCACGTGTGAGGGGATAATTGACCTTATGCTGCGCACGCAGTTAGAAAAGTCGTGGCCTACTGAACTTATGGCTCGGTTTAAGATCTGCCAGGTAAGAGATGCCACCCAAATGGTGAAGAAGGCTGATGCATTCTTTACTGCATATGGGTATCAAACTCGCAAGCAGCATACCTGGAACAGGAAAGTTGATAAATCTGGGAAACCGTCTCAGACTGAGCCCCAGCAACAAGGCCATTCTCAGAATAATGGCCAAGGTCCAAAACCGCAGTGGAAGGACCAGGGGCAAAACACTCAGAAACCTGAGTGGAAGAGGTACAACAAGTACCCTAACCAGCAGCAGTATCAGCCACGCAACCGACTGTCGGGACTGTCCTTTTCACCACCAACTCAAGTGAATAGGAGGCAGGAGGCGAATGCAGCCTTCTTTCCTCAGCAGCAGCACGGTGGTCACGTCCCTACCAGTACGGGTACTTTCCCACAGTTCACTAGTCCCACAGCGACAGTGAACCCTCCTCCACAGATGGCCAAAGTTCCATCTCCCCAGGCAGTGAGTACAACCCCTCAAGCGCCTAGTTCACAGGGCACCATGTTTGCCGCATCATTTATTCAGCAGCCTAATCAGTGGCTAGCTGCTTCCTCCACAGGCCTTCCCACAGGTGACAGTGCCTTCCTTGTTCAGCCAGGGTTTGTGGGAGCCACTCCTGTGAAGGTCCTGAGAGACAATGGGTCCTCAGGTTGCTCTGTCAAGCAGAGTCTAGTTCGGCCTGAGCATTATACAGGTCGACAGATCCAAGCTAACCTTATTGATGGATTAGTGAGATTGTTCCCTGAGGCACGTATCCAGGTGGCATCTCCATTTTATACTGGTACGACACTCGTGTCATGCCAGAACCTTTATTTGACCTAATCATAGGCAATATTCCAGGTGCCAAGTATAGTTGCACCAAAGATGACGCTACTCAGACTTCGGCTGCAGTAACACGAGCCATGATTGAGGCTCCAGACTGTGTCACCCCGGTGACCATTGAATCGCCGCAAGATCTGATGTGTAGCCAAGTTGTTGTTCAAGAACAACACTCTGACCCAACACTTGCTGCCGTGTGAAAGAAACAAAAGGGTAGAGTGATAAAATATTCACAGGGAGGTCAAGCCAAGCTCCTTCGCAAACAAGGACGGCTCTACCGTGAGTCACGAACACCCAAGGGCGAGGTTCAACTGCAGTTTGTCGTTCCCGCCAAGTACCGCCTAGCAGTGTTAGAATGGGGTCATTGTTCAGCTTCAGGAGGTCACATGGGCAAAAGGAAGACCCAGGGCCGTATCCGAGCTGACTTCTTCTGGCCAGGGATGGGATGAGACATAGATAGTTTTGTGCGTTCCTGCAGTGTGTGTCAAAGTACCACTAATCAGGGACATGTCCTTCCTGTGCCTTTTGAAACCACACCCGTAATCTCTGAGTCGATGAGAGACAGGGCAGTGGTAATGTGGGTGTAGACCTGATGTCTCACCTACTAACCACTTACTAACTAGCAACTGTTGTATGCTGGGTTCCGTAAGATAGGCGTTCTCAGAGATTTGAGTAATCCAAGGACCAGCCTGGTTCTCAGTTAAAAGTGTAGACCTGACGTCTCGCCCGTTGGCCCTACAGGACACAGTATGTCCAGGGCCTGTACATACATGTATACCATAAGTTAAGGGGGAAGTTTGAGAACCCTGCAGAGACAGTCCGAGGCTGTGTATGAATTACCTTGTGGAATGTCTCGAGCTGTGGGCCTCTCTGAGGATTCCCGGAGAATGCACATTATCCACATGAGTGTTCACACCTACGGTGGGTGTTAAAACGTGACCTGCCCGAGATTGTGTAGCGATTCTCAGCTTCCTGTATTAGTCGTAAGTGTAGAGTTAGGTTAACCAGTAAACTGCCCGTTCTAAGAAATTTGAGTAATTCAAGAACTGGCACGTTTCCTGGTTAATAATGTTAGGTTAACTAGTAAACTGCCCGTTCTAAGAGATTTGAGTAATTCAAGAACTGGCACGTTTCCTAGTTAATAATGTTGGGTTAACTAGTAAACTGCCCATTCTAAGAGATTTCAGTAATTCAAGAACTGGCACGTTTCCTAGTTAATAAGTGTTAACCAGTAAACTATAAGGGTTCTAAGCAATTTGTGAACTGAAGAATTACGTTTCCTGGTTAATAATGACATAAGTACTGATTGCTAGGCAGAGAGAGAGATATAACAGTTTTGATGCTCCACCTTAATTCCTTTCGCAGGTGCAGCTGGGGGGTGCAGTATTGTCGTGCAGATCAGCTGGTCATCCCTGTCGCATGCTGCCGCCCCTTCTCTTCTGCCTCGTCGTCAATATTTACTATAAATTTGTATTACATGATTTTACACATAGGTACAGTTACACTACAACTGTCACACCTACACCATGTATTACATACATCACGCTACATAACAATTAGTTGTTAATGTAAATGTAGCGAACTTTTCACTCAGTTTGACCTGAGTACAGGATTTTTCACCGTCGTCACGGAGTTTTTCCCTCAAGCTTGCTTCTATTAACGTAAATACGAGTTTTTTTTTTCGCTCACTGGCGACTGTGACTTTCTCCTGTAGCAGGATAGCACACACACACCACAGTGTGAATCTTGTGTGACTGAGTTAGGAATTATATGTATGTACAGTATATTGAAATCTTTTTTTTCTGAAGAAATAAAAGATTTGATTTTCATGGGGCATAATGTCACGAGTCGGCTAGTGACATTGGCTTTTGTGGGAAACCGCGAACTCTAGTGGAATCCCAGTGTTTATCGTTCAGTTTAACCGCTGCGTATTCAGTCGGTCGGGAGTGTTTTTTTCAGGCAATTTCCAATTTGTCACAAATGATTGTCTTTGTGCAAGACATTAGTGCTTCCACTGAGCGATTTATTTTGGGCATGTTTTGCTCATTTTAGCCGTTAGTAATATGGCCACAGTACTTGCCTCTTTCCCACGAGTTAGTCAGTCAAGCTTCGTGCGCCACGGAAGTTGGTTGTATGTGGCAGTGTCCTTCCTCAATGACACCTAGTTTTCACCGCCGCCGTAGTCCCACATAGCTGTGATTGGTGAGACACAGCGAGTGCAGTGTTCTTCCTCAGTAACGACACCCAGTCATCCGCTTAGTCCACTCTTTGACCAGTATTTCCTTTTCGTATTTTCCTAGGTTTAAGAGTTTAGCTTCTGAGTGAGCGAGTGAGTGCGATCTCTTTATTTTGAATTCATTTTGAAATGTTACGTTAAATTTATGTCTTTGTAATCATTAAATTTAACAATTCTTTTTCTTTGAGCTTAATGTAATGTAAACTCGTGTTTCATTTCTCCATAATTAAGCTTATTTCCCTTATAGCTCCTAGCTTGCATAAACGCTTTGCTATTCATAACTGGTACTTAGGCCAGTCTTGTTGTATTAAGCTTAAAATATGTTGTGCCTTCTAGGAGATAAAACATCAGCAAGAACCTGATATCATTAATAGTATTAGTTATTTATTGTCAGGGATGAAGTCACTTTCTCCAGAGGCTAACAGTGCTAATAAACAGCAATTGTGAGGAATTAGTCTCTGCTGTGTACTGTTGTGAAAGTTTATAGATTCTCGTTCTTAGAGAATCGGCGAAGCAAGGCAAAATAAAGTAATCATTGCTTGATTTTCATAAGACAATTCATTGTCCGTGCTCTTCAGAATTATTGAATAATTATCATTTAATATTGCATTTATCGTAAAAACCCCGTGACAAACTTCATGTTAAGAAATTCAGAACTGTTGAAGGGGCAGACATCCGGAATGATTTTGAGTTTTTAGGTAATGATTAGAGATACTTGTTAGATATTAACAACACTGTGTCTAGAGGTCATTGCGAGAGTTGCTGGCTTAACGAAGTCCAGGCACATAAGGTCATTCGAGATGGTTAACAACAGCAGAGCTCTGCGTCTGTAGGATACATTGCAACAGAAGAACCCTCAGAGACTCTTCAAAGGATCACACATTTCAGTATGAAAGTTTTTACACCAGTGTGGTTGAGGATCAAGAACAATAATCCCATGCCTGCAGCCATTCACCTTTATGAAACCGTCTCCTGTACAAAGTCTGGCTCTCCTGATATGACTGAGATTGTCAAACTGGTGATGCAAAAGAATGCATATTTTGCTCTGGAGAATCTGTTGCTAATCATGATCTTTGATGACGATGAACACATCACAGAGCTGGGTTGGTCAAGGAAACGATCACAGGACAGGAACAGAACATTGAACTTTACATAATTGAATTTTAATGGTGGAACTTACCACAACATGGCAAACTGGCATGAAAGAGATGTCCTAGTGACAGAACCACCCCTCACTAATGATTTACCAAAGCTTGACGAGAACGGCATGGCAAAGGGCAGTGTATTTCATGATGATGTCATTGCTGAGACTTGCATTTCCTGTCATACCCAGGCTGTGCTACGCCACATAAAGCTGGCGAAAGAATTCTTAGCATTAGTGGTATGGCCACAGAAAAGAGATGGTTTCATTAGAACTACTCTGCGGTCACGAAAAGAAATTCCAAAAAAAATATAGTCACAATTAAGGTCCTTTTCTGATAAACAGATAATTTCCGACAAGGTATGGTGGATGGGCTGGGTTAGGGTAGAAACTGAAATACAGCTACCACATGGTTAGTTCTGGGTTATTTTGTTAATAAATTTCAAGCAAAGTAAGCAAAGTGTTGTAGACAATAGACTAAAATACAACATATTCCCTGAATATTTCCTCATGGATATCTAATATCCTGAATCTTCCAATAAACGGAATAATCAACACTAATTATAAAAACAGAAGATTTGGAGAGGCAGAAGATGTTATGTTACAGCAGTGAGACATACATTTTTAACTATTAGATGCATCATTGACAGTGATGTGATTATTACAAACATTTGAGAAACGTTAAAAATTTTATGATATAGTTTTAAAATGCTAAGACGGAGAGGTGGATGATAATATTCAACAGCAATCAACTTTTTGCGTGTGTCTTTTGAAAGCAAAAAGAAAAAAATAATTATAAGTATTGCTATATGATTTATGCATATCTCGTAATACTGAAATATACTGAAAATACTGAACTTTTTAAAAAATAATTTTATCATTTTTAGCTCGTTTGGGAAGCAGACGTTGCTGGTGAAACGTTTTATTTGACTGCCATATATTTTTTTTTTTCTCGTGATATTACAACTTACTAGCTCCTTTGGATTTTCAACGCCCAGAAAGTGTTAAAACAACCCATCCTAACACACAGGCCTGAATACGCAACAGTGGCATACGACTACTCAGTGTTGTCGACCTCCACCTCAAAGCAGTACAAAATGAAGGCTTTCGTCGCAATCCCAAAATACAGACTGCATTCCTACAAGAAATATACGTCACACTCATACAAAATAATGCATACGCCAGATAATACTTCCACACCTGTACAGACAGAAGTGACAGCTATGAAAAACACCTGATCACTTACATTCACATGTGTTTTCTGTGTTCTTGTGTGTATGTTTGTGCGTGTGTGTTTCTGTGTACTTGTATGTCTTTGTGTCTGTTTGTTCCGTATATGTTTATGCGTATGTTTGTGAATGTGTTTGTTTTTGTGTGTGTGTGTATATATATATATATATATATATATATATATATATATATATATATGCCTATCTATGTGTGTGTGTTTTTTTTGTGTTTGTGGTTGTATATGTTTGTGTGCTCACTTTTTTGTTTTTTGTATGTTTGTGTATCTCTCTCTCTCTCTCTCTCTCTCTCTCTCTCCATATATATATATATATATATATATATATATATATATATATATATAGATATATATATATATATATATATAATCTCTCATCTCATCAGTCGTTTGAGTGTCCACTGCAGGACCAGTCTATCCCGACCGAACTGGGGACGATACAGCCAATGTATCTCTTCCAAGTGACTTAGGCTGTCTGGTAGCGATTGTATGTAGGGTGAGAAGTGCTTGTAAGTGTAACATTGTAGTGTTGGAGTGGCTTTGGATGTGTGTGTAGTCTGTGAACCAAGTGTAATCGGCCCGCTCAAGCCGATTGGGTGCAAACATACTTTTATAGCTTGCAACACTGGTTCAACCACAACACCCCTTATGTCCGCAAAGCAGTACGTGGCCAGAAGAACGCTCACAAAGTTTTTTACCCTGGGTGGGAGCGAACCCTCGTTCATCAGTGTACGAAAAGGCACACTTTACCACTGTACCACAGTCTCTCTCTCTCTTTCTCTCTCTCACTCTACATATCCCATTGGAGCCCAGTGTCCTCAGTATTGGACAAAACTGGGAATTTTCAAATCTTAATAAAGCAGGGAACCCCCGGGTAGGGACCTATGAGCTTCGCGACTGAGCCGATAGGCGAAGGGCGTTACACTTAGTACTCTCCCAGTGCAATGCCTCGCCCAGCGTCTCTAGGATCCAATGGGTTATATATATATATATATATATATATATATATATATATATATATATATATATATATATATATATATATATATATATATATATATGTATGTATGTATATAATTGCACTCGGAAAGCAACAGATTGCATCACTAAAAGACAAAAACGATAAAGCCATTAAATGCAGAGATAAGATGTTGAATAGAGTTGAAGAATTTTACATAGAACTGTATGCATCAAAGACAGTAGTACCAATAGCTAACTTTTCAGTTGACATAAGTGAAATACCTGAGGTAACACCAGACGAAGTAAATATTTCTCTTAAAAATATGAAAAGAGGGAAGGCTCCGGGAGAAGATGGAATAGTAGCAGATTTACTGTTGGATGCAGGAGCAGAAGTACAAAATAGGCTTGCTCACTTGTTTACCCAATGTATAGAACAAGAAAATTTCCAAAACATGGTGTAATGCAAGAGTTATTCTACTTTATAAAAAAGGTGACTCAAAAGACCTTAGTAACTATCGACCCATTAGCTTGCTATCAGTCATTTACAAACTCTTCACTAAAGTCCTTACAAGCAGAATAGCTACAAAACTGGAAGAAAACCAACCTCGTGAACAGGCAGGATTCCAAAGCGGGTTCTAGACTACTTATCATCTACACACAATGAATCAGCTAATTGAGATTATTACAGAATATAAAAAACCACTGTGCTTAGTTTTTTTAATTTATTACGAAAAGGCTTTCGACTCAGTGGAGCACATAGCAATTATAAATTCATTGCGAGAACAAGGAGTGAATGAGAACATTGTAAAACTGCTCGAAAACATATATAAAGAAGGAACTGCCACAGTTTAATTACATAAGGACTCAGAGAAAATTAAGATTGAGAAGGGCGTGCTTCAGGGAGATACAATTTCATCAAAGTTATTTACAGCATGCCTAGAAAGTATTTTCAGAAGGCTAGACTGGGAAAACAAAGGAGTGAACATTGATGGAGAAAAGCTAAACCATTTAAGATTTGCAGATGACATTGTCCTAATTTCAGAAAGAGCAGAGACATTGCAAGAAATGTTAAATGACATGAACAGAGAAAGTCTTAAAGTAGGGTTAAAGATGAACCGGAGTAAAACTATAGTAATGTTTAATCCTCAAACACCAAAAAGCTTCATCAGAATAAGTGGAGAAATTCTTGAAGAAGTCGAGTAGTACAAGTACCTGGGACAAATACTAAAATTAACGAAAGATAATGATAGCGAAATAAAAATACGCATTACAGTTGGATAATGATAGCGAAATAAAAATACGCATTACAGTTGGATAATGATAGCGAAATAAAAATACGCATTACAATTGGATGGAAAGCTTTCGGTAAACATAGGGACATTATGAAAAGTAATTTGCCACGTTGTATGAAACGAAAAGTATATAACGAATGTATAATTCCAGCTATGACGCTATGACGTATGGTTGTGAGACTTGGAAACTGACAAAATCTATGGAAAATAAATTAATTCGTCCTCAGAGAATAATGGAAAGGTCAATGCTGGGAATATCTTTAAGAGACAGGAAAAGATCAACTTGGGTGAGAGAGCAAACTAAAGTCAAAGATATTATAGAAGTTATAAAAGAACAGAAATGGATTTGGGCAGGCCATGTAACAGGAATAAGGGATAATCGATGGAGCAAGAGGCTGACTGACTGGACACCAATAGATTGTAAACGTAGCAGAAAAAGGCCAGACAGGAGGTGGAGGGATGAGGTAGAGAAATTTGCAGGGAAAACGTGGCAAAGATTGGCTCAGTCAGGGAATTCTTGGAGAAGGTTGGAGGAGGCCTTTGTTCTGCAGTGTACTTGTAATGGCTGATGATGATGATGATGATATATATATATATATATATATATATATATATATATATATATATATATATAGATAGATAGATAGATAGATAGATAGATAGATAGATAGATGGAAAGATCGATAGATATAGATAGATAGATAGATAGACGATTCCGGTGCTGTTCCTCCATCACTTCCCCCCTCTGACTTCCTCAGGGCTGACATTAAAATTTCTTCAGCTGATGTATTTTCTGCCATCACTGGCCTCAGTACTAACAAAGCATATGGGCCTGATTGGGTCCCTCCTGTTGTTCTCAAGAACTGTGCTTCTGTGCTTACACCCTGCCTAGGCAAACTCTTTCGCCTTTGTCTGTAAACATGTACCTTTCCTTCTTGCTGGAAGTTTGCTCTCATTCAGCCAGTCCCAAAGAAGGGTGGCCACTCCCAACCCTCCAACTATTCGTCCAATTGCTTTAACGTCCTGTATTTCAAAAGTTTTCGAGTCAATTCTCAATAGAAAAATTTTAAGGCATCTTTCTTGTCACAACCTTCTTTACGATCGTCAGTACGGGTTCCGTCAGGGACGCTCCACTGGCGATCTTCTCACCTACCTTTCAGACTCCTGGTCATCCTCCTTTCGGGACTTTGACGAAAGCTTTGCCATTGCACTTGAACTCTCAAAGGCTTTCGATCGAGTCTGGCATAAATCTTTCATTTCCAAACTGCCCTCCTACGGTTTCTATCCTTCTATCTGTGCCTTCATCGCTAGCTTCCTTTCTGGTCGTTCTATAGCCGCTGTTGTAGACGGTCATCGTTATTCTCCTAGCTCTATCAACAGTGGTGTTCCTCAGGCCTCTGTCCTATCACCAACTCTCTTCCATTTATTCATCAATGATCTAAGCTGTACATCTAACCCTATCCACTCATACGCTGATGACTCCACCCTTCACCTTTCCATTCGGTTCCCGCAACGCCCATCTCAACAGTTACTTCAACAAACAAGGGATGAGGCTATGGCACACCTAATGTCTGACTTGGCTCGTATCTCTGACTGGGGTACAAATAACATGGTTGTTTTTAATGCATCTAAGACTCAGTTCTTACACCTATCAACCCGACAAAATCTTCCACAGGTATACCCATTAATGATTAAAAATATTCAGCTTAATCCTGCATCATCCTTGAACATGCTTGGGGTTTCATTTACTTGGGACTTATCTTGGAAAGATAATATTACATCTCTTGTAAAATCTGCTTCCAAGAGACTGGGTATGCTAAGCCGACTCCGCTCTTTCTTTACCCCTGCACAATTGTTGACTCTATACAGGGGTTTTATCTGCCCCTGTGTGGAGTACAACTCTCATGTGTGGGGAGGCTCCCCACATACAGCTCTTCTCAATAGGGTGGAGTCAAAGGCTTTTCGTCTCATTAACTCTCCTCCTCTTACTGACTCCCTTCAACCTCTGTCTCTTCGCCGCACTGTTGCATCTTCATCTCTTTTCTATCGCTACTTTATTGGTCACTGCTCCTCTGAACTGTCTGCTTGCATTTCTCCACCTCTACGACGGGCGCGTCGTCCAACTCTCTAATGCAAGAGTTAACCGTTACTCCCAGTCTTTCATTTATGCAACAGGTAAACTCTGGAACTGTCTCCCTCTGTCTGTATTTCCTGCTGCCTATGATCTCCAGTCTTTCAAACGCAGTGTGTCCATGCATCTCAAAATGATCGGATCTTGAATTTGGCTCTCTATTGTATTTTGTTTTTCTCTTGGAGGGAACTGTTACTGCGGGCTCATGGCCTTTGGTTCCTTCTTCCTCGCATAAAAAAAGATAGATAAATAGATAGATAAATATAGATTTATCTATCTATCTATCTATCTATATCTATCTATCTATCTTCTATCTATCTATCTATCTATCTATCTATATATATGTGTGTGTGTGTGTGTGTGTGTGTGTGTGTGTGTGTGTGTGTTTCTAGGTGAGTGTGGGTGTGTCTGTGTTGTGTATGTTTGTATTTGTGTTTTTATTTGTATGTTCATGTGTACTGGTGTGTTCTTTGTGTTCCTGTGTGTGTTTTTCTGGTGTATGTGTTTGTGTTTCTCTGTGTGTAAGTGTCTGTCTTTCTGTTTGCCCTTATGTTCGTGTTTCTATGTGTACTGCGTGTGTTTGTATATTTGGGTGTGTGTGCTTGTGTGTGTGATTTTGTTGCTGTTTGATTTTTTCTATTTGTTTGTGCCTTGTTTTTGTGTTAGTGTTTTTCTTCGTTCGTATGCATGCTCTTATATTTGAATGTATACATGTGTGTTTGTGTTTGTATGTCTGTGTATTTGTATGTTTGTGCGTGTTTATGCCGTTTGTATGCTTTGGTATATGTCAGAATTTGTGTTTTTGTGAGTGCTTGTATATGTGTGTTTCTGTTTTATAAGCCATCACTTGTTTGTATTTGTCATTTTTTTTAATGCGAGGAAGAAGGAACCAAAGGCCATGAGCCCTCAAAACTGTTCCTTCCAAGAGAATAACAAATACAAGAGAGAGCCAAATTCAAGATTCAATTATTTCGAGATGTCTGGACACACTGTGTTTGAAAGACTGGAGATCATAGGAAGCAGGAAATACAGACGGAGGAAGACAGTTCCAGAGATGACCTGTTGCATAAGTGAAGGACTGGGAGTAACGGTCAACTCTTGCATTAGAGAGTTGGACAGAAAAGGGATAAGAGTTTGCTGCTAGACGGGTGCTACGCGCCCGTCATAGAGGTGGAAGAATGCAAGTAGACAGTTCAGAGGAGCAGTGACCATTGAAGTAGCGATAGAGATAAAGATGAAACAGTGCGGCGAAGAGACAGAGGTTGAAGGGAGTCAGTAAGAGGAGAAGAGTTAATGAGACGAAAAGCCTTTGACACCACCCTATTGAGAAGAGCTGTATGTGGGGAGCCTCCCCACACATGAGAGTTGTACTCCACACAGGGCCGGATAAAACCCCTGTATAGAGTCAACAATTGCGCAGGGGTAGAGAAGGAACGGAGTCGGCTTAGAACACCTAATCTCTTGGAAGCAGATTTTACAAAAGATGTAATATGATCTTTCCAAGATAAGTCTCGAGTAAATGAAACCACAAGCATGTTCAAGGATGATGCAGGATTAAGCTGAATGTTATTAAACATTAGTGGGTACTCCTGTGGAAGATTTTGTCGGGTTAATAGGTGTAAGAACTGAGTCTTTGATGCATTAAAAACAAGATTATTTTTACCACAGTCAGAGATACGAGCCAAGTCAGATATTAGGTGTGTCATAGCCTCATCCCTTGTTTGTGTGTGTGCTTATGAGTGTTCGTTTGTGCGTGTTTATATATATGTGTTTAAGTATATGTGTGTGTTTGCTCTTGTATGTTTGTTTGAGTCTGTATTTATGTGTGTTTGCGTCTCTGTATTTGTGTCCATGTGTTTGTGTTAGCTTATTAATGTGTGTTTGTGTATGTGCATTTGTGTTGGCATGTGTTTATGTTTTCGTGACTGTGAGCTTCTTTGTGTTTGTGAGTTTGTGTGTGTGTGTGGGTGTTTATGTGTGTATTTTTGCTTGTGTGTATTTGTATTTGAGTGTTTGTTTCTGTTATTGTGTTTGTGTTTCAGTGCACATTTTGATGATTGTGCTTCTGTGATTGCTTGTGTTTCCGTGTGTTTGTGTGTTTATACGTGCTTCTTAAAGAGTGTGTTTGTGCGTTTTTCTGTGCTTGTATTTGTTTGTGCTTCTGTATTTGTGTGTTTGTGTTCCTTTGTGTTTTTGTCAGAGTAGTTTTTGTTTGTATGTATGGTCCTTCATGTTTGTGTATGTCTTTTTGTGTATATATATGGTCATGTGCTTTAATTCGTGTGTGTGTTTGCGGATGTGTTTTTGTCTGTTTGTATATGTGTGTTTTTGTGTGTTTGTGAGCTGCGTTTTAGCCTGTACATCAGTGTTTTTTTTTGCTTGTTTGTGTGTGTTTGTGGGTGTGTTTTTGTCTGAGTTTGTGGGTATGTATGCGTGTTTGAGTGATTTTGTGTTTCTATTTGTTTATGTATATGTATGTTTTTGTGTGTTCGTGTGCATTTGTGTTTGTGTATGTGTGTTTCTCTTTGTGTCTGCGTGTTTGTGTGTTTGTGTTTGTGTCTGTGTGTTTATGTGATTGTGTATATGTGTTTGTGTGTTTGAGTATGTGATATTGTTTTTGTGTTTTTGTGTGGTTGGTTGTGTTTATGTTTGGTTGTGTCTGTATGTGTTTGTTTTTGTTTGTTTGTGTTTTTGTTGGTGCTTGTGTTTGTGCGTATGTTTGTCCATGTTTCTGTGTTTGTGCGAGTGTTTCTGTTTTATGTGTTCGTGTTTGTTTGTATACATGTTTTTCTTTTTGTGTTTGTGTGATTGTGAATTGTTTGAGTGTTTTGTGTGTTTGTTTCCTTGCTTGTTTATTTGTTTGTTTCACTGTTACTTCCACCACACGATTATATTCCCATAACCTTTTTTTAAGAAATGGGTACACGAGAGGGAACAGCGGGAAGGGAAGAGAGACGTTAAAAAATAATGTTAGCAAAATTAGCGGAACCATAACCCACTTTCCTCCCTCATTTTCTTTCATCTCTCTCTCTCTCTCTCTCTCTCTCTCTCTCTCTCTCTCTCTCTCTCTCTCTCATACCATTTTTATCTATCTACAAACATGTCAACAAGTTTATTCCCCCCCTCTCTCTCTCTCTCTCTCTCTCTCTCTCTCTCTCTCTCTCTCATTATACCATTTTATCTATACAAACATGTCAGTAAGTTTATTCCCCTCTCTCTCTCTCTCTCTCTCTCTCTTCTCATTATACTATTTTTCTCTGTCTACAAACATGTCAGTAAGTTTATCCTCTCTCTCTCTCTCTCTCTCTCTCTCTCTCTCTCTCTCTCTCTCTCTCCTCAGCACCCAGTCATGCCCATTTTCCTCATAGAGTCAGGCCAAGTCATAGTTAAACTTCCTGGAGTAACTTAATCAGAGGAGAAACTAAGGTATTTACCACCTACTTGTGAGGTAAGTGGATCTTCTCGGAGTTTGTTATCTTTCATCACATGCGATAACTTTCTCTCCTTTTCTTGTAATTAACTTCAGGGTATGTTTTCACTCTATTTTCTGCCTCTCTTATGTTGGTCTATCTTTTATTCATCTATTTGTCTATCTTTCAATCTATTTATCTCGTGCAGTTTAACCTTTTTTTGTTTTTATTTATCTTATTAGCATCATTATGCCTCCACCTACATAAGGTGGAGGAGTCATTAACTGATTGGTCTGTTTGTCCTTACGTATGTAGGCATAATATGACACAATACTATATGTGCGTGCGCGCGTGTGTGGGGTCAATAAACACTTTTCTGGGCGCAATATCTCTTGAACCCATCAGTGGATTTCCACCAAACTTTTGTCAGTGATGCAGTACGACAAGATGATGAACCGATTAGATCAGTTAGGTCAAGAGGTCAAAGATCAATGAGGTCGACTTTGTTTCTCCTTGTCGGCACGATATCTCTTGTCCCCCTCTACGGATTTCAACCAAACTTCTGTCAGTGATACAGTATGAAGCGACGATGAACTGATTAGGTCAGCAAAATCATGGGGTCAAAAGGCAAGGTCATATGGGCTCGGCTTAGTTTATCTTTAGTCTCGTTTTAACCGACATTGAGCCCTGTCATGGAAGATGTATGGCGAGTCCGTGGGCAAGGCTTGGCGGAGGCATACCAAGGGATTCTTTGCGTCGACAGCTCTGGGGCTGAGTTGTCGGCGTTTTTAATCCAACTTTCACGGTATATTTAGTCTTTCTCCTCTTCCTCTGTTTTTATTCATCATGTACCTCGTTTCTCTTAGCCATTTCACCCTCTTCTTCTTTCATATTCCTTCCTCCCACTTCACTTTCGCTCTTGCAATCCTCCTCCTTCGAAGTCCTCACTCCCATGCTTCTCGAGTTTCCTCTTCATTTTTTATCATTCCTCTCTCTCTCTCTCTCTCTCTCTCTCTCTCTCTCTCTCTCTCTCTCTCTCTCTCTCTCTCTCTCTCTCTCTCTCTCAGTTGGTGTATGAACCTGTTGATCTTAAAAGGATGCCTAATTTACTTGGAGAGAGAGAGAGAGAGAGAGAGAGAGAGAGAGAGAGAGAGAGAGAGAGAGAGATAGGGGGGAGATTCTTTTGTTTTGATCTTCATAGTGGTTTAGCAACGGTGGGGGGACACTGAAAAGATGAGGGAGGGATGAAGAATGGGGGAGAGGGGGAGGAAATAGTCCAAGGTGTGGAATCAAAGGAGGAGGCAGATAGGCAAAGGTGTGGAGGGATGAAGGGAGGAAGGGAGATGTCCAAGATGAGAGCGGAGAAGGGAGGTAGAAATGCCAAGGTGTACAGGGAGAGAGGGAGGGAGATAAACCAAGGTGTGCAAAGAGAGAGGGAGAGAAATAGGCCAAGATGCGAAGGGCGAGAGGAAGGGCGATAGGCCAGGGTGTAAAGGGAGGGGGGAAGGTGAACTGAAAAAATGACAGAGGGAACGGGTGCGAAACAATAGAGATGGAAGGGAAGTGTGGACGGAGAGAGGGAGGGAAAGGACTTTGCAGGTCCTTTGTTGCGTGGCGTCCTTGTTCACAGTTCTTAACCCTGTGTTCTTGTGTGCTTACATGGCGCCATAACAATCCTTACCCTCCAATATGTTTCGGCAAATGGAAAGTTATTATTCTGTCATGCTATTAATGCAGAATGTGTCAGTCTTAACCTTTTCTTTACAATGCAATTTTCCTCATTTGTCCTACTATGGAGAATAATATGCAGCTTTAAGGAGAACTTTTCAACTTAAGATATATGTACCGCATATCCTCGACTAACCTTTTCACGTCTGCAGGGCTCTCCAGTGCCAAACAAAACCTGAAGGTAGCAGGAAAAAATGAACGGTTTCTGGACAGATAACAAGTAAACAAAGACGACAAAAGACACCATGGCACTAAATGGAATCATTTTCTCTCTCTCTCTCTCTCTCTCTCTCTCTCTCTCATTCTATCTATCCAGCTGCCTATCATTATCTATCTATCCATCTTTCACTGTATCTGTCTATCCTTGTGGCATCAGTCACTTTAGCTCTATAACGTTTATTCTTTCCACAGATGCCAGACAATTTTATTCCGCCTAGAACAGAATTCCGAACTACAGTCGAACAGGGCAGTACTCCCGAGGTTGATGGCAAGCTGGTGATAGGGAGAGCTGGAGCTCCCGTTTCACCAGCCCTCAGGACTTGATCCTGACCATCTCCCTTTTCTGAACATTTTCAGTGCTTTCATTTACACAGAGAGTAGGCCAGCATGCTCTCATAATACCTCTACCTTCAACTATCTACACCACACTACATGCGCATAACATATCACACCTTCTATTCACATCTTTAGAAATGGCCGCTGCAATCTTACAATCAAATGAGGTGGTACCTCGGATTGCCACCACCGTCAGGGTAGGGCTGGAGGCACAGGGTCCTCCCGGTCGCCATCAAGCGACTGTGCCGGCAGCGACTGTTGCTATTTCTTTACCAACATCCGCGGCCTTACCGCAAATTTAAACTCAGTTCATTTTTTCCTTCAGTCCATATCCCCTTTGGCCCTATTCCTCACAGAACCACAAATCTCACCCTCTACCGATATATCTCCATTTTGTTTTCCCGGTTACCATCTCCTTACAAACTTTTGAAATAACCTGTTGTTATATCAAATCCCAATATGCAGTTGATACTATTTTAAACTTCACTTCATCCAGTTTTGATTACTCATTATGTAAATTAAATTGCCAAAACATTACCAAATATATCTGTGTAGTTTATCTTCCCCCAATGCTTCTTCGGAACCCAGTGTATTTGATTCCATATCCACTCAGTTGAGTAACCTTGACCTTGCCCTTGGCAATGAAATTACCATTTTGGGTGATTTTAACATACACAGTGTTGAATGGTTATTGCATTCTGCCCGGACTGACGACGCTGGTCTAGAATGCGAGCTGTTTGCGGAATCGTTTAATCTCACCCAGTTGGTAAAGCAACCAACCAGAATACCTGATAATCCTGACCATAATGCCCATCTCTTGGATTTATTCTTGACAAATAATCCAGATCAATACAGGATAGAGGTACTGTCACCACTTGGATCCTCTGACCACAATCTCATCAAAGCCTCATTAGTTAACACTCCTACACCTCCCCATTCCGAACCTGTCAGGGTGACCCGATGGCACTTTGACAGGGCAGACTAGGATGGATTTAGAAATTATCTTGCTGATGTTCCATGGCAGTCTTTCTTCTCTAGTGATCCCAATTCTACCCAGTCCCACATTTGCGACTTAATACTAGCTGGTATGGATTTATTCATACCAAGGCAACAATTCACTAAAAGATCAAACTCTCCAAAATGGTTTGATGGCAATTGTGCCAGAGCAACAGCCCAATAGTCATTAGCATATAACTCTTACTTAAAATCAAAAACATCTGAATCACTCTCCCAATTTAAAATTGCTAGAAATCATGCAAAAGCTGTATTAAATCTATCTAAATCAAACTTTCTTCAAAAGCAAGCATCAAAACTACTTAACAACCCTAATGACAATAGAATATTCTGGTCAACTCTTAATTCTTTCAATAATAACTTTAACAAGTCATCTTCCATTCCCCCACTAAAATCTTCAGATGGCAATATTACAAATGACCCACGTGGGAAAGCAGATATCTTTGCTAGTACCTTTGCAAGAAACTCTACAATAGATGATACCAGCCAGAATGTCTCAGTACTGGAACTTGATTCTCCCGAAATTGCCCCACTTAAAATACAGACAAGATTCGTAAAATCCATCCTAGACAATTTACCTACCAACAAAGCTCCAGGCCCAGATGGAATTCCGCCAATTGTTTTGAAAAAGTGTTCCCCTGAACTTGCCTCTGTCCTAGCTAAATTATTCAGACTATGCATACGTACTTCTTTATTCCCAAATTCATGGAAAGAAGCCAATATCCACCCAGTTCCGAAGAAAGGAAGTTCGTCTGACCCCTCCAATTACAGACCAATAGCTGTCACATCTTCTCTTGGTAAGGTATTTGAAACTTTAATTAATAAGCATATTGTTAAACATCTTGAATCCAACAACTTAATTAGTGATAGACAATACGGTTTTCGCCACGAAAGATCCACCATTGACATACTCAGTCTCTTAACTCATACCATCCATTAATCAATTGATCTTTTTGGAGTAACTCATGCAGTAGCTCTTGATATCTCTAAAGCTTTCGACAGAGTATGGCACCGTTCTCTGCTGTCCAAAATCCCTTGCTATGGACTAACGTCTTTTGTTCCTTTGATTTCTTCTTATCTTAGTGACAGGAAAATAAGAGTAAAAGTAGATGATGTATATTCGAATTTCCACTCAATTAACGCCGGCGTGCTGCAGGGATCAGTTCTGGCACCAACCCTATTTCTGGTTCATATTAATGATCTCTTATCTGTCACTCACAATCCCATTCACTCATATGTTAGGACTCCATATTATAATTACAAATCATAATAGATAGATAGATAAATAGATAGATAGAGAGACAGATAGAAGCAGGGAGTCAGATGATGAGAAGGTATTGTGTCTGCGAGAATCGAGCAATGCTAAACATGCTTACACACTCTTAACTCAAGGAATGCTTTATAGGCACACGACAGCGCCTAGTGACCATACACACACATACACACATACTCATACACAGGCTTCTAGAACTTTCCACTCACAAGGAACACACGTGATACGTCTCCTGTTACACCAGAATTTAGGAAAGAGAGCTCAGAAGGAGACAGGCCATAGAACAGGCAGGTAGTAGGGAGAAGGGCTTAGCAACTTGAGAGAGAGAGAGAGAGAGAGAGAGAGAGAGAGCGAGACAGGGAGACAGGGACTCTGCTCAACTCACTCGTGAGTGAGAGACTTGTTAATATTTCCAAGACAAATAAAAATAGTCCCATACTATTCTTTACCTCTCCTGTCACTACATGACAAATCAGAAAGAAGATTATCTACTTACAAGCTACTCAAATATAACAACCGCTCGCCCACAAGTCTAATATATATATAACTCAACTACAAGTAACCACAAAGGAGTTACAAAGTCTTTTATGACATTTGGTAGCAGCGAACGTATACGAACCTCGTCTACGAATCAACAGTGAATTCTTACAAAATATCAAGATTGAAAACAAAAAAATACCTCTCACAACCAACAACTTACAACCAGCTCCTGACAATATTTCTCTCCAACCAGCCCCCTCCGTCTCCCCGATCATCATGCTGATGCAGAGGTGAAGAGGTCACAGGACGCCTTGCAAGTAGTTTAACAATATATTGATACAAACAATCTTGCAACTTCTATGACGAACCAGCGAACTACAACCATCTACAATCAACTACAAGTAAATACAAAGTCTACGAGTCGTCTGTATAATCTTCTACACGCACCTACAAGTAGCGGCAGTCTTCATCCTACGACGAGTAAATCACAAGAAAAAAAAAAAAAAAGGATCAAGAATACATCAAGTAAGAGAATAAATAACAAACAAACGAAGAGTGAGACTCACAACTCATCTTACTTACTCGTCTTCACTCAAGTTACTCATCGCTACTCATTCACTCACCACAGCTACCAGTGTGGGAAGTCGACGTCATCATGCGTGCTTGCTGAAAAGACGCCACGTCAGTCAACACACCACCTGCACCACCAGTCACACCATTCCCACCACGGTAAAAATTAGTGAGTTACATAGTTACTTCATTTATACAATACACAGTGATAGACAATAAGTTTCTGCACAAACATATAAAACGTGCTGTATAGTTACAGCTTAAATACACATACTTACTTCAGTTATCTGCATAACTCAAACACTAAATAATCACCAACAATAAATATTCTACACTGTATATATTCATTCATTTATTGTAACATTTATTTACTACCAACGAGTGTTACCATTTATACCTACATAAAATACGTGTTTCATAAATACAGCTATACATTATTATACCTACAAAGTAATAAAGAAAATATACCATCACAGTTACTCAGTGAGTGATTAAAAGAACTGTATTAAACATTTATTAATTAAAGCTACCTAGTGGAAACATATAAATTAAGTTACAAGGTTAACTAGAGAAAAAAAAAATGGCCAACACAAATGACGTTAGCAAGAGTGAACAACTTCAACACAATCGTGAAGACAATGATTTCCACACAGTGCTGACACACATGTTACCCACGATAGGTACAAGTGAACAACAAGTCAGTGTATATAGTTAATACTATATAGTGTATATATATATATATTTTTTTTTTATATAAAATAACAAAATATGGAACTATATTATATCATTTTCAGTAATATCTGTGCAATATAAACTAAACTTTAAAAAAGTATCCCAAGGAAATTAGCCAGTAATTATGCAACCATGAACAACATGGAAAAAGCGTACACAAGCGAAGAAAAACAAACTATAGAAAATCAATACATACAAAAAAAAAAAAGAAAGAAAGAAAAAGTAAGAAAGAAAAAAGAGAGAAATAGAGTAAGATCACATAACAAACAAATGAATATAAGTGTAATGGTTACTACATATGTCAAAATACCACATAAACTACAAACAAAAAAGCAAACGATTGTCTCCACAAGCTAGTGGCATGGCACATCATATCATCGACCGCAGCATATGTTAGGACTGCAATTATAACAATTATGTAACTCCATATTATAATTATGTAACGACAAACGATTGCATTATGAACAATTATGTAACGACAAACGATTGCGTTATGTTACACTTGCTACAATTATGTAACTACAAACGATATGTAACAATTATGTAACGACAAACGATTGCATTATGTTACACTTGCTACAATTATGTAACTACAAACAATATGTACCATTTATGTAACAGTTGCATTAACAAGATGTAACTTTTATGTAACTTTAACTACAATTATGTAACTACAAACGATATGTAACAATTATGTAACGACAAACGATTGCATTATGTTACACTTTGCCAATTATGTAACAGTTGCATTAACAAGATGTAACTTTTATGTAACTTTATCTACAATTATAAGGCCAAGACACTTATGTAACAGTTGCATTAACAAAATGTAACTACAATTATAAGGCCTACACAATTATGCATTACCACAATATTTTGTAACAATTCATAAAATGTTACAATTATGTATTACCATTGCACAATTATACGCGTATGTCTGTTATACATACACATCTCACAAAATATATACAACTTGTTTAAAATGTAATATTACTAAATAATCACTATTTACTATAAATATTATATGTATACAATATTCATACAATTATGTTACTTTTACAATATTATGTATTTCGCTTAATTAGCTTATAAGTTCATTATAATATGTATATAATATGTATTAATATGTTATGACTATTAACTGTCGATGGTACGCCATTTTCGCGCGGCCGAGCATATGTTAGGACTCCATATTATGATTACAAATCATAATAGATAGATAGATAAATAGATAGATAGAGAGACAGATAGAAGCAGGGAGTCAGATGATGAGAAGGTATTGTGTCTGCGAGAATCGAGCAATGCTAAACATGCTTACACACTCTTAACTCAAGGAATGCTTTATAGGCACACGACAGCGCCTAGTGACCATACACACACATACACACATACTCACACACAGGCTTCTAGAACTTTCCACTCACAAGGAACACACGTGATACGTCTCCTGTTACACCAGAATTTAGGAAAGAGAGCTCAGAAGGAGACAGGCCATAGAACAGGCAGGTAGTAGGGAGAAGGGCTTAGCAACTTGAGAGAGAGAGAGAGAGAGAGTGAGACAGGGAGACAGGGACTCTGCTCAACTCACTCGTGAGTGAGAGACTTGTTAATATTTCCAAGACAAATAAAAATAGTCCCATACTATTCTTTACCTCTCCTGTCACTACATGACAAATCAGAAAGAAGATTATCTACTTACAAGCTACTCAAATATAACAACCGCTCGCCCACAAGTCTAATATATATATAACTCAACTACAAGTAACCACAAAGGAGTTACAAAGTCTTTTATGACATATGGTAGCAGCGAACGTATACGAACCTCGTCTACGAATCAACAGTGAATTCTTACAAAATATCAAGATTGAAAACAAAAAAATACCTCTCACAACCAACAACTTACATCCAGCTCCTGACAATATTTCTCTCCAACCAGCCCCCTCCGTCTCCCCGATCATCATGCTGATGCAGAGGTGAAGAGGTCACAGGACGCCTTGCAAGTAGTTTAACAATATATTGATACAAACAATCTTGCAACTTCTATGACGAACCAGCGAACTACAACCATCTACAATCAACTACAAGTAAATTCAAAGTCTACGAGTCGTCTGTATAATCTTCTACACGCACCTACAAGTAGCGGCAGCCTTCATCCTACGACGAGTAAATCACAAGAAAAAAAAAAAAAAAGGATCAAGAATACATCAAGTAAGAGAATAAATAACAAACAAACGAAGAGTGAGACTCACAACTCATCTTACTTACTCGTCTTCACTCAAGTTACTCATCGCTACTCATTCACTCACCACAGCTACCAGTGTGGGAAGTCGACGTCATCATGCGTGCTTGCTGAAAAGACGCCACGTCAGTCAACACACCACCTGCACCACCAGTCACACCATTCCCACCACGGTAAAAATTAGTGAGTTACATAGTTACTTCATTTATACAATACACAGTGATAGACAATAAGCTTCTGCACAAACATATAAAACGTGCTGTATAGTTACAGCTTAAATACACATACTTACTTCAGTTATCTGCATAACTCAAACACTAAATAATCACCAACAATAAATATTCTACACTGTATATATTCATTCATTTATTGTAACATTTATTTACTACCAACGAGTGTTACCATTTATACCTACATAAAATACGTGTTTCATACATACAGCTATACATTATTATATCTACAAAGTAATAAAGAAAATATACCATCACAGTTACTCAGTGAGCGATTAAAAGAACTGTATTAAACATTTATTAATTAAAGCTACCTAGTGGAAACATATAAATTAAGTTACAAGGTTAACTAGAGCAAAAAAAAAAATGGCCAACACAAATGACGTTAGCAAGAGTGAACAACTTCAACACAATCGTGAAGACAATGATTTCCACACAGTGCTGACACACATGTTACCCACGATAGGTACAAGTGAACAACAAGTCAGTGTATATAGTTAATACTATATAGTGTATATATATATATATATTTTTTTTTTTATATAAAATAACAAAATATGGAACTATATTATATCATTTTCAGTAATATCTGTGCAATATAAACTAAACTTTAAAAAAGTATCCCAAGGAAATTAGCCAGTAATTATGCAACCATGAACAACATGGAAAAAGCGTACACAAGCGAAGAAAAACAAACTATGGAAAATCAATACATACAAAAAAAAAAAAAAAGAAAGAAAGAAAGAAAAAGTAAGAAAGAAAAAAGAGAGAAATAGAGTAAGATCACATAACAAACAAATGAATATAAGTGTAATGGTTACTACATATGCCAAAATACCACATAAACTACAAACAAAAAAGCAAACGATTGTCTCCACAAGCTAGTGGCATGGCACATCATATCATCGACCGCAGCATATGTTAGGACTGCAATTATAACAATTATGTAACTCCATATTATAATTATGTAACGACAAAGAATTGCATTATGAACAATTATGTAACGACAAACGATTGCGTTATGTTACACTTGCTACAATTATGTAACTACAAACGATATGTAACAATTATGTAACGACAAACGATTGCATTATGTTACACTTGCTACAATTATGTAACTACAAACAATATGTACCATTTATGTAACAGTTGCATTAACAAGATGTAACTTTTATGTAACTTTAACTACAATTATGTAACTACAAACGATATGTAACAATTATGTAACGACAAACGATTGCATTATGTTACACTTTGCCAATTATGTAACAGTTGCATTAACAAGATGTAACTTTTATGTAACTTTATCTACAATTATAAGGCCAAGACACTTATGTAACAGTTGCATTAACAAAATGTAACTACAATTATAAGGCCTACACAATTATGCATTACCACAATATTTTGTAACAATTCATAAAATGTTACAATTATGTATTACCATTGCACAATTATACGCGTATGTCTGTTATACATACACATCTCACAAAATATATACAACTTGTTTAAAATGTAATATTACTAAATAATCACTATTTACTATAAATATTATATGTATACAATATTCATACAATTATGTTACTTTTACAATATTATGTATTTCGCTTAATTAGCTTATAAGTTCATTATAATATGTATATAATATGTATTAATATGTTATGACTATTAACTGTCGATGGTACGCCATTTTCGCGCGGCCGAGCATATGTTAGGACTCCATATTATAATTACAAATCATAATAGATAGATAGATAAATAGATAGATAGAGAGACAGATAGAAGCAGGGAGTCAGATGATGAGAAGGTATTGTGTCTGCGAGAATCGAGCAATGCTAAACATGCTTACACACTCTTAACTCAAGGAATGCTTTATAGGCACACGACAGCGCCTAGTGACCATACACACACATACACACATACTCACACACAGGCTTCTAGAACTTTCCACTCACAAGGAACACACGTGATACGTCTCCTGTTACACCAGAATTTAGGAAAGAGAGCTCAGAAGGAGACAGGCCATAGAACAGGCAGGTAGTAGGGAGAAGGGCTTAGCAACTTGAGAGAGAGAGAGAGAGAGAGCGAGACAGGGAGACAGGGACTCTGCTCAACTCACTCGTGAGTGAGAGACTTGTTAATATTTCCAAGACAAATAAAAATAGTCCCATACTATTCTTTACCTCTCCTGTCACTACATGACAAATCAGAAAGAAGATTATCTACTTACAAGCTACTCAAATATAACAACCGCTCGCCCACAAGTCTAATATATATATAACTCAACTACAAGTAACCACAAAGGAGTTACAAAGTCTTTTATGACATATGGTAGCAGCGAACGTATACGAACCTCGTCTATGAATCAACAGTGAATTCTTACAAAATATCAAGATTGAAAACAAAAAAATACCTCTCACAACCAACAACTTACAACCAGCTCCTGACAATATTTCTCTCCAACCAGCCCCCTCCGTCTCCCCGATCATCATGCTGATGCAGAGGTGAAGAGGTCACAGGACGCCTTGCAAGTAGTTTAACAATATATTGATACAAACAATCTTGCAACTTCTATGACGAACCAGCGAACTACAACCATCTACAATCAACTACAAGTAAATACAAAGTCTACGAGTCGTCTGTATAATCTTCTACACGCACCTACAAGTAGCGGCAGTCTTCATCCTACAACGAGTAAATCACAAAAAAAAAAAGGACCAAGAATACATCAAGTAAGAGAATAAAAAACAAACAAACGAAGAGTGAGACTCACAACTCATCTTACTCGTCTTCACTCAAGTAACTCATCGCTACTCATTCACTCACCACAGCTACCAGTGTGGGAAGTCGACGTCATCATGCGTGCTTGCTGAAAAGACGCCACGTCAGTCAACACACCACCTGCACCACCAGTCACACCATTCCCACCACGGTAAAAATTAGTGAGTTACATAGTTACTTCATTTATACAATACACAGTGATAGACAATAAGCTTCTGCACAAACATATAAAACGTGCTGTATAGTTACAGCTTAAATACACATACTTACTTCAGTTATCTGCATAACTCAAACACTAAATAATCACCAACAATAAATATTCTACACTGTATATATTCATTCATTTATTGTAACATTTATTTACTACCAACGAGTGTTACCATTTATACCTACATAAAATACGTGTTTCATACATACAGCTATACATTATTATATCTACAAAGTAATAAAGAAAATATACCATCACAGTTACTCAGTGAGCGATTAAAAGAACTGTATTAAACATTTATTAATTAAAGCTACCTAGTGGAAACATATAAATTAAGTTACAAGGTTAACTAGAGCAAAAAAAAAAATGGCCAACACAAATGACGTTAGCAAGAGTGAACAACTTCAACACAATCGTGAAGACAATGATTTCCACACAGTGCTGACACACATGTTACCCACGATAGGTACAAGTGAACAACAAGTCAGTGTATATAGTTAATACTATATAGTGTATATATATATATATATTTTTTTTTTTATATAAAATAACAAAATATGGAACTATATTATATCATTTTCAGTAATATCTGTGCAATATAAACTAAACTTTAAAAAAGTATCCCAAGGAAATTAGCCAGTAATTATGCAACCATGAACAACATGGAAAAAGCGTACACAAGCGAAGAAAAACAAACTATAGAAAATCAATACATACAAAAAAAAAAAAAAAAAGAAAGAAAGAAAGAAAAAGTAAGAAAGAAAAAAGAGAGAAATAGAGTAAGATCACATAACAAACAAATGAATATAAGTGTAATGGTTACTACATATGCCAAAATACCACATAAACTACAAACAAAAAAGCAAACGATTGTCTCCACAAGCTAGTGGCATGGCACATCATATCATCGACCGCAGCATATGTTAGGACTGCAATTATAACAATTATGTAACTCCATATTATAATTATGTAACGACAAAGAATTGCATTATGAACAATTATGTAACGACAAACGATTGCATTATGTTACACTTGCTACAATTATGTAACTACAAACGATATGTAACAATTATGTAACGACAAACGATTGCATTATGTTACACTTGCTACAATTATGTAACTACAAACAATATGTACCATTTATGTAACAGTTGCATTAACAAGATGTAACTTTTATGTAACTTTAACTACAATTATGTAACTACAAACGATATGTAACAATTATGTAACGACAAACGATTGCATTATGTTACACTTTGCCAATTATGTAACAGTTGCATTAACAAGATGTAACTTTTATGTAACTTTATCTACAATTATAAGGCCAAGACACTTATGTAACAGTTGCATTAACAAAATGTAACTACAATTATAAGGCCTACACAATTATGCATTACCACAATATTTTGTAACAATTAATAAAATGTTACAATTATGTATTACCATTGCACAATTATACGCGTATGTCTGTTATACATACACATCTCACAAAATATATACAACTTGTTTAAAATGTAATATTACTAAATAATCACTATTTACTATAAATATTATATGTATACAATATTCATACAATTATGTTACTTTTACAATATTATGTATTTCGCTTAATTAGCTTATAAGTTCATTATAATATGTATATAATATGTATTAATATGTTATGACTATTAACTGTCGATGGTACGCCATTTTCGCGCGGCCGAGCATATGTTAGGACTCCATATTATAATTACAAATCATAATAGATAGATAGATAAATAGATAGATAGAGAGACAGATAGAAGCAGGGAGTCAGATGATGAGAAGGTATTGTGTCTGCGAGAATCGAGCAATGCTAAACATGCTTACACACTCTTAACTCAAGGAATGCTTTATAGGCACACGACAGCGCCTAGTGACCATACACACACATACACACATACTCACACACAGGCTTCTAGAACTTTCCACTCACAAGGAACACACGTGATACGTCTCCTGTTACACCAGAATTTAGGAAAGAGAGCTCAGAAGGAGACAGGCCATAGAACAGGCAGGTAGTAGGGAGAAGGGCTTAGCAACTTGAGAGAGAGAGAGAGAGAGAGAGAGAGAGAGAGAGCGAGACAGGGAGACAGGGACTCTGCTCAACTCACTCGTGAGTGAGAGACTTGTTAATATTTCCAAGACAAATAAAAATAGTCCCATACTATTCTTTACCTCTCCTGTCACTACATGACAAATCAGAAAGAAGATTATCTACTTACAAGCTACTCAAATATAACAACCGCTCGCCCACAAGTCTAATATATATAAAACTCCACTAGAAGTAACTACAAAGTCTTTTATGACACATATGCAGATGACTCGACACTACATAGTTCATTCACACTCAGACATTCATTTACAAAGTCTAATATCTCTACCTCTCAACTCAGTACAGCCATCTCCATAAATCAAGATCTATCTACAATCAGTGAATGGGGACAAAACAACCTTGTCTCTTTTAATGCTAGTAAAACTAAATATATACAGTTTACTAATAGACAGATATTACCAGATTCGTACATTACCTTCAGTGCTACTAATATTCCCATCTCCAAAAATATTGAAATTCTTGGTGTCTCAGTTAACAGTGCCCTCAGCTGGACCTCTCATGTCAGATCACTTGCTAAAACTGTCTCAAAGAAACTTGGATTATTGTACAGAGTCCGTAACTTCTTCGCCGATGAGCAGTTAGCTATAATTTATAAGAGTCATGTGCGCTCTCAGCTTGAATATTGCTCACCCTTGTGGAATGGTTGTGGAGAGGTTGCATTAAGACAACTAGACAAAATTCAGAATAAAGCTGTTAGAATCATTAACAACCCTGCCATTACATATAAACTACCTCCCCTGCAAGTAAGAAGGAATGTTACCTCCCTTGCATTATTTTACAGATATTTTTTTGGCAAATGCTCAGACGAAGTTGCGTCCATGGTGCCACCTCTCCATGCCTTCCCTCGTGCTACACGGGCATCTTGTAGCGCTCATGACTGAAATGTCACTCAACCATACTGCAGAACTTCTGCCTATCAGAATTCTTTCATTCCCCGAACTGCATCTCTCTGGAACTCGCTTCCCCAGAGTTGTTTTCCTTCAAATTTCAACCTACAACTGTTCAAGTCTAACTGTTACAGATATTTTATGAACAGAGGACACCAGTAATCTGGTGTATGGATTTTTTTTTTCCCAATTTGTTTTCCCTTCCTCCGTTCTGTTATTTAAAAAAAAAAAAAAAAATCATCGAAGGCCATGTCCGCTGAGGTGAATAAAATCATCTGACTGCAACAATACCAAAACAAGACTCACCCTGACCATAAGAATAGTAACAGGGATTTTCCTGTGGTTTTTTTTCTGAGTTTTTGATCTCATGTTCTTGCCAACGTTGTTTCTTTTTTTTTAAGGTTCATAACATTTATATTAAATGTAAATAAATTAGATTAATTTAAACATTTTATTCTACTTTTTGTTGTTGTTGTTGTACTTCATATATGATTCTTTTCAAGTTCATCAGCTATGACACCTCGAACTGCAAAACTTGCAGTTAATTAACTTTTTATTTCCTTTTTAACCTCGGTGAAGCAGTATTGAATTTACTTCTGCTACTTTCAGATGTCGTTTATGAAAGGGTTAAATATAGGTTTCATGAAGCCAGTCAGTAGCAGAGAACCATTCAAATTTAAGTAAAATAATTTGCACATATCATGAAAAATACGAACAGAGATTTTGTCGCGGATAATGATCACAGTAGGAAAAACAGCACAGAATATTTCTCTTTCTCCCCTTCATTATATTTCGTATCTTTTCCGAGAACAATGTTGCAGCACCCACGACAGTGGTCAAATAAAATGCATGTCCCTAATGCTCTCACTCCCTCTTTCATTCACTCTAGCTATCTGTAGCCAGACGCCTTAATCCCGTAAGGGATGGCCACAAGCAAATTGCCTCCATGTCACCTTGACTTCTGCCATTTTACTGCCCTCCCCCCAGCTCACACCGTCCCTTCTCATATATCTCTCCACTCCATCCCTCTATCTCACCCTCGGTCTGCCTCACCCCTACTCAACCTCACTCACATACACTCTCCTTGTTAGTCTCTCGCCCTCCATCCTCTTCACACAACCAAACCACCTTAATGTGCTCGTATTTCTCATAATGCTTTCTATCAAATCCTCATTCACACTACAAAGCTCCTTCACTTCCTCATTCCTCAGTCTGTCTCTCCATGTAATTAAACATGCTTTTCTCAAATACATATTTCCACTGCTCTCACTGTTGACTTGTGTCCATCCAACAAAGTCCTAGCTTCGCTTCCATCCGTTTGAGTTGGTATCACAACACAATCATGCAGTGACTTTTTTACTTCCATACTCACTTCCCTATTTCTTATCACTGCTTTCAACGAACCAGCAACCTTTTTATTCTTGTTGTACTCTTTCAAGTTATTCATCCTTAAAACTTCCATCCATACTCATCACATTAACCAAGTACTTAAATGCACTCACATTTTCCATTTCCTCAACATCCATCCTCACTGTGCATTCAGTGCCTTCGTTTCTCTCGATGACTACAAATTTGCGCTTCGCTACATTCACCTTTTGATTCCGTTTCTTACATATTTTCCCAAGCTCATTCGCCAAACCTTGCCATTTCTTTTGTCTTAAATTAATAATACAGTTTCATCTGCAAACAGCAAAACAGGAAGTTTCTAAACGCTGCCCTCTCATTAGGGCTGCACATTCACTGCTCTGCCTTGTATCTCTTATATAATTCCATCCATATCCAGGTTGAGCAACCACGGAGACATGACACATCCTGTTTCAATCCAACATTCAGACGGAAAAATTTACTCCGTCCGCCATCCATAGGCACTCTAACCCTGGCGCCCTCATACATACTCTTCACAGATATTCAACAGTTTCCCATCTGGGGGAGGCGGTGGCTGAATCAGTAGAGAGGCGGCCTGCAGTCCTAATAGACCCAGGATCGAATCCCGGCTGGGGCAGGGAACAGTTTAAGGATTTGAATTTTCTTAATGCAGACTTTCCTGATCTACCAGATGACCCGCCGACATGTAAAAATACCCCCGCTAATACCAGTACACCAGTCCTGTATGAGACTGCTCTAGCATGTTTTCAACATGGACGGTGGGTGTTAGCGCCGAAGTGGTGACATGTGGAGGTGTAGGAGGACTACTGGGCCTTGGGATAAGGCCACTGCCCCCAAGAAATAGGCCCTGATGCCCTTGCCCAGAGTCGAACACGTAAAAAAACAAAACAAAATCTCCATATATTCATATACAGTAGTTTCCACACTTCTTGTCTTCCCAGCCGCTCCATATATTCTTGATATTTCCCACAGTCCTTGTCTATCCACTCTATCATAGCTTTCTCCAAATCCACGACAGCCGTACACAACTTCTTTTGCTTCTCTAGAAGCTTTTCCACTAAAAATCTTAGGATGAATATCTAATCTACACAACCTCTTCCCTTCCTAAAACCTCCCTGTTCTTCTCCAGCTAATTCCTGTTATTTCCCTACCTCCGTCAGTAGGTATCCTATCGTACACTTTCCCTGATATACTAAGAAGAAAAATGTCTCTATGACCAGTAAAGTGAGCTTTTTGAGTGCGTGACGGGTGACTGAGCGTTTGTACAAGCACCTATCATCGTAATATCATCTTGGTGTAAACTTTCAACATTTCTGATGAGGTAGTTGAACTATAACAGAAAAATAATTAGCTTAACCCTTCGTGGGCCAGGGGTTACCAAGTTATATGGAAAGCCGATGGGGTCCCGGCGGACCCCAAAACTTAATAGTGGGTTTCTGCCATATGCATAAAGTTATATCTACTAAACTTTGTGCATATGTTGCCCAGGACACGGCACGTGGAACCAACCCACGAAGTGTCCCTTTTACTTTTTGTTTTTTTATTATTATTTTCACAAAATTATTTCATTTTATTAGGATTTTATTAACCTGTGGATTGCGAGCCACAGCTCAGGCTGGATAGAGACACGTTGTGAGCCACAGCCCAGGTTGTGCTGCCCGTGCATCACTGCTTACTACTCCACCCCTACGCAAACTTATGCATGGCGCTACACAACGACGGAGAGAGAGAGATTTTTTCCTTTTCATCAGATGATGCCCTGGATGTTTATCTTCAAGTTTATGATAAACATTTTTTTTTTTTTTTTCATTTTTTAACTACTCTCCTATGTAAACTTACACATGGACCTACGCAAAGAAGGAGAGAGAGATAGATTGTTTCTTTTCACCAGATGATGCCCTGGATGTTTATCTTCAACTTTAGAAAAACAAAAACTAAAATAAACTTTTTCTTAATTATTTACACACCACGGGGTGAAAAAAAGGGTAATTGCGCAATCCACGGGTTAAAGTTTAAGTATGGATGTACTGATCCTACACTTATTTGAATGTCTGATTGTCAGTATTCTTGGAACAGGTTCTCAACATAATAAGTTCATGAATAAAGTAAATTAGCATGAACATAAAATAAAACTATCTTCATAATGTTTGAAATTTGATACAAAGATTTTTTGTTTTCAATATTACACAAATATAAAGAAAACTTAATTTTATCACCAGAAAACAACTAAAAGATCAGTAAAGACCTCATAAAAACAGAGAAAAGTGAATTTTGTAAAGAGAAAACAACAGAGAAACTGTCCTTATGTTCATCATCAGCGTCGGATGCAGATAAATCACCGTCTGAATAATTTTCTTCTTCTTGGTCACTTTCTGCCACCGCCATTGAGGATTAAAACTTTGATACTGGTATTGACATTGTCCTTAATGTCTTGAAATATCTGAAAAAAATGTATAAAAAAAATTAGTCACACGATAAGCCAGGTGGGGTCCCAGCTGACCCCATTAACATTTATTGCAATGTCTCCCCTAAATGGTGCAAGATTTTTTGCTCACATTTATGTACATACAAAATAACCATCTACAATAAAAGTCATTTGAGGCCAGGATCTGAAAATAAAAAATTGTTTAATGGCAACATTTAAAAAACATGCTGGGGTCCGCAGGGACCCCATCGGTTCATGAAGGGTTAAATATTTACACTCTCACGTTTTCTCTCTCGATGTGCATATAGAGGCGCTGTACCATTTGTTACACACGCAATGTTCAGTTCTCTGCTTCCAATTTGCCTTGTCAATGAACTGCATTGGTAAATGCTCAGCTATTGATTGAATGACAAAACCCAGAAATAGGGTGATTACCCTTGCTAATATCACCCCTAAACACAGAAAAAAACGTTCATATAGAATTATGAGACTATTATTCAATATTTAATTGTTAGAATTCATCCAAGAAAACATGGTGTTAGAACGGGAAATGTTTTTTTTTATTCGATTTCATAGTGGAGCATGTCAATTGAAACCTCGGTATATTCCTTTGGAAAGCTGGGATTCCAAGGGGTTTCTTTGGTCTTATGAGAAAATATACAGATAAAAACAATTCACTGTATGTATCAACTACCTGCTGAAAGAATCTTTTCTCCATTTCACACAGTAAAAAGAGTTATTAGCCTCTAAAAACCATCTTGGTCAGGTCTGTCACGTCGGGCCTGGCCAGGTCGTGTTGGGCAGCTCATTTCTCAGCTGAATGTAAACATCATGTCTTTCACAGCGCATGCTCACTTGCAATTACCACATGCACTTTTTCCCATTTCCTTTGTACAAAGGAAAAATTATACCTGACTTCCAGTCCTCTGGGACTCTACTTTCTTTCCAGGCCAATCTGCACATCTCTCCCCCAGGCTTAAGCATTTCACCAAACACTCCACCAATTCCAAGGGTGTTCCCCATTTTGATTTATTTCAGTGCTTCCACTACTTCCGTCTTACTGATTCCTCCTCCACTCGCATCTCCCTTCCACTCCCAGCCATTCCTCATCCACTTAAACTTGCGTTACTTTCATTCTCTATGTTTAACAGTTCCTTAAAGTGTTATCTCCATATGCTCACTTTTTCTCCCTTCTACACTGGCAATCTACCATTTTTATCTTTATTTCCCCTACTGCCTTCTTTATCACCCTGTCTAACTCTCTTTACCTCCTTCCAAAATTTTTTCTTACATTCCCTTCACTTAACACTCAGATTCCTTCTAGACTCCTCATCCACTCTTTTCTTACTCACACTGATTAATCATTCACCTCTCTCTTCTCTACATGTAAGTATATATTCCATCTCCAACTTCCTCCATGCCTCCGCTCCCTTCCACCCACATTATGCTTTCATCTTTTGCGCCTCAGCGTGTTTCACCTCTTCATTCCACCATGTTGTTCCTTGTAACCCCATTCATCTTCTCTTCACTCCACACACCACCTCACATGCTGCACATATTTCTTCTGTGAATACTTTGCACACACTTTCGACCACCCCCATTTCCTCCAATTCATATTGACCCAATCGGTCCTTCACTTCTCTCTTATAATTTGCCTCATTTTCATTCTCTAGCAACCTTTCTATCTTCTTTATTGGGGCTGCTTCCTCCTGCCCTTCTCGCCTATTTATCTATTGCATTTGTATTTTGACTTTCACCACCATCAAGTAGTAGTCTGAGAATCCACTTCCCCAAAGTCTCTATGCTATTGCATCCAGCACATATCTTCTCATTCTCATATCCACACACACATAATCAATCATTGCTTTTCGTTCATTTAGTTCTCCACCCACCCTCCTCATCACTCACCATCTGTTGCTGTAGATCATTTTGTGCCTTAGAAGGATGTTGGCCTTCACCATCCCCTCCTCGGCACAATGTCCATTAGAGCATTACCATTCTCATCCACCTCTGTAGGCACACCCCACTCACTAATTACTCCATCAACCTTCACATTCCCTACTTTTCCATTTGTATCTCCAATAAAAAAAAAAAAAAAACTCTTTCACTCCTCTCAACTTTTCCATGCATTTTTCCACATTTTCCCCAAACTCTTCTTTCACTCAACTTACCGGTCTTCTGTTGGTGCATATAGCCTACACACACAGTTTCATGCTTGTATTCCTGCTTTCAATTTTACCCACACGATCCTTGAACGAACTGATCCATACTCATTAATACTCTCCTTCCATCTCTTGCACACAACAATTCGTACACCCTCCTTTGCCCTCTTATTCTCACTTACTCCTACACATATACCACCTCCATATTCCCATTCTCTCACACTCTCACCTCTCCATTTCGTTTCAGTCAGTGCACACAAATATCCACTTTCGCATCCTCAAACATCTAGACATCTCTCTCTCTTTCACCTCATCATTTACACCCCTCACATTCCATGTTGAAACCATAACCACGTCCTTTGTCCGATCCTTGGTTGTCAACTGTTGGTCGGTCCTAGTACTAGGCATTTTGTTTGCCTTTTTAGTAAGTTGTTTTCCGGGAAGGGGCGCTAACACTGCACCAACCCAATTGTTGACTCATAGGAAACACATATTGGTTGTTTATGAGGTTACAACCCAGAACATTAAATGACTTCCTGGCTCACAGTAAATCATTCGGTTTGTCACTCAATGTAGAGTCACCCTGGAGTAGAGTAGCATTACACTGAGTGAGTGGATGATGGACACCATTACCATACATGATGGACGTGGTACAAGGCAATAGCCCTAGGTTCAGGAGCGATGATCCATGTCCAATTGATGTTCAAATGGAACTCTTCGCCACATTGGCCTTCAAGGGAGCCTCTCTGTTAATTGCTCCTACCACCAAGATTTGCACCAATGGCGGCTCCAATCCTGCCCACGCAGAAACCTTCAACGCTCACCACGGCACCCTCCTACAGTACTCACCAAGGCTTAAAGACTTGTGTGGTGATGGCTGTTCTGCCACCGGCGGTCGAGTATCAAGAGAGTACTCGAGCTCCATACCATTTTAAGGGGTAGTCTCATCGGCAGGTGGGTTGTTACACACTCCTTAGCGGATTCTAGCTTCCATGGTCTCACATCCCCCTACCCCCTAAGCACCGTTGGTCAAACCTCAGTTGATAGAGATTCATGTTGTGCCTGAGATCGGGGCAGAACTTTCGACCATCTGTGTACGAGGGTTCAAAGACCAAAACTGATAGTACACATCTTAACTGCACCTGACAAAGTCTGAGGAGGGTATTGTTATCACTGGTGTCTGTCCATAGAGCTGGGCGGCAGGGCGGCTGGCTGGGTGTAGAGATTTCATATCCGGAGCAGGTCTCAGAAAGTACTAAATATAGAATCATGAAATTTCACATTGTAATGTGTCTTATAGTGAACTGGTGCCTTTTGATAGGTAGAATGCTGTAGCTTACCTTTTTTTTTTTATAATGAAAAAGTAAAAAACAAAATCTCAGAGATTCCAGTGCACCCTGCACAAACTGAAGTCAGATGAAGGGTTGCAACAGTGATGATGGTGGTGTTGGTGATGATGATGATGATGATGACGATGATGGTAGAGATGATGACGATAGCGATTATGATGATGATGATGATAGTTTTGGTGGTGGTGATGATGGTAATGACAATGATGATGATGGTTGTGGTGGTGGTAGTGCTCGTCGAGATGATGATCGATGGTGGTTGTAGTGGAGATGATGATGATAGGATGATGATGATGATGATGATGATGGTGGTGGTGGTGGTGGTGGTGGTAGTGTTCGTCGAGATGATGATCGATGGTGGTTGTAGTGATGATGATGATGATGATGGTAACTGAGATGATGATGATGATAGTAATGTTGGTTTACTGAAATGTTGATGATGATGACGATAATGGTGGAGGTGGAGGGGGGGTGAGGGCTGTTATGCGCTTGGGTATGAATGCAGGGAGGTGGGAGATATGTACTTGGTCAGATGGAGGGTTGCAACAGAGTAACGTTGCCTATGTTTTTTACCCGTCCCCTCCCCGGAAAGGCTCGGGAACGGGTATTGTTTTCAGTCGGTTTGTCTGTCCGTTTCTTTGTTTGTTTGTCTGTCTGTTAACAAGCTTACGCGATAACTAAGGGTGCAATCTTGACTAAAATTACAGAAATGATGGGGTATAGTCTTTTGATCACGTGATTAAATTTTGGGTCAAACTGGGCCAAGGCCCAGGCTGTAGGCAAAAAAAAAAAAAATCGTTTTTTCGCAATGACTCCTTTCAAATTCGTCATATCGACAGGAAACCAAAACCTAAAGGTACATCTTTCAGTCTGCATCCTGTAACATGCCTCATAACATCAGGGGGGTCACCCCCCAGTTAGCGGCAGGGGGATCAATGTCAGGTGGGTTGGGCCTAGAATTTCAAATGGGCATAAAACCGTCAATTTTCACCTGATTTACTCCAGATTTGATATGTGACATCTTTGACTAGATATCCTGTTGTGTTTATACATCAGCACAAAAATGACTACCGGGAACGGGTTTGGCACAGCTTCTTGTTTTTATTGAAGCAGATATTTTCAGTGTGCATTAATATCAGGCAGGTGGGATGACACCCTTCTTCATCTTTTACCTAATTTATATTGTTAGAATGCTTCCTTGCTCGAACACTTTTCACTTTTTAATGAGTAGACGGGTTTAACTTTACTGTGGTTTTATTTTTTTAGCACCTATTACATTAAAAGGCATGAGCACCAACTTCACACAAACACACACACACACACACACACACACACACACACACACACACACAGGCTAGCTTGCTAATTTCATATTCAGTGCCTATTACATACCCAAGCACTGAGATGCATCACAGACACAGACACAACACAGGTATAGTTCCTTATGTAATCATAAACATTAACTTCAAGTAAACATACCATTTTCTTCATCTTCGTTCTCTCATTTTAACAACACAGAAAATCCTTAGAACAATATATAAGTTCATATTGCATAACTTACGGTATTTTTTAAAAGCCATCCTGTACTAATTGTCCGAATTTCAACACAGCTGTTAAGATCAAGCATTAATTGATACTATAAAATACTGATTTCAGTTCATTAACACAAAGTTCCATATTTCAAACAGTTATTTCAAGTGATACATCTTTCCCATTACACCTTACTTACGTATACAATCCTTCAATATACGCATCAGTCCTTATCATACTCTTAATGCATTCTTCAAGTGCACAGATTTTCTTCTTTGTCATTCTACTCTTGCTGTCACAGCGCAAGCAATTCTCTCTCACATGTTTATTTTTGCAACAAAATCTACTCTTATTTTCAAAACACAGAAAATCGTTAAAAATAACACAGGTCTTCATCACAGGCACTTAGCATATTTGACATTGCCATATGACCCAAATATAATTAGAAAAGTTCTTCGGAATTCCATTATCATCACCGTTATCATCTTTTCCCACATAAAAGAGGAGATGGACTTGGATCCAGAGACAAGAACAGAGACAACATGAATGCAGGAGAGCTCTCAACAGCATATGCAATGAAATGAACCACATTATCAGTAACATGTTATTTACACCTGATCGTCAGTAGATTTCTGGGGTAGCATTGCTGAGTGGCCATATGATATGCCATGGATTGGAATCACATCAAGATGAGAAAAAAGCAACAATAGCAGCACAAACTAAAACTCGTACAAGTTTTCCTCGGTAAATAATAAACAAATAAATAAATAAAATAATATAAATATTAGCCATAAAATCTTGCCTACTTCCAGGCTTCATAGGAAAATGAGACATAACAGAGTACCAATTATTGTCATACAGAGTTTGCCAGGCACTCCAGGGAAATTTTATAAATACTATTAAAAAAAAAAAGTTGTATACAGCCTTCCTCAACTCTCACGCACAACAAGATACTGTATCTCCACTACTGTAAAATAAAATCGTCTCGAAACATCAAGAACATACAGAAATAAGAAAGAATTTAATGAAATTCTTTGTTGCAAAATATTGTGTTGGTTTATATAAACTGTTTTGTCACAATAACTGCAAAAGCAACTGCCCTAGGTTTCGCAAGCAGCGTATTCTGGGGAAAATTTGTAAGTGTGTGTGTGTGTGTGTGTGTGTGTGTGTGTGTGTGTGTGTGTGATGCTGTGACCTCGGACGAATTCAATCAAAAATGAACTAACCCTGTAACTGATCTGCACTTCGATGTGGATCAAGAAGTCCTGGGGGAAAGCTGTATATACTAAATATCACGATATGACAGTTATTTCTTAATATTAGGTTTTTGGTTTTCCATATATGCAACTTGGATACGTTGATCACGAATATGGCAACGCTTTTGCTGTGCTCTGAACTGTTCCTTAAATCCAAGCATTTTCTCATTGTTGTTTTTGTGTGTGTATCTAATATTTAGACGAACCTTATAAAATCCATAAAAAAATCCCCAATGAAATCACTAAGTATTTGTTAAGGTCCATTCATAAAGTTAATCTATAACATGTGCAAAATTTCGTGGACATTGCACAACACAGTTGAGCTATATAGGAACTTCCAGACACATGAGTTTCTTAGTGAACCGCAAAATGGTCACTACACTAAGTAGTCTTGCTCCTGAATATCTTTGGGGACGGCAGATCTAATGTCAATATAGTACTGTGTAAGAAGAGATTATCTTACTAGAAAGGAGTTCGTTCCTTGAGTGCTCGCTGATTGCAACAGTATTTCTATTCAAATGCAAAATGCCATGTTGAAGCTACTTTACATAAAAGCAGGGCTTACGAAAACAGTGTGAGAACTTCTATCACTGAGTGTGATAGTTTCACGTACATATATTCTTTGTTCCTAAGCCTATCTAGAGCAAGATTTCAGGAGGTATAATTATTGACCCTCTAGTTAGACAGGTGCAAGCCTCACAAAAATTGATGAACAAAATAACAGAAAAAGGAAAACAGTGCCCGCCGTGCATTTATTCAGTAGCTTAGGAACTCCGGGAAAACAGTTGAAAACAATTCGGAGTTGATTTCAGTATCAACATTAGCCATAGAAAACTTCAGTGAAGAGAGTGTTTGAAGTTGAGGATTGAGAGTAGTGGAGCCTTATATTGATGGAAGAGGGAAAAGGCAATTGAGTGCATCATAACAGTGAGAGAAGTATGTTAGCACTAAGAAGCTTGGAAGTAGCTCTGTTAGAGGCTCCAAAGAGGGAGCAAGTCGCAGAAGATCATGTTAAAGTCAGGGATATGTAGACTAAATGAGGAATATTGTGAACAATTTCATGACGATATTCAAGCCATGGAATTGTCAGAGAAAATGAAGTCATAATGGGGCACTTGAGACGGTGTTTGGTGCGTGGAGGTGACAAAGATCACAAGAGTAAGAGTTGTTCAGATATCCGTGCAAAAAATATAACATAAATCTCTATATAATTAAAGCCACTGTAATTTAGGATGTATTTATTGTACAGTCAAATAGTGTATTTAATTACGAAATTTAAATAATAATCTTGTAAATTACACAACCTTCTTGTTAGAATTATATGCTAGAAATAAACAGTTGCTAGCAGGACTATGGGTATTATTTCTAATCAGATCTATGATGCACGGAAATGCTAAAAAAAAACAAAAAAAAATGTTGCGAAAAAAGTAATCATGAGTTTTAGAGAACGTATGCGAAACAAATTCACAAAGTATTTCAAAGTTAAGTTTATTAATTAATTAATTATTTAGTTATTTACTTATTTCTGCTACAATGTGTCCCTAACACCCATGGATTTCGTTACTGTTCAAGTACTGTTGTTGAGAGAGAGAGAGAGAGAGAGAGAGAGAGAGAGAGAGAGAGAGAGAGAGTGAGAGTGTACCAAAGAGCGCGTGCTCGTGTGTGTGTGTGTGTGTGTGTGTGTGTGTGTGTGTGTGTGTGTGCATAGGATATTTTTTGTACATGAATATTTTCTCCAATTTTACTACATTCATGTGCGCTTTAGTAATTTTGCCTCACAGTGAACCACGAGTTCCAGTTCTGACCAAATGTTCGCCTCGCGCCCCTATGACCAGCGACGTAAATGTCACAACCTGCACTACACTTTTACCTGGTGTTAAAACGCTGCCACTGGGGAGCTGAAGCCAAGTGTATTATTTTATATCCATGTAACTCCACCATAATAATAAAAAAACATGTGAGATAATAGTGGTTGTCAGTAGGAATTACGACAGGTGCAATTATATATATATATATATATATATATATATATATATATATATATATATATATATATATATATATATATATATAGTGTATATTTATATGAGAGAGAGAATGTGTGTGTGTGTGTGTGTGTGTGTGTGTGTTTTCTGTGGGGGAGTGCTTCTCAGTGGGGAAGCAGGGAAGGGACGAGGGAAGGGAATGAGTAAAATCCCAGTATTCAGACAGGAAAGTGTTTTGTTAAAAACTCTCTCTCTCTCTCTCTCTCTCTGATTGGGCGCTGTCGGCAGATAAAGCGGGTAAGTGGTGTAGATAGGCTGAGTGGGGGAAGACAGTTTGCAATAAAGACTTTTCACATTAACCTTTAATGACAGTTCCGATTACTTCTTCTTACTATCAGAGCCTATTTGTCACCATGGCTAACTGTTGCTTTCTTATTGGTTGACCGGATGTAATAGTTTTAATTAACAGTTTAATAATTTGAGATCTTCAGTAAAAAAAAATTACACATCTCGCTCTCAATTTAAGATTGGTAAGGGTACGTAGTGTGGGTATCTCATACTAGAAGTCTGAGGGGGAGAGGGGATGAACATGATCATTGTTAGGCGGAAATAGGATGAGAGGTTTCATGAATATAAATGAAGATAATGTATAAGACCTGGAGCAGAAGGAAATGTAGTGGGTTATTAGTAGAAGGAATTGTAGCCTATATTTTCTATGCGCTCTGACAATAATTTATATTTTGTACTTTCCTTCTCTTGCAACATTTTTAACAGTGGAAAAATCTGATGACATTATGACGATTACCATCATCACGATGATTACAACGATCATGAAAATGATGATGATGGTGATGATGATGATGATGGCATGTTTTGCATTCTGCAACCGTGGACGCATTTATGTAATATATTTTAATCTAACACAAAACTATTAGGTTCAGCTGAGAGAAATCCTGGTGGTCACACTGTACAGTATAGTTCTGATGCCCTATATATTCATGCAATGTCAAGTGATTATCTTGAAATGGGAATAATTCCATTTGTTGCAAGGTTAAATGCTATGTGAATAAACCGCTTACCTGCTTTGGACGAACGTAGTTATATTATGGCTGGCACAGGTTACTTTTGCTTAGCTGAATGAAATCCAAGTAATCAGAGTACCATAAATTACTTAAGTTATCCCCTAAATTGTTGATACTTATTTCAACATTTTACTAATGCTTAAGAACGGCAGCTTTATTTGGCTGAGACTGCACTGAAAAACCCAATTACTGAAACTTTCAAACGAGTAACATATTGCTACATGAGAAAAATCTTTTACCGGAATTTACATTACTTGTGAAAGGTATAGTTAGTTATAAGCGAACACTGAACGTTTTTCTGGATGGTTATGCAGGAAGACATGTGACTGTTACACGGAAAATTAATTGGTTAGGTAAGACTACGTACTTGTAATACCTGGGTCACCTCATTAGTACTAATTGCCTTTTAGCTGGTGAAATTCTCTTGAGTTGCGATGATGATTCAGTTAGTTCTACTGGCGATTGCCTTGCATAATTTTTTGCAGCCCATTAACAATACTCGTGCTTTATAATATCAGTTTTTTACAACAATTAATTGCATGGTTGCTTAGTAATTTCAGTCTATCTATCTATCTATAGCCCGACGCCCTAATCCCGCAAAGGGTGGCCGCAGACAAAACGCCTCCAAGTCACTCTGTCACCCACCATTTGACTACCCTCCCCCCAACTCACCCCCCCCTCCCTCATATACCTCTCAACTCCATCCCTCCACCTCATCCTCGGTCTACCCCTCCCTCTCCCTCCCTCCACCTCACCTACATACACCCTCTTAGTCAGTCTTTCATTCTCCATTCTCTCCACATGTCCAAACCACCTCAGTATATTTCTCCTAATCTTTTCAACCACATCCACATCTATCCCACAACGTTCCTTCACTTCTTCATTCGTCAACCTGTCGCTCCACGTCACTCCACATGCTCCTCTCAAGTAACTCATTTCCACTGCTCTCATTCTTGACTTGTTCCCGTCTTGCAATGTCCACGCCTCGCTTCCATACGTCAGGGTAGGGATCACAATACCATCATGCAGTGACTTCTTAACTTCCATACTCACCTCCCTATTTCTCATCACTGCTTTCAGTGTACCAACAACCTTTCTTCCCTGCTGTACCCTTTCACGTACTTCATCCCCCAAAGTTCCATCCTTACTCATCACACTACCCAAGTACTTGAATGCACTCACATTCTCCATATCCTCATCATCCAACCTCACTGCACACTCTGTGACTTCATTCCTCTCAAACACCATAACTTTACTTTTGTTTACATTAACTTTCAGCTTCCTCCTCCTACACACTGTCCCAAATTCGTTCACCAAACCTTGCAACTCCCATTCATCTTCACTCAACAATACTGTATCATCAGCAAACAGCAACACTGGAAGCTTCCAAATCTCACCCTCATTCATTAGGGCCACCCCCACATCACTGCCCTACCTTGCACCTCCTTTACAACCCCATCCATATATATATTAAACAGCCATGGAGACATCACACACCCCTGTTTCAGTCCCACATTGAGATCAAAGAACTCAATCAGCTCACCATCCACTCGCACCGTAGCCCTAGCTCCCTCGTACATACTCTTCACAGCACTCAACAATTTCCCCTCCACTCCATATATTCTTAATACCTTCCACATACCTTGCCTATCTATTCTGTCATAAGCTTTCTCCATGTCCATGAAGGCAGCATACACTTTCCTTCCCTTCTCTAGATACTTCTCCACTAAACATCTTAGAACAAATATCTGATCTACACACCCTTTTCCCTTCCTAAATCCCCCTTGTTCTTCTCCAACTAGCTCCTCTGTCATATGCCTAACCCTATCAATGAGTATTCTACCATATATTTTACCAGTCACACTAAGAAGGCAAATACCCCTATGGTTACCACATACTTCTCTCTCCCCTTTCCTTTGTACAGAGGAACAATTATACCTGATTTCCAGTCCTCTGGAACCCTTCCCTCTTCCCAAGCCAATCTACACAACTTCCATATCCACTCCACAAAAATCTCACCCCCATACCTAAGCATTTCACCACACACTCCATCAATTCCTGGGGCCTTTCCCAGCTTAATCTTCTTCATCGCTTCCACTACTTCCGACCTACTGATCTCTTCCTCCCTCCTCTCATCTCGTCTTCTCCCAGCCATTCCCCAACCACTTATACTCACACTGCTCTCACTCTCTACATTCAACAAATCCTAATTTCAGGAAGCAGTTAAATTATGTGTGTTCCTCCTATCAGTTCAGCCTAAAAAAACACAATATGTAAGGAAGGCGGAAAAGGGTAATACATACTGTACATTTCCCTGAAGGCAAATTGATACATACTTACAGTACAGGTACAAGAACTCCAAGAATAAAATATGCTATTAGAAAAGAAAAAGGCTGTATGATGGTAAAGACTAGTTAAGTAACTAAAACCGCACCAGGAGAGAGTCCATGAGAACGAATCAATAACAATCCACACCTATGAAAACACTATCTATATATCTATTTATTGCCAGACTCCTCAGTCCCGTATGGGGTGGCCACAAACAAATCACCCCCATGTCTCCCTGTCCCCCGCCATCTCATTGTCTTCCCACCCAGTTGACACCACCCACTCACATATACCTCTCCACTCTATCCCTCCATCACATCCTCAGCGTCCCCTCCCTCTACCTCCCGCCCCCTCCACTTCACTTACATACACTTTCCTCGTTAGTCTCTCGTTCTCCTTCCTCTCCACATGGCCAAACCACCTCAGATTATTTCTACTAACGCTTTGTATCACATCCACATCCAGACAACAACGCTGCTTCATTTCCATATTTGTCGTTCTCTCTCTCTCTCCATGTAACTCCACATCTCCTCTCAAATAAGTCATTTCCACTGCTCTGATTCTTGTGTTCTTCCATCAATGTCCAAGCTTCACTTCCATACTTTAGAGCTGGTATCGCAATACTACCAGGCAGAGACTTTTTTACTTCCTCGCTCACTCCCCTATTTCTTATCACTGCTTTCAAAGAATCAGCCACCTTCCTTCCTTGTTATACCCTTTCAAGCACTTCATACTCCAAACTTCCATCCTTACACATCACACTATCCAAGTACTGAAATGCACTAATATTTTCCATTTCCTCACACCCCAACCTCACTCTGCATTCCGTGACTTCATTTTCCTCAAAGACCGTAACTTTACTTTTCCCTAAACTCACCTTTAGATTCCAAGCCTTGCTGCTCCCCTTCGTCTTCATTTATCAATACTGGATCGTTTGCAAACAACAATACAGGAAGCTTCCAAACGCTCCCCTCTCTCATTGAAACTGCTCCAACATCCACTGCTCTACCTTCTATCTCTTTTATAACCCCATCCATATACAGACTGGACAACCATGAAAACATGACACATTCCTGTTCCAAGCCAACATTCAGAAAAATTTACTCAGTTCACTATCCACACGTACTGTAGCCTTAGCACCCTTATACATGCTCTTCACAGCATTCAACAACTTCCCATTTGCTCGGTATAGGTATTTTCCACATTCCTTGCCTATCCACTCTGTCATATCCTTTCTCTAAATTCAAGAAGGCCGCAGATAACTTCTTTCTCATCTCTAGAAACTTTTCCACTAAAGATCTAAGGATGAATATCGGGTCTATACAAACTCGTTCCTCCCTAAAACCTCCGTGTTCTTCTCCAACTAATTCCTCTGTTATTTCCCTAACTTTGTCAGTAAGTATCCTACCACATACTTCCCTATTACACTAAAAAGACAAATACTCCTATGATTACCACACACTTCCTTTCCCCTTTTCCTGTGTACAGGGGAATAATTATACCTGACTTCCAATCCTCCGGGACTTTACCTTCCTCCCAAGCCAATCTGCATATCTTCCATATCCATTTTACTACTGTTTCTCTTCCATGCTTCAGTCTTTCACCACATACTCCATCAGTTCCTGATGCTTTCATCATTTAGACTTTCTTCATTGCTTCCTCTACTTCGATCCTACTGATCTCTTCCTACCTTCTCACCACCCTCCTTCTCCCAGCCATTCCCCAGCAACTTATACTCACATTACTTTCATTCTCTATGTTCAACAGTTCCTTAAAGTGTTCTCTTCATCTGCTCACTTTTTCTCCCTTCTTCACTATCAATCTACCATTTTTATCTTTCATTCCCATACTAACTTCATTATCACCCAGTCTAACTTTCTTTACTTCCTTCCAGAACATTTTCTTACATTCAGTCCACCTTACACGCAAATTCCTTCCAAATTCCTTGTCCACTCTCTTCTTAATCTCTCTAACAAATCTTTTCATCTCCCAGTTCTTCTCTATATATAACTCTCTCTTCCATCTCTCTACTTCCTCCATGCCTCTGTTTCCCATCCACTCACTATATGATTTCTTCTTTTGCACCACAGCTTGGTTCACCTCTTCATTCCGCCATGTTGTTCCTTGCACCCCCATCCCACGTCTTCTCGTCACCTCACAAACCACCTCGCATGCTGCACAGATTTCTCTTGTGAACATCTTGTACACACCTTCCATTCCCCATCTGCTCCTAATTATATTTACCCAATCGCTCCACCGTTTCTTTCTTATATTCTGCCTTTTTCCCATCCTCTTGCAACCTTTCTTCCCTCCTTGCATGGACTGCTTCCTCTTGTCCTTCCCTCCTTTAATTCCTCCACTCCACTTGAGCCTTGACTTTCATCACCACTAAGTGATGGCCAAAAGCCAACTCCCCCGACCTCTGTTCTCCCATCCATAACATACTTTCTCTTTTCTGTCATCCACACACACATAATCAATCACTGCCTTCCGTTCATTTAGTTCGCCACCCACCCTTTTCATCATTAAGCAAGTATAGCTGTGGATCATTTTGTGTCAGAAGAGGGTATTGACTGTCACCAACACCCTCCCCATGCAAATGTCCACTAGAGTACTGACATTCTCATCCACATCTGCGGGCACACCCCACTCAACAACTACTCCATGCACCCTCACATTCTCTACTTTTCCATCCATATCTGCTATCAAAAATACTCTCTCACTCCTCTCAAAATTGTCCATGCATGCTTCCACATTTGCCCAGAACTCTTCTTTCACTCTGCTTGTGTGATCTTGTGTTGGTGCTTATAGACACAGAATAGCCTACGTTTGTATTTCCAATTTCAGTGTCACCCATACAATCCCTGAACCAAGTGATCCATACTCTCATATATTCTCCTTCCATCTCTTTAACACAACAATACATATACTCTCTTTCTCCCTCTCATTCTCACCTACTTCCGTGCATATACCCCATCCATACTCCCACTGTCTCAGACTCTCACCTCTTCATTTAGTCTCAGTTAAACCACACACATATTTATATATACCGGTAAATATATATATATATATATATATATATATATATATATATATATATATATATATATATATATATATATATATATATATATTTTAATAACAGAACAGAGGAAGGAAAAACAAATGAATAAAAAAAAATCCATACACCAGATTACTGGTGACCCCCATTCATTAAAAATTTGTAACAATTTGACTTGAACAGCTGTAGGTTGAAGTTTGGAGGGAAACAACTCTGAGGAAGCGAGTTCTAGAGAAATGCAGTTCGGGGAATGAAAGAATTCTGATAGGCAGAAGTTTTCTGTAATATGGCTGAGTGACGTTCCAGTCATGAGCGCTACCAGACGCCCGTGTAGCACGAGCGAAGGCATGGAGAGGTGGCACAACGGACGCAACTTCGTCTGAGCATTTGCCATAAAAATATCCCCAAAACAATGCAAGGGAGGCAACATTCCTTCTTACTTGTAGGGGAGGTAATTTATTTATAATAGCAGGATTATTAAGAATTCCAACAGCTTTGCTCTGAATTTTGTTTAGTTGTTTTAATGCAACCTCTCCACATCCATTCCACAAGGGTGAGCAATATTCAAGCTGAGAGCACACATGACTCATAAATTATACCTTTCGCACCCTCAAGCACCTGGACAATCTCCCTCTCTTTCTTTCACCTCTTCATTCGCACCCCTTGCAATCCACATCGCAATATATACCATCTCCATTGTCCGGTCCTTGGCCGTCACCTGTTGGTTCGTCCTGATCCGAGAGTGTTTGTTTCTACACCCAGGAAATTATTTTCTGGTTTACAGGAAACCATTTGGCTTGTCACTTAATGTAGGATTACCCGAAACAGAGTTCCACGACAATGAGTGAGTGATTGATGGGTTCCCCCACCGACCTGTCCTGAAATACTTGGAAAGAAAATACATATATCTTTGATATATTAGAACGCTGGTAAACGTCTGATATGAGGAGAGTTAGTTAAGCTAATGGAAAGTAGATCTACATACGGCTGAATCAAATGAAAACTTAATGAAGGATGTATTGTACATAGGACTTTACATTTAGGTCAGTGTGCCAGACATGCGTACCCTTATTCTGTCTAATTATGAATCGATCTTAATTTTGGCTCTCACTTCTTTTTTTTTTTTTTTGTATGAGTAAACTTGAGAGATTCCCACTGTTTATGTCTGTTGAATTTTAACCTTTGTACTAAGATGACGACTTTCCTTAGTTAAATTCATGTCTTCCTTGGACGATTGTATTTAAATCAGGAGATTCATGACTATTACACAACACCTCAGACACTATAGTCTTCTGGCTGAAATGACAGGATGTAAGGTAACTTTCATCTGCGATCAGGACAGTGTATTACAAATAAAAACAGCTGGGAAATATGATGTATGTCACAGTATGGACACTCTGGCATATTAAACGGCATGATGACGTCATACTTCCGGGACTCTGTAGATGAGCGGGATAGTCTGTGTTGAATTACAAACTTCTCTGTACCTTTCTGACATCTGTTATTTTACTGTGCATCACATGCTACATATTACATCCCCAGCTTGTGTCAACATTTGGGGTCAAAACTCATCTGTTAATATTAGTTGTAGCTACATAAAATAAAGATGCAAATGGAAGCATGGCAAGTTTTCCACTACTGGAGTTTTCATTGTACTGTCAGCCAGTCAGCTTGAAGAATGGGAACTCAGGTGAGCTTCAATTGCAAGACTTGGATAAATTCACTTTAACAGCATATCTAAATTATAAAGTCTACAAATCGGTAAGAAAAACTTGTTACGAATTATTCAGAGACTTATAATACGATGCATAATCAGCGTAAATTCTCCAGTCGTGAAGGTCGGGATAGCAAATGGTGAGACAACGCTCCATTTCACTGGGCCACTCTCTGGCTAAGCCTCAAATGATAAAACCATTAATTATTACACTATATGGTTACCTGAACTCAGTATATTATCCTTTGTGTTATTAGAAGACTGTACGTCACATGAGGCAATCAGTGCACGTATTCCGGGAATTCCACACCACGATGCATATTAAATATGGTTTTGGTAGTTGCGAGTATACTAGTACATCTATCTGTATCAACCTAGTACATCTATCTGTATCAACCTATCTATCTATCTGTCTATAGATAGACAGATAGATAGGTAGATAGTGGTACAGATATAAAGATTTTGCAGTGACAAGTAAAAGAATCATTAACTGACAAAAAAAAAACTATATACGGAAAGGGAAAAAAGGATATGCAGTGACAAGCAGAAAAAAATCCTGCATTGGCCGGGACAAAAATGGCTAGGTATAGTGAAGGGTAAAAGAGACTAAGCAGTGATAGGAAAAATTATTATGCGTGACACGGGTAAAACAGTAGGCTATTCAGTGACAGGAGTTAATAAAAACATGGTACGCTGTTGCAACACTGCATCAGACCAAGCACCTACCCCCACTTCCCTGCACACTTAACCAAGGGCATAATGACCCTCATCTCCCCCCCCCTTCCCAATCTTTTCTTTTATAGATGCACGTAAGGAGAACACCTTAAGGATACATAACCTGAGCTCTTCAGATTCCTTGTGCAGACCACATTGAAATCACTGGATTTTTTTTTTTTCATTATTAAAAAAGTACTTTAAGACACAGCATTCTAATTATCCAAGAGCACCAGTTCACTATAAAACACATAACTATGCGAAACTTCATGACTACATAGTGATTACTTTCTGAGTGTTGGCCTGGAAACAAAATCTCTATGCCCGGCCAGCCGCCATGCCACCCAACTCTACAGATGGACACCTACTAAACCCAGTGATAACATCCTCCTCCTCAGGTAGAGAGTAAAAAATGCAGTGAGAAAGGTAAAATAAACTAGTAGGCAACCATGGCCGGCTCTAAGCAGACCAAGCTTTGTCAGCAACTGGAGGTGAGTTTCGGTATGAAAAATCATTTTATAACCACTCTCAACCTGCTTCTAGATAGCACTGCCAGTGACTGGAAGTACGTCTGGGGACCAATACTCAGTCCCGTAAGGAGATTCATGAACATTATTCCATCCAAGACTCATGACCATACATCAGTAACCTTCGGAGCCTTGACATTTGGTGCGAGCATAGACACAATTTTAGCAATTTTCATATCTTTTTCACTTGATGACCTTTGAATCCTAACCTGACGGATATAGATCGTGGATGTACGAGGCTCACTTGTAGCCCTCATTAACACCTATAAGCATGCAAAGTTTCATTTGATTCCATCCACCCACAGTGGGGTTAGAGGACTTGAAATTCGCGGAATGGCCAGCGACCAGAAGTGCGTTTCGACACTAACAATCATTTCTATATGGAGGTACTCCAGTGCAACATTCCACCCAAGAATCAGTGACCTGGCTTAATAATCTTTGGAGCCTTAGCATTTCACACGAGCAAGGTTGTAATTTTAGCATTTTTCATATTTTCAGTATGGGATTACCTTTGATCCATGACATAGGTTATACATGTACAAAGCACACTTGTAGTACTCATTAACGTCTATAAGCATACAAAGTTTCATTCAATTCTGTCCACCCACTGTGGAGTTAGGGAACTTGAAATTCGTAGAATGGCCCACTAGAGGTCCAAGTTCTAAGTGGCACTGCCAGTGACTGGAAGTAAGTATCAGCACTAAATGTCATCATTGTATGGAGGGACTCCAGTGCAATATTCCACCCAAGAATCATGGTCATGGCTTAATACTATTCATAGCCTTAGAGGCAGAATATAGGGGAGAAGTGGAGGAACGATTGGGGAAATATGAATTGGAGCAGATGGGGGACGTGGAAGGTGTGTGCAAGATATTCACAGAAGAAATATGTGCAGTATGTGATGTGGTGTGTGGGGTGAAGAGAAGACGGAGGACGGTGCAAGGAACAGCGTGATGGAATAAAGAGGTGAGACAGGCTGTGGCACAAAAGAAGAAAGCATACAATGAATGGATGAGAAATAGGGGCGTGGAAGAAGTTGAGAGGCGGACGAGAGAGTTATATGTAGAAAGGAAGAGAGGGGTGAAAAGATTAGTAAGAGAGAGTAAAAAGAGACTGGATGAGGAATTTGAAAGGAATTTGAGTGTAAAGTGGAGAGACTGTAAGAAAATGTTCTGGAAGGAGGTGAGGCGAGTAAAACAGGGTGGCAGTGAAGTTAGCAGGGGAGTGAAAGATAAAAATGGTAGATTACTAGAGGAGAAGGGAGAAAAAGTGAGCAGATGGAGAGAACACTTTAAGGAATTGTTGAACATAGAGAATGGAAGTAATACGAGTATAAGGGGCTGGGGAATGGCTGGGAGAAGGAGGGAGGTGAGAAGACAGGACGAAACAGTAGGATAGAAGTTGTGGAATCAATGAAGAAAGTCAAATTGGGGAAAGCCCCAGAAATTGATGGAGTATATGGTGAAATGCTGAAGCATGGGGGAGACATAGTAGTCGAATGGATGTGGAAGATGTGCAGACTGGCCTGGGAGGAAGGTAGAATCCCGGAGGATTGGAAGTCAGGTATAATTATTCCCTTGTACAAAGGAAAAGGGGAAAAAGAAGTATGTGGTAATCATAGGGGCATTTGTCTCCTTAGTGTAATAGGAAAGTGTATGGTAGGATACTTATTGACAGAGTCAGAGAAATAACAGAGGAATTAGTTGGAGAAGAACAGGGAGGCTTTAGGAAGGGAAGAGGTTGAGTAGATCAGATATTCATTCTTAGATCTTTAGTGGCAAAAGTTTGTAGAGAAGGGAAAGAAGTTGTATGTGGCAATTATGGATTTGGAGCAAGCATATGACAGGGTGGATAGACAAAGATTGTGGAAAGTATTAAGAATATATGGAGTCGATGGGAAGTTGTTGAATGCTGTGAAGAGTATGTATTATGGTGCTAAGGCTCACTGCGTGTGGATAGTGAACTGAGTGAGGTTTTCTCTTTGAAGCTTGGGTTGAATCAGGGATGTGTCATGTCTCCATGGTTGTTCAATTTGTACATGGATGGGGTAATGAAAGAGGTACAAGGTAGGGCAGTGGATGTTGGAGTGGCCCTGGTGAGAGAGGGTAGTGTTTGGAAACTCCCTGTACTGTTGTTTGCAGATGATACTGTGTTGTTGAGTGAAGACGAAGGGGAGCTGCAAGGCTTGGTGGATGAGTTTGGGAGAGTGTGTAAGAAACGGAATCTAAAAGTGAATGTTGGGAAGAGTAAAATGATGCTCTTTGAGAGAGGTGAAGTTAGTGAATGTACAGTGAGGTTGGATGGTGAGAAAATGGAAAATGTGAGTACGTTTAAGTATTTGGGTAGTGTGATGAGTAAGGATGGAGGTTTGGAGGGTGAAGTGCTTGAAAGGGTACAGCAGGGAAGAAAGGTTGCTGGTTCCTTGAAAGCAGTGATAAGAAACAGGGAAGTGAGTATGGAAGTGAAAAAGTTACTATATGACAGTATTGTGATACCAACTCTAACGTATGGAAGTGAAGCTTGGACGTTGTTGGAAGGACACAAGTCAAGAGTGAGAGCAGTGGAAATGAGTTATCTGAGAGGAGCCTGTGGTGTCACATGGAGAGACAAGCAGACAAATAAGGATATAAAGGAGCGTTATGGTGTGGATGTGGATGTGATAGTAAGTGCTCGGAGGAACACACTGAGGTGGTTTGGCCATTTGGAGAGGATGGAGGGTGAGAGACTGACGAGGAGAGTGTATGCGAGTGAGGTGGAGGGGGTGAGAGGGAGGGGTAGGCCGAAGATGAGATGGAGGGATGGAGTGGTGAGGTATATGGGAGAGGGGAGGGTGAGTTGGGAGCAGGGCAGTGAAATGGTGGGGGACAGAGCGACGTGGAGGCGATTTGTTTGTGGCCACCCCGTACGTGATTGAGGCGTCTTGCAATAGATAGATAGATAGAATTTAGTATGAGCATAGTCGTGATTTTAGCTATTTTCACCGAGTCTGCATTTGATGACCTTTGACCACTGACCTGGCCAATGTAGCACATACATGTACAATATAAAATTTTAGTACTAATCATTGTCAATAAGCATGCAAAGATTCATTCAATTCCACTGCACCACTGGGGAACTAGAGGGGCTTTTTACCCCTCCATGGCCATGGGTTTGGAATTTTACTTGCGCCCCTGGCCGACGCGGGGCCATTTTCTGAAGTTTCGAAAATTGAATTTTTATCCTTGCCATGTTGAAGAAAACGTTCCAACACACTTGGCAGTCCAAATTTCAGCTTCCTAGACCCATTCTGTGGCGTGCAATTGAATGCGGAAGTTGCGTAAATTTAGGCAGCTGATACTAGTCACACATAGGTATTGCAGTGAAACATTGCATTTTTTTAACCAAAAACATTGTTAATGGTGCTGAAAAGGTGTGAAATAACTATATATGTGTATTTTGAATTTTTTCAGTACATAATATGCGAGGTTTGAATGTATAATATTACAAATTCACTTTGCATTTTTCGGTGTTTATTGTGTTTGTGGTAGTATCGACTTATTTCTGTAGTCTGGGTAATGGAGTTTGTTGGAAAAGGGAGGCGAGAGTGTCAATTTTCAGATCTAAATGGGACAAACGTCATCCCTTGAGTGTACAGGCTGGACAGTGAGGGTTGAATTGCGTGACAACCTGCCATTCGCACCTCGCACGAGCCGATTAGCAGGAAGGGTAGGAAGGTCTTTTCACCCACAAAATCATTACTTGAACACAGAAAACTTTCCTGTTCTGCTTGTAAAAGGCAAAGAATATATAAAATGATTCAAAACAGTGCAACAAACCTGAGCAAATATGTAAAGATACCAAACAAAAATTACTTTTTCTTTTACTTTCATGTTTTTTGTTTATTTCTGTTTATTTATAATCATAAACAGGGTGGTGTCATTGTTTGGCAAGGGAGGAGAAAGATGATATTTTCTGTCTGGGTCGAGATAATGGGTGCAATTACGTGTGGTTAGGCACTGCCACGAGGAAAAAATCGTACGTTCACTCGTCACGGCAGCAGGTGGTGAACCGACAAATGAGATGTGAGTGCATGATGTGAAAGTCAGTTTCACGTCCCTAATGTTCGTTCACCTCCCGAAAGTTTTCAGTTTTCTACAAGTCACACTGCATGAATGATCCAAACCAGTACAACAGACCTGAGCAAAAAAGTAAAGATACCAAGACAAAAATGTATTTTTCTCTTATTATCATGTCTTTTTTGTTTGTGACTTTTTAACTTCATAATCGTAAACAAGGTGGTTGTGTGTGTTCTGCAAGAGAGGACAAAGATGATATTCTCTGTCTGGGTTGAGATAATGGGTGTAGTTGTGCTTGTTTAGGCATGGCCAGGAGCGAAAAAATCGAAAATCCACTCATTACAGCAGCAGGCTCAGAACTGCTTGAAGGGATGTATGGGAGTGTATGTAGGTCAGTCTGAAGACATTCAGGACGTTCATTCACTTCCAAAAAATTTTCACCATTTTTTATAGGCCGTGCTTAAACGACGCCTGCGGCCATTTATCAGCTAAACATCATTCAACTCTGGCGACCACTGACGGGTTAAAAACTGGTACTGGTTGCTAGGGATGATGAGGCCAATTTTTGCAAAGTTGCCACTCGAAAACCAGAAGAGAGAGAGGAAAATGGAAGGCACACTTCCAAGGGGGAATGACCTCAAGATTACACCAAAAGAAGGCAGAGCTTTCTACGCCCATCGCTAGTACTTCTACAGCTACGAAACAAGCATTTTTTTCGGCAGTCAATAGGCAACGAGTAGTTGCCAAGTATCCAGGACATAGGCTGGTCATTGTGTTTAAGCTTGGTTGGAATTGGTTATTTCTGAGGGATAGAAGTGCCTGCCACAATTAAACAAGAAAGACCAAAAGAAAGAAAACAAGCAAGAAAATGTTTCTAACAATAAGGGCAGCATGTGCTGGGCAAAGGAGTTGTGCATTGGTATCGGTACATGTATGTAAAGCAGAGGCAGTGTTTGAATGGCTATGCGGTGACAAATAATAAAAAACGTGATGATAAAGGTAAGTACATGTATTGATAAGTTCTACAGTGACCAGAATTAAATAAGATTATGCACCGCTATGGAGGAAAATGAAGGTTATGCAGTAACAAAATTGAAATATGAAGGCTATGCAATGACAGGAGGAAAAAAGTGACATAGGTAATAGTGAAGGATTTATGCTGCCTAAAGAAAGACATTATGTTATGCTGAGGGAAGAGAAAACCAAGAAGCAGCACTCAGTGAGTGCTACAGCTGAGCCCACAAGCTGTCAGCATGGCCGAATATTTGACTTTTCCCTGCCATCTTGACTTGAATAATTGCTCTCAAATTCAAATTAGCCTACTTCCTTCACACCTTACCTTTAACCGTTCCACCAAGATTCGTTCAAATCAAATAAAAACTGAGTTTACTCCCCTGTGTCCCTGACCATTTGCCTTATCCTGTGACCTTGATCTTTGACTTACTGTTTTCAGAAAGAATCTCTTTATCCCTGTTTCACTCTGAACTCTTCCACAAAACTTCGTATTGTCGAATAAAAGCAGTTTAAACCAGGGATTGGGTTCAAAACCGATATTTGAATTTGGGCCTTAATGCTTCCTCCACCATAGGTAGGTGGAGACATATGAGTAATTATAAGGCACATCCTGCTTATTCTTGTATACATCCTTCTTTAGCTCACCTGATTGTTCCATCCACATAAGTGTCCATTTTCACGTAAGTGTCCATATTCAATACAGGAGTTTGAAAGCTTGGTATAAAATATATTTAGACCACACTTTTTTCAGTTTCAGGTGATTATAGGCTTACAGTAAAGTGAAGCTTTGGCTAAAACTTCTAAGGAATGTCTTCATTTTTGTCCGAGGGGGGGGGGGTGGACGTGGTGTAGGGTGAGGCAAGAAAACACACAAGTTGTTAAAATGGAGTTTCTTTATTCACTCTACATAAGCAAACGACTGAACTGCAGAGTTGAACGCCTCATATGAGGCACAATGACGGTTTGCACGCACCATACCGCAAACCTTGAATAAGGTACAGTTTGCACCGGCTTTAAAACAAATTAATCAGGGTAGGTCAACCACCTTGCAAAGAATCAGCCCTGCCGAGGTTACCCCTTGAGAAGTTGGCCACTGATACAGTAAAGCACCTCCCTGGCACCTGTCCTTCCACATTTACAATAGAAAACATAGGGTATAGGTCTCCAAAAATGTGAAGGGCAAAAGTGCAGAGATGAGAGGTGAAAAAAACACAGAAACAAGAGAGCATGCGGGATGGGAGGAGATTTGGAGACCTAGATCCATTACTACAATCCACACCTTAGCCACAAAGATCTATTTGTAACTGGTGGAACGTTCTTGTTCCTGTTTTTTTTCTTCTTCTTCTCTTATCTGTGCACTTTTGCCATTCCTGTTTCCTGAAAATCAGTTTAGATTATTTTTTTTGCGTTTGTGATCTTTTTGTGGAAGTATAATTATGCATAAAGCAAGTGGTAGATTTGGATTGTTACAAGCATAGCATACCGAAAGACTAAGACGTGGTTGCTTTCCCGTGAAAAAAAAAGTGTTTTGGTACCTTCTTTAACTGTAGGGGAGCCGTAACTAACCAATATTGCCCAAAATGGCGCACTTAAGGGTGACCGCGATGCGGTTTTCAGGCCATAACTCACGAACCGCAGAATGAATATTTTTCTAAACATGAAAAGAAACATCTACACTTGACAAGAAACATATTGGTGTATAGTACGCATGCGTACGCCTTTTTGTTTTGGAGTTATGACTAATAAAGGAGAAAGAAAGAACAAAATCGACATTTCTGCGGGTAGATTTTACGACTCCTACGAAGGTTAACTTTGCGAGTAGTTTTGCACTTGAATAGCAAATGTATTTTAGGTCATAAGCTTACAACTAAGCTTTGCAACCGTTTTCCCGAGAATGCTCCTATACCCTATAAGAGAGGATGACTCTCTGAACCTGCGCCATTCCTACTTACGGAGTGCCGTGATACTCCTGCACCAAGTGCCGGAAAAAATGGGCAACTGCTTACCAAGCCACGACCTCTCACAGGCCATCCAGACTTTCAGAGCGGAATAACTATGCGTTTTGGGCGTCCCAATAAGGGCTATCACCCATCAGGCCATCAAAAAAGGCCATAATAGGTCACGCCAAAATTTCACTGGAAATAACGAAAAAAGAGATCTATGAGTATATGTTGTAGGCCAACTATCTGCGTTGCCTACCAGGCCACAGCAGGGTTAATCCGGCCTTGCCTGCACCTGTCCCTCCAGGCCTCCACTCATCCCTCGATCTCTCCCTCCAACTCCAACTCTCTTGCATGCACTCTTATAGTTAATATCTCACTCTCTATTATCTCAGACATGGCCATATCATCTCTAGCGTCCTGTTAATACTTTCCTGTCTATTCTCCGCAGCACTAGTACGCTCTCAAACTTCATTTAACTCAGTCTTTCTCAGGTCATTCATTTCCACTCCTCTCATACACGATTTGTGTCCTTCCAACTAGGTCCAAACTTTATATCCATACTGAATTAATTCCTAACAATGCTGGCGTTAAAGAATTCCTTTCTTTCTTGATCACTTCCCTCTTCCTTATCACTGCCTGTACTGTACCTGCAACCTTCCTTCTTTGCCGTGTCTTTTCTTGCACTTCACCTTCTTAACTTCCATTTTATTTCTCATCACACTACCTTCATCTTTCAAGGTTCTTCCCTTCTGGTTTCCTGACCATTCATAATCACTTTGCAGCCCTTGGCATCTGTCTACTTATATATATATATATATATATATATATATATATATATATATATATATACTCTTTGCTGCATTCATATTCGTTGATTTTTTTTTTTTTTCATATTTTCAAACGCATGCACCAAGCATTGCAATTCCAGCAATTTCCACTTACAGAACATTATTGTTAGAAACAGGCAAAACAAAACTGTGTATCCGCATTCTCCAGCAGGAGACTATGAACCCTACATACTCAGTGCAAAAGGGAATGAATACTAAAGACTGTCTTACGGTACACGTACATTCCACACTAATAGCATCGTAAGCCCCCAAACCATTTTCTCCCTGGTTTCTAGGTTGTACCTTTCGTTAGAACCATCCTCCTTCTCCTAGTACGAAGTGTGCCTACCAACCCACAGCTTGAAGTTGAGTGAAAAAAAAAAAATGTACAGGAGCATTCCCACATCCACTGCCTAGCCAGGTATTTCTTTTATAACATCATAATTTATACATGTTACTCGCACCAAAAAATACCTGAACAACTGGGTAAGATGAACGTCAAAATAATCAGAACATGGCTTGTTATTTCGGAATGGCTGGTACCCTTTATTGTGGGGCGAGGCATTTTGAAGCCATTACATTGGTATATGGAGATGGTGTAGGACGCAGTAACCACTACTGAAATACAAGCGAGGAATCTTTGGCCTTCTGTTTCACAATATTTTAAAATGTATGGTGCATACCAAGTTCAGGTACTTTATGATGAGAGATAGATGGATGCCCATATACTGAGAGGGATATATAAATAGTTAGAAGGTTAGATAGAACAAGCATGAAACTTGATACCTCTCTGTTTTACAACATCCAAATATAAGACTTCGATTAGTTGTTTTTACTTACACGCTACTGTTTCTGAATTCTCCAGTGGCTTGTCAATTCAATCCACAGTCAACTCAACCCCGGTCAGTTCAACCCTCAAACTCGGTCGTGTGTAAATTCGCATTGCCCAAATTGGCGCCTTAATGTCTCCGGCCAAGACGCCACTGAAATGCTTCGACCTCTCTCTCTAAGGGGTGACATCTGTTGCCACGGGGGATAGATTTGTACCGTGAAGGATGGATTGATTGCCACGAAGGGTAGATTTTTTCCACTAAGGCTAGATTTTTGTCACAAAGGATAGATTTTTGACACAAAGGCTTGATTTTTGCCACGAAAACTCGATTGATTGCCATGAAGGCTACTGTAATTGTATCAACTTATCTCATTGTCATCTTACCCCTGTTAAATTTCACCTAACTCATTTAGTTTCTTACAGTTAATACAGTGTAAACAATGAGCATGGTATGAAATATTATAGGACAAAATAAGCTTTAGAAATACTGACTTTGTTTAATACTAGCAAAGCGTGACAGGAGAGAAGAGGAGGGCATTGTTAACGATATTTGTTTTCATGTGGTAGTCCTTTTAGGTTAATAATTTTCCTCCACTAGAGTCCATGTAGGCCAAGGCTTGAGCTGACAATTTGCTTTTTATAAAGGTACGAACAATTAACTTATTACAGAGGAGACTAATTAAATACAATTAAGTGAAATAATGTTCTTAGATCGGTTACTCATTTGACGTAATGATAAATTCTCTTGAAAGTAACAAGGCAAGAAATTCATTGCGAAAAGAAATTCTTCCCAATTACTATAAATTAAGTCTCGAGCTGACCCTTCGCCTCCTTGTTCCTTCCTTTTCCTTAAAAAAAAAAAAAAAAATGCGAGGCACTCAGACTCTACATGTCGCTGGACAGAGGTGACCGAAGTTTGAGTTAACGGAAGGTTGAACTGGCCGGGGTTGAGTTGACCCGGGTGCGTTGACAGGAGCTGAGTTGACCGGGGTTAAGGTGGCCGGGTTTCAGTTGACCTAGGGTTGAAATAACTGCTTAACTATGCTCTGGCCTCTCGTATAGCATTTAATCCCTCCAGTTCATAGGGTTTCTCCCAGACTGAATAAATTTCTTCGCCGCTATTAGAAATGAAACGTAATCCACGTCATCGTAGGGGAGAGGTGACAGCATTTAACAGTTTCCATTTTACTCCGCATGTTCTCAGCACCTGCCTTTTTTTTTTTTTTTTTTTTTGAAGGGTAGAGGAGTTTGCCTCCCCTAGCATATGCTCTCTTCAGATCCATGAAGTTAGCAAACAACAACTTCTTTCCCTTTTCTAAATACTTTACTATTGCATATCATATTAAATAAGGAATATCTTTATATGATCTACGCCTCCTCTGAGCTCCCTAGAACAATGTTATTTCTGTCCCATCATTCCGGCGGTTCTCTTCCTTACTCTGTCTTTCCCACATTGCTAAGGAGATAAATTCCCCCATGGATGCCGCACACTCTTTTTCCCCCTTTGCCAATATACTCGTACAAGGAAGTTTGTAAACTTGACTTCTAATCCTTTGGCAGACAACCAGCCTCCCAGGCAAGTGAAATAAAATACAGTCCGGCAGAGAGCAAAATGGCAGAGAGAAAAATAAACAAAAATCACTTTGGTGATAAACGATAAACATGTATGTAACAGACGATAGACAAACAAACACAAGTGACAGACGACAGATTCCCTGATCATTTTCTAACTGCCGTTTGTCAGCTTCATAAGCACGCTGGGTTTCATTAAAAAGCATCTACCTGTTTAGGACGAAGTAAATACGAGACAAAAAGGCAGACAACAGAACACCAACATCTTAAAGGTAATTCTGTAATAACTTCTACCTTGATTAGTTCTATAGGGACACCAGTTTTCAGAGATATCCACCCTTGTCCAGTCACACTGAACTGAGTCTATGTAGATTTTACAGTTATTATTTATGTTCCTGCCTTTTTTTGTTTCTTTGGGATGGGACAAGTTTGAAGGCTATTTCCATTTTTTCTTGCAAAGCAATGTTCGTTGGGAGGATCTCTCTCTCTCTCTCTCTCTTTCTCTCTCACACACACACTTGCCTCCATCATCGCTTTCCCTCACGTTTCCTCTATCAGGGATCACTTCCATGACAAAACTTCCCCCCCCCCTCTCTCTCTCTCCCTCTCTCACGTTCCTCCATCATCCCTTGGCCTCACGTTTCCTGTGTCAGGGGTCATTTTCCTGAAAAAAAAACTCCCTTTTATCCTCTCTCTCTCTCTCTCTCTCTCTCTCTCTCTCTCTCTCTCTCTCTCTCAAGTACAGTACGCTCTATACGAGTAGATCGAGTTATTAATTGTTATTATCGTGAAGCCATATTGCTCGAGAGAGAAAGAAATCAAGAGGGAGAGAGAGAGAGAGAGAGAGAAAGAAAGAGAGAGAGAGAGAGAGAGAGAGAGAGAGAGAGAGAGAGAGAGGGGGAGGGAGGGAGGGAGAGGGAGAGAGGGGAGGGGAGAAGTGCGTCAGGAATGTGTTGACCAAAAGTAACAGCAGGAAAAGTAATGTAGTATCTGAAGACCCGATAAAAGAAAACAAGACAGTAAGGAGGAAGAATGTGAAGCAGAGGAAAGGAAAGAAGGAAAAGAAGGATGGGGTGCAGGAGGAGGTAAGGATGGAAGGAGGAGGAGAAATGAGACTGGAAAGGAAGGCAGAGGGAAATGACAGAGTTGAAGATAAGACAGCACAAGGGATGGAGAAAGAAAAGAAATAAATGATTGTGGAAAGCAAGACCGGTAAGCAAAGGAATGGGAGGGAGAACCGAAAACAGAAGGCTAGAGAAACTTCTGAAGGTAGGAGAGAAAAGATTGAAAGAGGAGGAGAAGCATGTTGGTGTGGGCGGACGTAGATATGTGGTGGAGAAGGGATGAAGTAACGGGAAGCAGAGGAAGGAAGGAGAAGAAAAGAGGGAAGAAACAAGTGAAAGAGTTTGGGATGGGAGATGGAGGTTACAGAACGAGGGATGAGAAAAAAGAATAAAAGAGGAATAGAGGGAGAAAAAGAGTAGAGGTTTGAGGAGAGCAGGAAGGGAGATGGAAAGGAGGGGAGAATGAGAAAAAGGTGAGTCGAGGAAAACGCGAAATAAGAGAAGGGTTTGGGGGAGAAGGAATGCAAGGAAAAGGAGAAAGATGCGAGAAGGGAATGATGTGAGAATGAGAAACGGACGGAAGGAAGAGATGAAGTAAGGAAAATAATTAGGGACAAAGAGTGGGTAGGAAAAGAGGAAACAGAATTAGAGGATGGAGGGAAGAAGATGGGAGAGAAGGGAGAAAGAGGGTGATGGGACAGGGAAAGAGGAAGTGAGAGTGGAAAAGCAAGATAGGAGTTGGGGGATAGAAAGAGCGGGGAAGATGTAAATAAAAGGGGAGGGAGAAGGGAAGAAAGGAAGAAGAAGAGGAAACGGGAAGAGAGAAATATAGGGGAAGAAAAGAATGAGAGTGATGCAACACGGGGCCGAGATTGAAAGGAGTGTGGAGGAAATTTAGTAGACAAAGGCAGGAGGAGAAGTAAAAGGCTGAAAAAGTCCATGGTAAAATTCATGGCAAAGGTACATTACTGTGCAACGTGGAATAAAATCTGTGACGAAACATACCACTGACTGAGAGATACACAAATCGTTAGAGCAACGAGAAGTTAGGTACAGAAGAATATGAGGAATACGAATTTTTATTGGATGAGAATAAATTGGCTTCTCAGGATTAAAATTACCAATAAAAAATATATTTTCTGATGGTTAGGTTCGTTAGGTGAGCCAGAATTACACAAGATTTGATGCTGTGTGATTGAGTTTCTGGCTCATGTTGAAAGCTCTTCCACGTCCGTACTTTCTCTTTCTATGTGTCTGGATCCTAGTTCATCTCATGTTTAGGTGGCAAAGGTGTGATGATGACGATGATGATGATGATGATGATGATAAATAACAACCAGAAATATGAAAATAAACATACGAGCGAAGAATGGCTGTAGCATTAAAAGGTCAAGATGAAGAAAGTGTAAATGATATTCTAATGCAACCAAAAAGGGGAGGGAGGGGACAAAGGCTAAAGTTCGATAGAACCGTTATTTCTGAATAGGCTATGGTAAAAACTAATGCATGGCCGATAATAGTGCTAGACTTTTCATAAGTATGACAGAGAAATGTAATGAATGATGAATGTAATCTGAAAAGGATAACGGATATCATGAAAAAATAAGTAGCCTACACACTTAGGGGAAAAAAGGATATCTAGAGAAAAATGCAAAACAACGAAATATATGATAATAGATCAGTAACGTGACACAAGGCACCGAGTAAAAAATATATATTTTAAAGAAAATTGGAGGTAAAACCTCTGCCAACAACCTGGACAGAAAGAGAAAATTTGTGGAAAACAAACATAACGAAACAACGCGAGAAAAATCAAATGAATCAAACCAGCAAAAAGTGATGCAAATAGAGAAATGTAATCATAGACGGAGATAACTGAGAACTACAAATAAAAAAGACAAGCGCAATAAATCAGTGTGCTATGAAATGGATGAAAAGAAAAAAAACATCTTAATAGTGGACGAGAGAAATAGAAATATTGTGGCTAATATGAAACGGGAGGTAATATTAGCTACTACCTCATAAAAGTATAATATATTAAAATGCAAGTAGTCCTTATTTCAGAGAAATACATAAAAACGAGCATCTGAAATAGAACAGACGTCATAGTAGTATGTAGGCTCAGCGAAAGAGACGTACAAGGTTCGACAAGACAGGAAACTAAATAGCAAACTACATACACAATTGACGCGAGGGACAGACAAAGAGTGAAACTGTGAAAATAAGAAAGAAGGAAAATAAAACGGACACTCGAGAGGTGACAGGAGGTAAGATTGTTTGGTGTAACCTCATCCTGACCTAACATTTCTTCATTTCACCACTTGATGGCGTATCCTCTTTCTCTCAGTTTACCTGGCATCACACACCACCACAACCCATCCTTCCTTCACACGTTATTAATTCAACAACAGAGCGGTTGTTTTCTCTTTTACTCAGCACATCCTCGGAGAATTTACTTTAATTCTTTCCGTTGGGGTAGGAAGGATAAAACAGAAGGAAGACGAACCCACTAAGTACGAAAGCTATCTATACAGTGGTAAGTGAATTTGGCCACACACTCGTAAAATATCAATCAAGCATTCGGAATCCATGGAACTGCAACACATGTTACGAGTAAAATATCCATACTACACCTTTTTCATAAGGTCTATGGGATATAGTATGTCTACTCCCTTATACATATACAGGCTGAGAAGAGGGCATGATTATGAGAGATGATAGATGACGGAATTCTAAGTAACAAATGCTATAACAACATGGGTCTTTCTCTCAACCGTTGCAAAGTTACAATTACTGAAGACCTTTTGAGGATTTATGAGAGAAACCATTTTCTCCCATAAGGTCATCAGTAGCTGCTGATCCATAATGGCTGAGATCTGGGTATATCTAATTAATAAAGTCATGCTGTGTATCCCTGTGTCTGCCTGTGCATTGTATTCTTTCTTTCAGGAGAGCGGTAATGTATATCGAACATTTTTTTTTTTTTTGCATTAAGTTGGGGTACGTCCAGACAGTGTCAGAAAAATTCCAACCTTAAACTTTGTTGATTGCATGTGGCGCGACGACGCGATTTTGTCGGGAATCGCGACACAAGAGAATATGTGAATAAATATATTTTTTCGACTTTTTCGTCAGAACTATTCATTGCAGACTCAGTAACGGTATGGAAACAAAGTTAATGGGATTTGCTAACATTTGGTAATGGAATGGTTATGAGTTAGCTCAGTAAATTTCTGAGAATATATATATATATACTGTTACGGAACAGAGAAAGATAATGTACACTTTAAGTGAGAATACCAAAAATCACCACTGTCCCGCAAATTTCCAGGTTCAAAACAAAAGAGTTAGGTAAAATTACAAGTTAAAGTTTAATGCTCAAACTAACAACAAAACATTCAGGACTCATAAGGATAATGTAACGGCAAAAAACAGGTTAAATATATGGTTAACTGCAACAGCCTCTATTAACACGAAATTAACAAGAGTAAATTTATCTAAGTCAGCCCTGATAAAATGAGAAAACCAGATAATACTCAGTGAATGCGAGATATATTATTACAGATACAAAATATTATTACCACTGGCTGACAACATGAATTACAAAAACTTTACTAGGCCTACGAATCAACACCTTATGCTATACAGTACAAGAACAAAATGTAATAACACTTATACTCAAATTACACAGCTGCTAGATGGCTGGAGACTTCCTGAGCACTCACAATAATAACAACTGTACAGGGGAGGACAGAGATGTGAGCAAAATGAGGAGTAGATCTAAGTGGCAATTAATGAAGAGACTGAGCTCATTATATAGGGGCCGGCAGAGCTTGATACAACTTGTAAAAAGGACGCGCAAATGAAGCCAGAGGGGACAAAGAGTTGACACTCCTGCTCTGAACAACAGAAAGAACGACTTACTCTACTATAAGGGTAGAAGGGGGGAGTGAGGTAGAACACGCTCGTGATCAAACATGCAGCATACTGTTCGTTAGAATTACACAAAGGATGATGAAATCATAGGCTATGTAACACCTCCCCACAAAGAAAAAAGAAATTTACAAAGGAAATTTCTTATGACTCTAAAACAATCTGTCTAAAGTCTAGATAAGCAATCTGCAATAACATTTTCTTTCCCCTTGACATGTTGTATGTCTAATGAATACTCCTGAAGAAGTAGACTCCATCTTGTCAATCTTTGATATTTATTTTTAAAATACTAAGGAATTTCAGTGGGTTATGATCGGTATAAATGACTATGGGGTCAAAACCAGAACACAAATAAAATGAAAAATGCTGTAAACCCAAAATCAAGGCCAAAAGCTCTTTCTCAATAGTTGAGCAGTTCTTTTGAGGTGGAGTGAACTTCTTACTGTAATAAGATACATGATGTTCAATACCCTGATCATCCTCTTGCAGCAAAACAGCCCCAGCTCCTGTATCACTTGCGTCAACAGCCATCTTAAAAGGCTTAGCAAAATTTGGAGTAGCGAGCACTGGCTGACTTAATAGGATAGCTTTAAGTTTCCTGAAAGAGGATTCACAGTTATCGGTCCAGACAAATTTAACTCCCTTTTTCAGAAGGTCTGTAAGTGGTGATACAAGATTTGAAAAGTTAAGAACAAATCTCCTGTAATAACCTACCATTCCCAAAAATCTTTGTAGCTCTTTCCTACTTTTAGGTCTGGGAAGATCACTTATAACCTGAACCTTAGCTCCTGGTGGTGCAACATGTCCATCACCAATTACGTACCCAAGGTACTGAACTTTAGCTTGACCAAACTCACACTTTGATAAATTAGCTACAATATTAGCCTGAACCAAACGCTCAAGAAATTTACTGACATGGCATAGGTGATCTTTCCAGTTCTCACTGAAGATTAATACATCATCAGTATAAACAACACACCCTGCCAAACCCTCTGTTACAACATTCATGAGCTTCTGAAATGTGGCTGGTGCATTCTTCATACCATATGGCATTACAGAACATGCAAAAGTCTTTCCTAGTGTTACAAAACATGAGATCTCCCTAGCACGTTCAGTCATAGGTACTTACCAGTATCCCATTAACAAATCAAACTTACTTATGTACCTAGCCTTTCCGATCTTGTCTATGCAATCTTCCACGCGAGGGAGAGGGTAAGTGTCTGTTTTGGTTATCTGATTAACACGTCTGTAGTCAATGCAAAGCCGCTGTGACCCACCTGGCTTAGGGACTAGAGTGACAGGAGAACTCCACTCGCTCTGACAAGGCTCAATCATCTTGTGGTCCAACAGGTAGCCAAGCTCCTTCTGGATGAGAAGAACTTTCACTGGGTTCACACGGTAAGGAAGCAATTTAATTGGCTTTGCGTCTCCAACATCGACATCATGCATCAACACAGTGATTCTTCCTGGAGTGGCACGGAACACTTGCGGGTACTCCTGCAGTAATGCCGAAAACTCCTGCGTTTCCTCGGGAGCTAGATGAGAAAGCTTAGTCTGGAGATCATTCATGATATCAGGATTCTTCCCCAAACTATCACTCAGGCTCATGCTGCATGGGAGAACTTCACTTGCAGACTCGGGTGGAACACCTACAGTGCAGACTGGGTTATTTTCGTCCCGCCTGTGATATAACTTTAGCATGTTGATGTGACAAAGTTGCTTGTTCTTTCTACGATCTGGAGTGGCGATGACATAGTTGACATCACTGAGTTTCTTCTCCACGAAATAAGGACCACTAAACTTGGCTTGAAGAGGTTCCCCATGCACCGGTAGCAGAATCAAAACCTGATCTCCTGGCTGAAAGTGGCGTAACCTGGACTTCTTATCATACCAAGTCTTCATCTTCTCCTGAGCAGCTCCTAAATTCTCTCTCGCCAGCTGTAAAGCAGTGGACAGCCGTTCTTTGAAATTCATTACATACTCCAGCAGGTTGACGTCATCTTCCTCCGACAGCCAGCATTCCTTGAGTAGCTTAAGGGGTCCTCTTACTTCATGGCCAAACAGTAGTTCAAAGGGTGAGAAGCCCAGTGATTCATTTGGAGATTCTCTTCCGGCAAATACAACGAATGGAAGACCTTTATCCCAGTCTTTCTGATGTTCCAAACAGTATTTCTTGAGCATCGATTTGAGTGTTTGATGATATCTCTCCAACGCTCCTTGGGTCTGGGGATAGTAAGCTGAAGACGTGATCTGGGAGATGCCCAACTCTTTCAGAGACTGCTTGAAAACATTTGACATGAAATTACTTCCCCGGTCTGACTGTACCTCCTTGGGCAGACCAAACTTTGTGAAGAACCCTAGCATTTCCTTAACCACGTTCTTTGCTGAGATATTTCTAAGTGGAATGGCTTTAGGATAACGAGTAGCCATATCAATCAGGGTCAACACATAAGAAAATCCTGAAGAAGTCTTAGGAAGAGGGCCCACAATATCCACCAACACACGGGTGAATGGCACCTCGAAAGGAGGAATGGGAACTAGAGGTGCAACCTTTTCGGTCTGATTACACTTCCCCACAACTTGACAGGTGTGACAAGACTTACAATACCAGGAAACATCCCTGAAGATACCTGGCCAGTAGAAGTGTTTCAAAATGGGTGTCACAGTCTTCCTCACTCCAAGGTGTCCTGCCAAACTGGAATCATGAGCCACACTAATGATATCCTGCCTACAAACATGAGGGATGACAACTTGATGTACAACCTCCCATTCACAGTCGGCTGATGCTGTTGGGGGTCTCCACTTCCTGATAAGTACTCCTGACTTTATATATTAACAAGTACAAGCACCAGCTGACTCTTCCTCACTGCAAGCAGAGTTTCAACTCAGGGTCAGCAACCTGCAACTCAACCAACTCTTGACGAGACAAATTATCAACTCTACGGGGTACTGCCTCATCTGGTGAGTGGTCCAAATTAGCAAGAAAAGTGTCAGCTAGGATAACATCATCATCATCATTATCCTCTAAGTCACCAGTAACTTTAGACTTAGCCCTAGTGACAGCACATGCAGGGAACACATCAGGGACATCACAATCCTGGGCCGCAGCCACTGGCTCACTAGACAACTGAGGAGCTGGACACACTTGACTTCCACCAATATCATTTCCAAGTAAGAAAGTTACACCTGACATTGGGAGTGTCTCAACCAACCCAACCATAACGGAACCATTAACAAAACTAGACTCTAAATTCACTCTGCACAGAGGGACAGAGAAGTAATTATTCCCTACACCTTGTAAGATTACAGTTTCATCAGAGGAATTAACATTAGAGCCTAGAACACTGGTCAGCATAAGGGATTGGCAAGCACCTGTATCACGATATATTTGAACTGATTTCCTGTCATTACTGTCCAGAGGACTGACAAAACCATCAGACAGGAAATTAGCACATGAACTCTTGAGAGTGTCACCCACGTTACTGCTCAAAAGAGGAGCTCCATCATGAGAATTTAATTTACCCCTCAAAGTAGGTTCAGTTAACTCAGTTAAAGAATTCTGGGAACTCTCAAGGGTGGACACTAGACCAATTGACTGAATATTTAAAGACTCCTTTTTGTTCACATCACGCTGTCTCCTGAAACATTTCTCTGTAGTATGACCAAGCTTACTACAATAAGTACATTTACTTTTCTGAAACCTAGAGGTGAAGCTGGTATTTACTTCCTGAGAAACATCATCTTTATTCTCTTTCCTGTTACCTGTACTCTGAGTAGAGGCAACGTACTTACTCTCAGTTTTCCTTTTTTCTTTAGAATTTCTCTTGTGAGTGAGAACATATTCATCAGCTAAAACTGCAGCATCAGACAAATTATCTGTTCTTTTCTCATCAAGATATAGGCTTACATCAATATTAATACACCTTTTGAAGTCCTCCAGCAAAATCATCTGCTTAAATTTATCAAAATCAGAATCCACATTTTTAGAATTTAACCACTGCTCTAACAGATCTTCTTCGATTTTTGCATACTCAACATGGGATTGCTTATCTTGCTTATAAGTTGTCCTAAATTTTACTCTATAGGCTTCAGGAACAAGCTCATAGGCCATAAGAATCAAGCTCTTAACTACATCATAATTATCAGATTGATCCTGAGGCAAAGATGCATAAGTTACTTGAGCTTTACCAGTGAGAACAGTTTGAAGGAGTACTGGCCAATACTCTTTGGGCCAATTAAAACCTGTAGCTACCCTCTCAAACAACTGAAAATACTTTGTTAAATCAGATTCATTAAAAGGAGGGACAAGTTTAACATTTTTAGCCACATCAAAATCATCAGAGCCAGATGATCCAGTTCCACCTTGTTTCATGCGATACTCATGGTCTGCCTGAATCCTAGCAAGTTCAATTTGTGCCTGAGCCTCCTGAATACGAGCATTTGCCTGAAATTCAGCCTCCTTAGCACGAGCCTCCTGCAGGGCTAGCTGTAACTTAGCTAATTCAATCTGCGTTTGCTCATTTGGAGGAGTTACATTAAACAAGCTTTCATTAGTCATGTCAAGAATTTGATCTTTAGAATGATGAGAGCGAACAGCAATTCCCAATTGTTGAGCAACAAGCTTAAGTTCATTCTTCGTTCTGTTTTCTACATCACACACTGTTTGCACATTTGACAAAAAATCTTTGGCTTCATCAAGCTTAGTAATAGTAGACATCATGAACAAATCACAGTCACAAAATATCAAGCAATATCCTTATGATAATATCCTGAATATCCTGATAAGAGGTCGCCAAATTTATGTTACAGAACAGAGAAAGATAATGTACACTTTAAGTGAGAATACGAAAAATCACCACTGTCCCGCAAAGTTCCAGGTTCAAAACAAAAGAGTTAGGTAAAATTACAAGTTAAAGTTTAATGCTCAAACTAACAACAAAACATTCAGGACTCATAAGGATAATGTAACGGCAAAAAGCAGGTTAAATATATGGTTAACTGCAACAGCCTCTATTAACACGAAATTAGCAAGAGTAAATTTATCTAAGTCAGCCCTGATAAAATGAGAAAACCAGATAATACTCAGTGAATGCAAGATATATTATTACAGATACAAAATATTATTACCACTGGCTGACAACATGAATTACAAAAACTTTACTAGGCCTGCGAATCAACACCTTATGCTATACAGTACAGGAACAAAATGTAATAACACTTTTACTCAAATTACACAGCTGCTAGATGGTTGGAGACTTCCTGAGCACTCACAATAATAACAACTGTACAGGGGAGGACAGAGATGTGAGCCAAATGAGGAGTAGATCTAAGTGGCAATTAATGAAGAGACTGAGCTCATTATATAGGGGCCGGCAGAGCTTGATACAACTTGTAAGAAGGACGCGCAAATGAAGCCAGAGTGGACAAAGAGTTGACACTCCTGCTCTGAACAACAGAAAGAACGACTTACTCTACTATAAGGGTAGAAGGGGGGAGTGAGGTAGAACATGCTCGTGATCAAACATGCAGCATACTGTATGTTAGAATTACACAAAGGATGATGAAATCATAGGCTATGTAACAATATATATATATATATATATATATATATATATATATATATATATATATATATATATATATATATATATATATATATATATATATATATATATATATATATATATATATATATATATATATATATATATATATATATATATATATATATATTTTGCCCCGCTTATGAAATTGCCCAGTTCATGAACTGGGCAATTTCATCTGCCCAATTTGTGAACCGAGAATTCTGACTCTCCATTTCATGGACCTAACCTAACCTAACCTAACCTAACCTGACCCGATCTGACCTATCCTAACTTAACCTGACTTTTCTACCCTATCCTAACTTAACCTGACCTAATCTAACCTATCCTAACATAACATTACATAACATAACATAATACGGAGTATTATAAGAAGGAAAAAATTATCTATGCAAATTTCTTGCACATTCTAGTAAGGAATCTGTGTGATCTTAGATCAGGTTAGGTTCATGAAATGGAGAGACAGAATGTTCAGTTCACAAATTGGGCAGATGAAGTTGCCCAGTTCATGAACTGGGCAGTTTCATAAACAGGGTGTAATATATGTATTATATATATAATGCAAATCATATGCATAGGAATACTGATGATGTAGGTGAATAGGCAATAGTACGCATAATTCTGTGTGTGTGTGTGTGTGTGTGTGTGTGTGTGTGTGTGTGTGTGTGTGTTCATTCCTTGTATGTATTCTGTCTTTTCTAATATTCCCCCAGGTAAATGAAGAATTAGTTTTACCATTTGTTTATTAAATTAATGCAAACATTTTGAAAATTCCTTGAGTTTTGCTTACACCAGCCGATAACTGTATCATGTGAGATGAACCACTGGCACCAAGGAATGATAGAATGATGTAGAAATGATAACGGTTTTATAGGTGTACGGCAAGCACAGATTAGTTGGAACCCATTCACCAACACCTGTGACGTCACCAGAGCGAGACTCAGGTCTATAGGTGTCAAGGTTACCTTGCCCTACCCCGCCTCTCCGTACCCTACCTTCACCCTTCCTGTCACCCTACTCTACCTTGACTTTCCCTACACTACCCCCTCTCTCTTTAACCTACTCTACCACTTGTTGACCTACCTACCCTGTCCTTATCCAACACTGTCTATCCTTTCCCAGCGTTGCCTTTCTTTACTCTATCCTGCCACTTCCTATCCTTCCTTTGCCATTCCTATCTTTTCACGCCTATTCTTACCCTGTTCAAGGCTTTTCTTACACTACCCATCCTATCCTGCCGCTCCTTACCCATTCCTGTTTTCCCACTTCCCCCTCCTCTCCTCCCCCTCCCCCTTCCCCCTCCACCCCCCGTCTTCATCCCATCCCTCCCCCCTCTCCACGTAGAAAGTGCATAACTAGTAATAAGGTGTAGATAAGTGACTAATTTCTCATAAGGTAAAGGACTAAGGATCTTTCTCTCACGTGGCAACTCGCTGAAACTGTTGCTTCAGTACCCTTTTAAGTGTCTTTGTAGTAATAAGAGCTAATAATAAGTGACAAACTTAGTGAGTAAATGCTAAATTATAAGGGAAATCTTGTGCTGTCACCTCAGGCACTAATATCCTCATGTACCGGTAGTATGTTTAGCGCTAAGTGTAGCACTTGTGACTTTGCTCCTGCAGGGTATGTCTGTACCACAGTACAGTGCAGCAAGTGTCCTTGTAAATGAGAATAGTGAATAACTGATTTTTTAACGTTAAAATGCACGGAAATCACCTCTGAAACCTCGTCCCACAAGTAGCATGGTGGCCACTTCCGGCAGTGCTCTGAGCCTACCTGGGTGACTGACTCTCGCCATCTGCAAAAAATACCTCATTTAGCCTTTCTCTCCTTACTGTCCTCTTCTGACCTACCTCTCTTCCTGATATTTCAGTGTTTCTTCCGGCCTTCATTTCCCCTCTACTCCTGCAATGCCATATAGCCATACTATGGTTTGGTGCTAATTCTCCATTATTCCTTCCTTCCTTCCAAACAAAATAAAGCAGTATAGTAGGTTAACGTTAGACCTAATTTGGTTAGGTACAGGTTGTTTTAATGTCAAAATACGGCTTCTCTGATAAATTTAATGGTTTGCTTAGCCGAATTCTTTCATCTACTCCCGAGCAAAGGTGTGTCATTGCTGAATCAACTTTTCTCGTTAAACTCGCACCGATGTTTCCTGTACTAACTGTACCAAGAATAAAAGTACACACCCTGGACAGCGTATAGGCCTGCAGTTAGTTTCAGAGATTAGTAGCAAGATAGCTTTTTGTGAGTAAAGTTTAAATAAGTTAAGTATAAGTGGGTCAAAACAGCTAGTGAAAAAAAAAAATCCAGTATTTGCCATCCAGTGGTGTGGATAAGACAATACTCTCCTCCAACTGAAGGGACATTTAATAATAAAATGTTTTTAATCCGTGCAGTTTCATGTATGGAAAATAATTTTTTTATTACGAATCAGACTGGTTAGGGAACCATTGTAGGAGAGTTGGAAACTTCTTCATAGACTTTTTTGTAGGTGGCCATTGACCAAAAATTTATCCCCCTTGAATCCATGTGATATTGGTATATCTGTGCGATCAGTCACTATATGAACAGTTGTCGCGATATAGCCGATCGTATAGTGTGGTTGGAATTTATATATGTAACCTGCACAGTGCTAATAGAGTGTACTGTACCAAATACATCGTCATTCGGAATACATGCCATTTTCCTGGTCCAGCATATTAGAGCAGTGATGCATATATATACATTCCAATCAACGCACAATATCCATTACATCCACCATGCAATTGTTGAAATGAGGCATTAGCATACATATTTGGTGGCTTTACATAATATCTCTCCATCTCATACGTCCCCTAACTGTATGAACTGTATGCATACCCGTATATACACATACATACACACACATTATATCTATATCTATCTATCTATCTATCTATCTATCTATCTATCTATCTATATATATATATATATATATATATATATATATATATATATATATATATATATATATATATATATATGGGTGTGTGTGTGTGTGTGTGTGTGTGTGTGTGTGTGTACACGAGTATGTGTGTGTGTGAGTGTTTGTTTAGATAGATGGACATAGATGCAGAAAAAGCTACTCTGATGTATCTGCATTCAATACTGGGTACAGCCAAGCGAATTAACTTCCTTAGCAGTGCTCACGGTGATTGACATTACTGTTGTAAGGAGAGTTAAATAATGCCATAAGGGATACCAAAAGCAGCATCTTGCAAGCTTAATTACTTTGTGATTATAAAGTGAAATTCAAGCAGACATGCTGCCTACTCTTGGCAATCAAGGGACACAATGAAATGGGGGGGGGGGGAGGAGCCTCTTGTTAGGCAATGCACTTAAAGATGAGCATAGCCTAACACAAGTTATTATTTTATTTTTTATCCATTCAGCCTGGAGACGTCACTTGTAGCTTATTCTTCCTGATTCTGTCTATCTAACTATTTATTGCCAGACGCCTCAATCCCGTAAGGGGTGGCCACAAACAAATCGCCTCAATCTCGCCCTGTTCCAAACCATTTCACTGCCCTGCTTCCAGCTCACACACCCCTCTCTCATATACATCTTCAAGCCATCCCTCCATCTCATCCTCGGCCTCCCCCTCCCTCTACCCCCCTCCACCTCACTCACATACACTCTCCTCGTTAGTCTCTCACTCTCCATCCTCTCCACATGGCCAAACCACTTCAGTGTATTTCTCCTAACGTTTTCTATCACATCCTTATCCACACCACAACACTCCTTCACTTCGTCATTAGTCAGTCTCTCCATGTAACTCCACATGCTCCTCTCAAATAACTCATTTCCAGTGCTCTCATGCTTGACTTGTGGCCTTCAAACAAGATGGAAGCTTCGCTTCCATCTCTTTGAGTTGATATCACAATACATTCATTCAGCGACTTTTTTATTTCCATGCTCACTTCCCTAGTTTTTATCACTGCTTCCAAAGAACCAGCAACCTTCTTCCTTGTGGTAATCTTTCAAGCACTTCACCCTCCAAATTTCCATCCCTACTCAGCACACTACCCAAGTACTTAAATGCACTCACATTTTCCATATCCTTATCATCCAACCTTAATGAACATTCAGTCACTTACTTTCTCTCGAAGACATTAACTTTACTCTTCCGTACATTCACCTTCAGATTTCGTTTCATACAGTCCCCCAAACTCATTCACCAAGCCTTGCAGTTCGCCTTCGTATTCACTGACAATACAGTATCACCTGCAAACAACAGTACAGGAAGTTTCCAAGCGCTGCCCTCTCTCATTAGGGCCACTCCAACATCCACCGCCCTACCATCTATGTCTTTTATAACCCTATCCATATACATATTGAACAACCATGGATAGATGACACATCCCTGTTTCAATTCAACATTCAGGTAGAAAAATTCACTCAGTTCACTATCTACATGCATTGCAGCCTTAGCTCTCTCATACATGCTCTTTACGGCATTCAAAATCTTTCCACATTCCATTTCTATCCACCCTGTCATATGCTTTCTCCAAATCCTTGAAGGCTGCAAATTACTTCTTTCCCTTCTGTAGAAACTTTCCCAGTAAAGACCTAAATATGAATATCTGATCTACACAAGCTCTTTCCTTCCTAAAACTCTGTTCTTTCCCTAACTCTGTCAATAAGTCTCCTACCATATACTTTTCCTATTATGCTAAGAAGACAAATGGCTATATGATTACCACACACTTCTTTTTTGCTTTTTCATTGTACATGGGAATATTTATAGCTGACTCTCAATCCTCAGCGACTCTACCTTCCTCCCACGCAGTCTGCACATCTTCCATATCCATTCTGCTACTATATCTCCACCATGCTTCAGCATTTCATCGCACACTTAATCAATTCCTGGGGTTTTCCCTATTTTGGCTTTCTTAACTGCTTCCACAATTCCATCCTACTGACCTCCTCCTCCCTTCTCACCTCCCTCCTTCCCCCAGCCATTCCCCAACCTCTTTCGAGAACATTTTCTTACTTTCCCTCCACTTTACACTCAAATTCCTTCCAAATTCCTCATGCACTCGCTTCTTACACTCTCTTACTAAACGTTTCACTTTTTTCTCTCTACATATAACACTCTCCTCTGCCTCTCAACTTCCTCACGCTCCCTTTTCCCATCTACTTACTGTATGGTTCCTTCTTTTGCATCATAGCATGTCTCACCTCTTCATTCTACCATGCCGTTCCTAGCACCCGCTATCTTCTTCTCTTCACCCCACACACCACCTCACATGCTTCATAGCTTTCTTCTGAGAATATCTTACACACACCTTCCACCTCCCGCATCTGCTCCATATTATATTTATCCAATCGTTTCTCCACTTCTCTTTAATTTTCTGCCTTCTTTCCATCCTCTTGCAATCTATCTACCCGCTTGGTATGGACTACTTCCTCCTGTCCTTCTCTCTTTCTATTACTCCATTGCATTTGAACCTTGACTTTCACCTCCGCCAAGTGGTGGTTAGGAAGTCCACTTCCCCAACCTCTGTATGCTCTTGCATCCATTACATACCTTCTCATTCTGTCATCTATACATGCATAATCAATTATTGCCTCCTTTCATTCAGTTCACCACCCACCCTTGTCATCACTCGCCACGTGTACCTGTGTATCATTTTGTGCCTAAAGAGTGTATTGGCTATCACCAACCCCTTCCCAAACAAATGTCCACTAGAGCACTGTCATACTCATCCACTTCTGTTGGTACACCCCATTCATCAGCTAGTCCTGATACCAATTGGTTTTATTAAGCTTTGCAGAGAGGTGAAGTCTTTGATGAAGACGTTATCTAACCCCTCTGCTTCGAATGATCCCTCCTAAAACTATGCACAGTCGTTTAGTCCTCACACAGAATGGATTATTAACTTTTGTAATAAACCTAGTAAAGGTCCTGCTATAAGAACGGCTTTGCAAGATTAAGATGGTGAAGTAAAAATAAAAGTGGAGCAATAATAAACTCAAGAAGGCTTGCATAGAGAACACCCGGGCCCACGAACTGATTTAAGGTCTGAATATTGAATTTCTGCTGTAACCTTGCCTTTTGACAGATTGCTCTCAAAACTGAGTTCTTTATTCTTGAATAAACCTTAATGCTTCCACCTAATCTGCATCAGTTCAGACCAGATACGTTTGAGATGGCTTTGACTATGAACCACGACCTCTGACCTTCGCCTGTAACCTTGGCCTTCGACTGATTGTTTGAAAAATGAAGTTTAACTTTGCAAAACCTAAGCCCTTCCACAGTGTTTGGCCTACAGCAGTTAAAAACTATTTCAGTTGACTTTGAGCATTGATCTTTGTTCTGAAAAACAAGTGACCACCATTTTGGATGATATTCAACTCATTCACTAAGTTTGATCGAAATCCGACGAAAACAGTAATTTATGTTGTTCAAACACAGACACAAGAATTAAACTTGACCTTGCACTGTGACCTTTATCTTCGACCGAATCAAAATCAATAGATTCTCACCCTGCTTCAGCCTTACTCCTTCCAACAAGTTTAGTTAAACTTGGATCATTATTTTTCCTTTCAACAAACACACAGAGATTGAAATCTGACCTTGCCCTAAGACCTTGTCTTAACTGACCTTGCTCTTAGACTTTGATTTATTTGACCTTGCCCTAAGACCTTAATTTATTTGACCTTGCCCTAAGACTTTGACTTATCTGGCCTTGCCCTAAGGCCTTGACATATCTAACCTTGCCCTGAGACCGTGACTTAACTGACCTTGCCCTAAGACCTTGCTTTAAGATCTTTGACTTCTCAGAGCTGAATCACTATATTCTTGCCTTTCCTGTAATACTTCCCTCAAAGCTGGACGTAACTAGATAAAACTGATTAAGCTGAGTGCGTTAGGTCAACGTTTCACCAACAATTGTAAACTTGGTCGTTGATAATATTGTTCTCAAAGCAGTATGTTTACCCACTCACTATCCCGCAGCTCTTCTTCCATGTTTGGTTTAAATAGGATGATAGTTGTTCTTTTTGTCAACACACACACACACACACACACACACACACACACACACACACACACACACACACTCGTGGTAACGTTCCTTACTGCCATCTTGTAAGACGAGGGTTCGCTCCTTGCTCAGGATGCGAAATGTTTCAGTCACGAGGCGAGTGGTTACTGTCTCTCCTGAGCAAGGGAATGGGTGTGTGAGTGAGTGAAGGTCACATCATTGCCCTTAGATCAGACAAAATGAGCTCTCAGCTCTCCTCCGGGAGGGTAAAAAGCTGATGATCATGACCATCACGTGATCCTCACCGACCTGGTGAATTGCACACACACACACACACACACACACACACACACACACACATCAAAACATAACCCCCTCTCTTGTTTCTCAAGCGAAGGTGCAATCACTTCGGGTGAATACTCATGTAATTGTTGCCGCTGTCAGGTAATCATTGTTATTAAGAACTCCACATTCAATGGAATTCACATTGGTATTTGTCTCACGGTGAAGTCATTCAAGATTAAATCGCCACAAAGTCATCGCTTGTCACGGCGAGAAAAGAAAAATTACTCCTGCTTATGGAAGGTAAAGAATGTAGCCACTGACAGGAGGGATCGACTTATGAGGCTTACGTCGCCAGTTTTCTATAAGCGAGAATTTATAATTACAGTACTTTGTGCTGGCTTACGTCGCCTGTTCTCTAAAAGTAAGAAATTTATAGAATTACTTTATTCTGGCTTATGACGCCAGTTCTCTAGAGACGAGATTTATGAGCTTTCTCTTCAACAGTACACAGCAGAGAATAATCACTCACGTTTGCTGTTATTATTAGTACTGCTGGCATATGGGAGAAAGTGTCCTTACCCTCTGACAGTCAATAGTACTAACACTAAATAGGTTCTTGCTGATGCAAACTCTTAGCTGGCACAACGGATTATTATGAATTAAAAAGAAAAAACTGGTTTAATTACCAGTCGTGATATTATATGAAAGGATTGTGCAAACTGGGAGCAAGCAAATTAAGTGAATATATTGGAAAATTAAACACGCTTCTTACATTGCATCAAGCTTAAAAGAAGAACGTACAACAAAATAAATTCACGTTACTAGGGAACTTAAGCAAGTAAATTCAACATCTCAAGCAAGTAAATACACTAAATCAAACAATCAAGCTAGCTAATTCTCTTAAACCTAGAAATCAGAAAGAAGATAGGCTAATGGTAATTGGAGATATTGAGTCACGGGGCTCAACGAGTCGCCAGCTAAAACACAGCAAGACGAGGAATAATTTCGACGATTTTCCTGTCTGCTCCAGCGCTACGTCCATTCTCCTCTGGGCTATTCAGCACCAGCTAACTGAACTACGTGAGAGGAGAGGCGTGGCGTTGCAGAGCTAAGGCTCACAGTTCGGGAGTAAACGCATCTCCGAAAATCCTCACCACAGCGCACATCTGTCCTTCACGAGTGTCCCTCTTCAACTGTATGGGCTACTGACAAAGAGATGGGTGATCTCCGGGAATCACAGATGATCCACAGATAGAGACACGTGCTATCCATCTCTCTCTCGACCGTCCATCACTAACTAACTACAGCGAGTGGAGAGGTGGCGTCACAAGCTGCGAGGTGATGCTGGTCACGTCCCAAACTGCCTGCGTATGTCTACCCATCGGGCCTGTCCCTCTCCAACTGAATGTACCCCACAGCTGCAGGCTTGGTACATGAGAAATGTGTGTGGCTTCCTACTGTAACAGCTAGAGGGGCAGTGAACGATACTATCTATCTATCTACATACCTAGGCTGCTTCCCCCAAGGAAAGGAAGGTAGCCGAGACAGGACGACACACTCCCCATTTGCTCATCCATTCAAACACATTCATTCGCATCTTAGCCCCAAAGGGGAGAACGGACAGATCCTCACCGCACCACACCGCACAAGGGTCAACTGCGCAATGCAATCAGTGACATCCGCAGCATGGCCCGACAGCAGAGCTGGTTTACCCCTGCCACATCATAACAGACCCATCCCCTTACCCGCACCTGACCTGACTAGCTGATCAGACCAAATGCGGGAGAATATCCACTCAGGGCTGCGTCATCACTTATTCATTCACAATTTCTCTCCATTTATTTCTGTCACGCACAGCCACTCTTCCTTGCTCAACAGACATCCCTCTCGCATCCAGCGCTCTCTTCACACTGTCCATCCATCCTATTCGTGGTCTTCCTCTCAGTCTTACACCTCTCACATCAGATCTAGTTATCTTTTTCACCAATCCCTCATTATCCATTCTCTCCATATGCCCAAACCATCGCAACACCCTCTGCTCAACTCTACCAGCCGTCTCCCGAACAACTCCAGTTCTCCTTCGCACTTCATCATTTCGCACTCGATTCATACGCGTCACTCCACACATACTCCTCAGACACCTCATCTCCATTACATTCAAACTTTTCCTCTCTGCTACACCCATATTCCATGTTTCAGCCCCATATAACGCAGTCGGTACCATAACACCCTCATACAGCCTTCTCTTTACATCCATTCTAAGCGAACGACATCTAAACACTTTTTTCATTCCTCCCAGCACCTTTCCTACTTCATTTATTCTAAGCTTCACTTCTGCATCTATTCTTCCATCCACAGCAACATGTGACCCTAGATATTTAAAACACTCTACCTCCTCAAGCAACTCGCCATTCAAAACTATATTCATCCCCCTACCATCTACCAACCTCGTACACTTCATCACTTTATTCTTATTCTCATTTACTTTCAATTTCCTCCTTTCACACACCCTTCCAAACTCCTCTGCCAACTGTCTCAGTCTCTCCTCTGAATCAGCCACCAGTGCAGTATCATCTGCAAACAGCACCTGCTTCAGATTCCACTCCACCATCAACATTCACCCGACTCAGACCTCCACCTAAAACTCTTGCATTCACCTCCCTTACAACACCATCCATGTAAATTTTCTCAGTGGTACGTTTGTGTATACAAACAATCACTCCTGAAACAATGGCAAATGCTATGAAAAATCAGTTACAATCGGAGTGACATCGTGAGGATGGATAAAACTAAGCAAATCTTTCTGGGTTTTCGCTTATGTTTGTTAGTTCCCATAATAATAATATAATGTCACGAATTTGTATTATAACACTGAATGAGTTATAAATAGTCTTCATGACGCCCTTCTCTACTGGCTGAATTTAATCGTTTGCAGATAGCAGTTTCGGTAGGATACCTTAAGGTGAGGTTGCGAACAGTAACGTCGCTGAATATTATATACGAGCGATTACGAGTCTTTCATCATGTTCTGGACAACTTCCACAGGCCACGGAGTTCCGAGTCATCGTTCACTGCACGTGCAGTTTGAGATATTATTAATATTTTATGACTCAAAATGCACATGCTTTTAGTTCTCTTGATCTGTACTATCCATAAGTTTAACCTTACTTTCATGCAGATTAACAAACTTGTGAATGACCTGTTTCCTTAAAGAGTAAGTGAAGCCTACCTGAACTTAACCTCGTGGTCGGAAGATGTCGGAAGGAGGAAGAATTAGAAGAATCATGGAGAAGGAGGAACAAGAAGAGTCGGGAGAGAAAAACAAAAGAGAAGTCAGGAGCAGTCGGGAGGGGTTGGAAGGAGAAGGTATAAGAAGTGGGAAGAGGAGGTTAGGAGAAGTTGAGTGTAAGGAGAAATCAAGAATAAACATAGATTTTGAAATAACACGTAAGAACGATGACGAACAACTGAGAAGAATCAGGAGGAGGGAAAAGAGGAGCCAGAATGAGGAGGGACAAGCACAGGAAATGATGTCATAGTTGCTTGTAAAATGAATCCCATAAAATATGTTGCGCTCCTGGAAGCTTCCCTTTGCTAGGAGCCGCTTTCTGTTAGACCCACCCCCTTCTTCTGCTCCTCCTCCTCTTCATCAATATCTACCTGGAGAGACTGCATGCTTCGAACTCTCTGGGAAAAAGAAAATTCGGAAGAGAAGACGAGTCGGGAGAAGAAAGGAAAAAAAAAGTACGGGAGAGGAGAAGGTGGAGGAAAGGGAGACGGGAGGAGGAAGGGGAGTCAGGAGGAAGAAAAACCGTAGGGATAGAGAGGAATAGGATTCGTGAGGAAGAGGAAAATGAGTGGGGATGAAGACCAGGAGCATTTGAGGAAAGAAGAACAAGGACGGGGATGAAGAGGAAGACGAGTAGGGAAGAAGAAGAAGAAGAGGAAGAACAGGGAGGAACATAAGTCGAGAGTAGGAAATAGAGGAGTTCGGACGAAGAAGATGAAGAGTCGTCAGTATATGGAAGATGAGATGGGGAGAGGAGGAAGAAGAGTAAGAGAAGATGGAAGGAGGAGGGAGAGAAGTCAGGAGGAATAGGAAGAGCATTCAGGAGAAAGAAGAATAGGAACTTGGAAAGTTTGGGAGAAGGAAGAGGTGGAATCAGAAGGAAGAAGACGAGCTGGGTGGAGAAAAATGGGTATATAGAAGGAGGCAAGTACTAGTTAAAGCAATCTACTAATTGGCCCTCAGTTTTGGTTCATGGGTTTCATCTCTCTCTCTCTCTCTCTCTCTCTCTCTCTCTCTCTCTCTCTCTCTCTCTCTCTCTCTCTCTCTCTCTCTCTCTCGAGCCCTGTCCTTTCTAATGTTTCCATAATTTTTCGTTCCTACTCTTTTCACTTCTCCTTTCCTCCTCCCCTATCCCCTTCTCCTTATCTCCTCTTTCTCTTTTTTCATATCATTATGTTAACCCAGATATTTTATGTTTTACTATCTGCATCCCATGTTAATATATCTGTGTATCTTTTCACTCAGTTCACTTTTCCAATTTTGCTCTTAATTATTCTTTCATTCTCCCTTCCCCCACCTTCTGCTTTCCTCTTCTCCCTTCCCTTCCATCTTCTGTCTGTCTGTCTGTCTGTCTGTCTGTGTCTGTCTGTCTGTCTCTCTCTCTCTCTCTCTCTCTCTCTCTCTCTCTCTCCAGGGGTTGCATGAAGACAAATGGTTAGAAATTGTTCGTCTTGAACACTTCCTTCGCATCTCTGCCTACATATATTTTAACAATTAGTAGGATAGTAATTGCTCTTATTTTACTATTGCAGTCAGAATTATATTTATCGAAACGTCACGTACTGCAGGATTTAATGAATGTTGCTCTTTACCTTCTTCAGGAATAGAGGCCTTTTCTATATCATATTTCATCATTTGGAATGGTTCTTACTGTAGGAAAGGTATTAACTCTAGTGAAACGTGATTCATGCCCTGAAAACTAGCCGTATAATTAATACTGTATGTGTGGTTAAAACGAAGACCAATCAAAGTGAGCAAATAAATAAATAAATATCATTACGGATTGATAGATTAAATAAATCAGCACTTTCCTCTTTGAAAAACATCCCTCCCCATCGGGGCTGTCCCCCACACAGACATTTCCCCAGCCACTCCAGGCGAGACACAGTCGCACCAAAATGGCCCAACTTGTGCCATCTGTGTTTCCTGCGGGGTTTGTACTCCAACTCTCTCTCTCTCTCTCTCTCTCTCTCTCTCTCTCTCTCTCTCTCTCACAGACACACACACACGCACACTAAGGAAGGAGGTAAGAAAAGGGATAAAGGTAGAAAGCAGGATGATGATTTCTACCAGGAACTGGTTGAAATGGAGACGTATACAATAAGCTGTTAGAACGGGTAAATAGATTGGAGAAGACATTTCAGAGTGAAATGGATGAGATTAAGAAGCAACTGCACATGCAAAAGAGGAAAGTGAAAAATTAGTAAAGGAAGTCAACAAGAAAGACACAAGAAAAGATGAGCTGACAGTTGTGGTGGGTTCACTTATAGACGGAAGATTAGTTAAATGGCAAGTACAGTTGTCAGCCACGAGAGTATCATGGAAGAGTTCAAAAATGATACATAGACAATTAGGCAAGTAAGCAATCTGACTGATCAGAGCAGTGATACTGAGGAGAAGATTACCCAGGTGAATGAAGCGATGCAAAGCTACAAAAATGATGTGGAAACTACAAATGCTGAAATGGTGAAAGTAAAGAAAGACTTAGAAACAAGAGTTGAAGAAAAAAGCATTAAAAAGGAAGTGAAAAGAATAATCCAAAACAATCCCAAATTGGTCAAAGATTCAGCAGATATCAACAAATCTATAGTAATCACTGGTATAGAGGAGGAAGAAAAAAAAAAATCTCGAGAGACAAAAAGGAGTTGGTAAATGTAATGAGCATATTGAAGGAAGTATCAGAGGAAATCTGTAATAAAGACAGAGGAACACAGAAGGCTAGGGAAATATGAGAGAAGTAAGTCAAGGACCTTGAATGTAACCTTCCAGAGTGTAAACACTGTGGAGGAGATATTAAAAAAATGCAAAGAAACTTATGGAAAAAGAGGAATTCAAAAATGTATGGATAAAAAGATGCCTAACTCAAGAGGAACTGGAGTTACTAAAAGAGAAGAGGGAGGAAGCAAAAACAAAGAACGAGGGAAGATCAGAGGAGAAGATGACATTTTTTTACAAAGTAATTGGATTGCAGGTACGAAATTGGTACATATTCAGGAGGTAATAAAAAGGCGGAAGGTAGTTGACCCAAGTCATGACAAATATGTAAACAAGATGATTTTTAAGTTGCTGTACTCAAATGTAGATGGAATGGTATCTAAATTATTAGAGATGAATTATTATATCAAAGAAAATGAACCACATATTTGCCTAACAGAAACAAAATTAACACCAAGGATATCAAACGACATCCTAAACCTAGAGGAATACAATATATGGAGAAGAGATAGGAACTTTAAAAAAGAAGAAGGAATTATAATAATAACAAAGAAAAATCTAAACATCAAAGAAACAGAACTAGATACACCGTCACAAGTAGAAGTATTTCTTAGAAATAGATTGGGAAAAGGAGCTTAGAGGAAAAGATTTAAATGTTATATATAAAAAATTCTATGAACTTTATGAAATAAGAGTTCAAAATTACATCCCACAGCATAAAGAAGCAGAAAAGAAAATAAAGAAATGGTTTAACACAGAATGTAAAAAATCAAAAGAAAAAAGAGACGTTGTGGAATAGATACAGAAGACACAATAGTGGGAGGGCATATAACAACTTTAAACAGACAAGAAACGATTATTCAAGAGTAAGGTGAGAAGCCCAAAGACAGTTTGAGGAAGACCTCATAAAGAAAAGTAGTGATCAACCGACGCTATTTTACAGCTGCATCCGAAGCAGAACCAAAGTAAAAGATAAAATACAATCCATTACGGATGAGGGGATCTCCTATACAAAAGAGAAAGATATTTGTGAGGCACTAAGTAAGAATTTCCAATCAGTTTTTAGAGAAAATAATTTTAAAGGGGATGGTATGGAGCATGCATGCCCACACGTATTACCAGATATACAAATATCAGAAAAATATATGTAGGAGGAGTTAAGTAAAACAGACAAAGGAAAAACAAATGGTCCTGATGAAATTTCATGTTGGGTGCTACATGAATGTGCAAAGGAGTTAAGTAGACCATTATTTTTAATATTCAAGGAATCCTTAGGTCAAGGTAAACTGTCTGATATTTGGAAGAAAGCAAACATTGTTCCCTTTTTCAAGAAGGGGAGTGGACAAAATCCACTCAGCTACCGACCAGTATCACTAACCAGTATTTTAAGATATTAGAAAAGCTGATAAGAAAAGTTTGGGTAAATCATTTAGAACACAATATGATAACAGAAAGACAGTTTGGTTTCAGAAAGGGAATATCATGTGTTACTAATCTGTTGAGCTACTATGATAGAGTACCAGAAACATTACAGAAAAGAGAAGGATGGGTGGACAGTATCTACTTAGATTTCAAGCAAGCATTTGACAGAGCACTGCACCAAAGACTTTTATTGAAACTGTACCGTTAAGGAGGAATCCGAGGCAAACTGTACTGCTGGATGCAAAAGTTTCTCAGAAAAAGGGAAATAAAAACAGTACCAAGGGGAAATTACTCATCATGGAGGGAAGTGACAATCGGAGTTCCACATGGCTCGGTGCTGGCACCGATTATGTTTTTAGTGTATATATATGACATAGACAACAACATTGGAAATGAAAGCTATCTAAATACATTTGTTGATGATGCAAAAATACAAAGGAGAATTACCAACACTGACTCTCATAAAGAGCTACAGGAATAATTAAATAAACTTCATGAATGGAGCAATACATGGCAAATGGAATTCAATGTGGAGAAGTGTCATGTAATCAAGTTTGGTAAAAGTGGAAAAAGACCTGTTTGAGATTATAAGTTAGGAAGTAAAACCCTACACATATCAGAAAGAGAGAAGGACCTAGGTGTGACCACATCAGTGAGAAGGTACGGAACATGTATACACTGCTGCAAATATGAGAATATGAGAATAGCGTTCACATACATAAATGAAGACATGCTGAGAAAGATAATAACATCATTCATCAGACCAACCCTGGAGTATGCATCAGCAGTCTGGAATCCACATCTCAAAAAACACATAGATAAGATTGAAGAAGTTCAAAGGGCCTCTACAAGATGGGTGCCAGGCTTAAGTGATCTCAGCTATGAAGAAAGACCAGAAAAACTGGATCTACCAACACTTCAGGAGAGAAGGAAAAGAGGAGAAATGACTCTGCTATATAAATGCATATCAGGGAAGAAGAAAATAGACATAAATAAATATATAACATGTGGGCAAGCATCAACAAGAGGACACTGCAAAAACCTGCATAAAAGGAGAAGCGATAAAGATGTAAGGAAATTTAGTTTCCCAAATAGGGCAACTGATCAGTGGAATGCACTACCGAATGAAATCTGTCAAAACAATTCATAAATTTAAGGATATGTACAATAAAAATGGTTTAAACCAAGGGACAGTACGAGCTTGGCTCATTCCTGTAAAAATACAAATAGGTAAGAACAATTAAGAACACACCACATACGCTGAGCCTGTCAATGCCCATTGATGTATCATCTAATTTGTCTGGGGGAGGCGGTGGCTTAATCAATAGAGAGGTGGCCTGCAGTCCTACCGGACCTAGGTTCAAATCCACGCTGGGGCAGGGAACACTTTAAGGATTTGAATTCATAAAGCAGACTTTACTGATCTGCCAGAAGACCCTCCGACATGCCGTAAAAATACTACCGATAATACCAATACACAAGTCTTGTATGACACAGCCCTTGAATGTATTCAATATGGATGGTGGGTGTTAGCGCCGAAGTGATGACATGTAGAGGTGTATGGTATGTCAGAGGACTACTGGGCCTTGGGAGCAGGCTGTGAAGCCTATGCCCAGAGTCGGACATATAAAGAAAAATGCATTCTCACTATTTGTATTGATACCGACGCTAGGGACTTTGTGTCGCTTCTTTTCCATAGGATTATTTTTCTGAACAACAAAATGCTCTTTTTTTTTTCTTTCTTTTTTTTACCTGTTATACCCAAGAAAACCATGATACTTTATTCCAGGTAACACCAAAGGAATTTATTTAAGTGAGACTGACTCAAAACAAGGAAAGTGATAGGACTGTTAAAATTAACTATCTCATTGTCGAGGAAACTAGTGCTCCATCTAGCTCTAAACAATTATTACATTCTTCAGTGAGTCATATGAGCATGAGAGAATGAGTATTATCATCTTTGTTATTTATGCAAGCTATGTTGACAATCGAAAAACAAAAATGAAGCAACAGAAAAATGTCAGTATAATATGCAAAATAAATCGCTAAAGAAGAGTGCTACGAAACCTCTTGGGTTCATGGGTCGTACTCTTTTAGTTGCCAGATATATCGCAGCGCCTCTTAATGTACTCTTTGCTCTGCATATGACATTTTAGTATTTCACTGTACGTTATGCACTTCTTATATCAATATAATTAGCATCAGTAACACAATGGTGGATATAAGGGAAAATGTAAATCGCTAAAAAACAGGCGTCATGCAGGAGTAATCCAGGAGTTATCGATGGGGGCGTCTGAACCGACCAAAGACCTGACGTATTGCAATGCTGAAAATGCTTGATTAGTCCCAAATATCTGTTCTATTTATGCTCAACTTGTTATTGTGAATTTTATGTAAATTCAACAAATTTTAGTACCAATATTGCCAGCAACCCAGGTGTACTGCCATTAGATCGTATTTCATCATCAAACATTAATAATTTTTCTTGTTGTGAGGCTCCAGGTGTATCTAAAATTAGTTAAATGACATGAATATTCTGATCACATTCAGTCAGTTGAAATGAAAATGACTGATTCACTGAACAGACTACTGAAAAGTTTTATTGGCAAATTCAGTTCATTGCACAAACATTTTCACTCTTGAATAGCTTCAGAATAAGAATCTTGAAACAGATGTCAGAAACTGCTTGTACAGGCATACTCCAAAGTAACATGTTTAATTATTTTATGATATGTTATCCTTCCAATACCTTGCATATATATATATATATATATATATATATATATATATATATATATATATATATATATATATATATATATACAACATCTTCATCGTTTAATATTTTTTTCAGAAAAAAAGCACCCCTTTAGAGAAAATGCTAATACCAACATATACCGATGAACAAAATGTGTTTTCAGTTTTTCAGAATCTTAACGTACTAGATCAGCATACAAACTACAAAATGAGTCTTAAATGCCTAAGTTACCTAACAATAAATTAATATCTCAGAGACTCTCAGATTACAATGCAAAATCAAATGTCTTTTCTTTTTCGTGCCTTTTTTTTTTCTTTTATTTATCACTCCCTTTTCTGGGCCTAACCATCCTACATTAATGTTAGTAAACTTATCTGGAAAAGAAAAAACCTAATTTTGAACTGTAAAGCATGAGAATAAAACGCAAACAAACCTATGTGGCTCCGTTGACTGCTGCTACATCTATCCTTTCATAGCATATGCTTCACAGCAAATGATCGTCTTTCACTCTGACTCACAAGTCACACTCAACGAGAAGGAGGAATTATAGATGCTAGATATTGTTATTCGTTTTCCGTAAAACTTATATATATATATATATATATATATATATATATATATATATATATATATATATATATATATATATATATACACACGCACACACACACACACACACATACACACACAAGAGATTTGATAATAGAGATATTGTCATCCATACAAATAGTAAACGTATTGATGGTGGCGTCACAATGCAAAAATGCCTAGGGGGCTAAAAAAATGACATTGGTCTAAATTAGGCTAAATATGCTAACCTAGCCTGAAATTAGAAAAGTAAACTAAGCTAAATTTATCTTTTCACCTTGTATATAAGAAAAAAATCTCCCCCCCCCTCTCTCTCTCTAGCCGGTGGGGGATGCATCGCCCCACCCCCTCCCCCTCCCGATCCATCCCCGGCGTCATGCAGTATAACTGTTCCGACCTAAGACTCTGAGATCAGATGTGTACAGTATACCATCATCTAACGCAAAATGTCCCTTCAAAATGGGTCTGGCCCAAACAACACGGCCATTCTGGTTTACACAGGTTCTCGTCGTGAAGTCAGGAGTAAAGAGGGCTGCCAGAACAACAGTAATGTATACACTATTTCTAGCAACTTTTGCATGATGGGGGGGAGGGTCTTCACGCTATTCCTCTTCTTCGTGTAGCTCGAGGCTCATCCGGATTTGAAATCAGTGTTTTACAGAATGAAATTCTCTGTTGTCTGTAGGTGGGGGCGCTCACCATCCACTCACTCGATGTAGTGCTACTCTCGGGTGTCTGCCCTTTCCTCTCCTCCATCCTTTTTTCCTTCCATCCTCTTCTGTCTTTCCTTCATTCTTTCCTCGTCCTTCTGCCTACGGGTGACTTTACACTCCCACTTCTTTCTTTCCTTCATTATTTCCTCTTCCTCCTGCCTGTGGGTGGCTCTACACTGAGAGACAAGCCAAAAGGTTTCCTGTACACCAGGAAACCATTTACGACGCTGGGTGGTAACCATATAACCCAATTTTGGCGCCTGGTAGTTTAGTGGTTTAGTGGGTAATTATGGAGCTCCAATCGGATTGAGCCGGGGAAGGTTTATATCCAAGGAATGGTTGGGGGTTATTGCTCAAGTAATGCCACTCAGGGAGGAGAGAGGTTGGTCACTCTCATCCTAAATGTCAGGACCAACTTGCTAGGATTGAATGATGAATGAAAGAATGAACTAACATTTTCCTTTGGGGGGACAGGGAGGAAGTTCAAAGTTTGCCTAACTGGCAACAGAGCCGTCGACATATCTTGTCACCATTGGATGAAGGAGGCCCTTTTCATCAACCACACTGTTTTTCCTCCACCAATCGATTATATAAAAAATTGAGGAGTTAGCTAATCGTAGTGGATCAGTTAGACTGAATATCCACTAATGCCTTTAACCACTTTACGCCAATGACTAATTGTTCATTTAATTCCAGCGCCTCCCGGATGATTTAAATTGAGCTTTAAATAGACTCTTCAAACTACAAGGGTAGATTTAGCCGTAACCAACATCCTTTTCGCCAGAGATGAATAAAATCTTTTAATACAATCGACTGGTCGTAATGCAGTTGAAATGGAAAAGGCGTCACGGAACAGAAGAAGTATGATTTAGGTTAAATCCTCTTTAACTGAATAATTATTTGTTTACTTACTGATATATGCATGTTTTCGAGGAAAAAATTCTGGAGTATAAAATTAATTGAAATTTGTATCAAATAATAGGATGCAGCAAATTATAATGGCACTACTGCTTTGCAGAAACAATCAGCTTACACATTCCGAAACATTAATATGATGGGAATGTTTCTGTCGTGCATGAATTATTCTGATATACAGTATATATATATATATATATATATATATATATATATATATATATATATATATATATATATATATATATATATATATATATATATAATAATGTCCTCACCTTCCCTCTTTCTTTTGTCCTCCCCTTCCCTCTTTCTTTTGTCCTCACCTTCCCTCTTTCTTTTGTCCTCCCCCTCCGCATTTTTCACATCTCCCACCTTCTCTTCCCTCCTTCATTCATCTGTCATCCCTTTTCTTTTATCGTTCTCCTAGAAATTTTCTTCTCCCTCTTTCCCATCTCTTCTCATTTTTCTTCTTCATATTTTTCTTTTTCCGTCTTTCTCCTCTCTTCTTCCTCTTTTTTGTCTGTTCTTCCTTGTACGCTTCTCTCCTCCTTCCTTCCCTTGCCTTCTCCCTCTTTTTCTTTTTCCCTCATTCTTTCGTTTTTCTCGTCACTCCCTCTTGTCCATTTTCTTTTTCCCACTTCCTCTTTCTCATTCACTCCACTCCTCGTTGTCTCTTCCCCCTCCTTTATCCTTCCTCCTCTCCCCACTCAGTACCTTTCCCATTCATTCCCTCCCTCTTCATTCTCTCCACCTCTGTCTTTCTCTTAACTCACTCCTATCAAGTCCTTCCTATTCTCGTTCTACTGTTCTCTGTCACCCTGAGTTTATAGCGCACACACACACACACACACACACACACACACACACACACACACACACACACACACACACACACTTACAGCTGTCTTTCTAGTGCAGACGACGACGGATACTATACTCACTAGGATGGTGTGTTTCTCAGTCTTTGGCGCCTACGTAAGTATGTGACTGTGCAGACCAATCCTGGATCCGCAAACATTGCCACACAGTCGGCAGGCGAAGTCTGAGTTTCCTGGGAGAACTCTGTTTTGGTTGTGCCTCTGTTGTCCATGCTCTTCTCTGGCAAGGTTCCCAGCTTCCTTGAGATGAATGGATCTTTTGCAACAGTGGGTTCGCCATTGTTTTCCATCAGAGGCATTGGTTTCAAGATCTCTTGACATGGTGCTGAATTTCTTTGGAGTCGTCCTTACGTCTTTTTATCCCTTCCTCTATCCCCTTGGGTTGCGAAGTGCTGCAGGGAGTTGGCCATACAGAACTTGGCGGGGAATGTGATGCTCAGGCAAGCAGAACACGTGTCCGACACATCACACTGGCAGCAATTTCTCTCTCAAGGACTATCATTTTAAAGGCACAACTTTAGATACACCAGCAGAGCAACGTACCAGTTTTGAATGCACTTGTTCACTAGTAGCCACCAGCACAACACCATCTACATACATTAAATTTGAAATACTCCAGCCTTACCCTCCATTGCCGTTATCATCCATTTCTCCATTGCTTGAGCTTTCCTTCTCTCATAACCTATTCATTTATACATTGACCTGCAGTGGGAACTGGAATTAGTGACTGTAAACCATTCATTAAAACAACTGCCTCCTGTTATACAAGCTTCACTACCATCAGAACTGTGAGACAATTATGTCACGGTTTCTTTTGTACTCTTTAATATAAATGAGAACAGAAATAATATGTTCCATAACCTCATCTCGTGACTGTTAAAATATATACTGTATACACCTCATATTGCAGTAAAATCCATCCATATCCGGATGTGCCGAAATGATCTAATTTTGGTTTTGGATTGAACAAAGTTTCTTATATATTTTTAAAGAAGAGAAGCTTTGCGAGCTTATAGGAATATGCCTATATTCTTTAATCTGTATTTTTGTTGTCTGTGGGAGGATTCTGACGACCGACGGAGAGAATCATTAAACACATATTTATGGAGGAAAAGGTGTTCACCCTGAAGCTCTGAAAGAGAGATTCGGCGCTACTCGAACAGTACTTCAGTTATGGAAGTATTTTGTAAGCTCAAATCACATTTCACGCTACAGACTTAAATAAAAATACTCTAGCTTGTCTTGGCCCGAATCGACTTGAATCGACGAGTCTTTAGCTCCGATACCTACATAAAAAATACTCAGAATGATAGGTCAACGTTCAGTATATTCTACGAAAAAACTGGAGCTACTATTTTAACCTTACCCTCTTTGGACACTGAGACTCTGCACATTCGGAACCAATGAGACCCAAAAATCACAGACACACACACACACACACACACACACACACACACACACACACACACACACACACACACACACACACACACACACACACACACACACACACACACACACACACACACACACACACACACACACACACACACACACACACACATACATGCCTCCATCGCTCCATGCCTCACGTTTCCTGTGCTGAGTTACTTTCATTCTTGAAACTTTTCCTCCTCGCTGTCTTCCCATCTCTCTCTCTCTCTCTCTCTCTCTCTCTCTCTCTCTCTCTCTCTCTCTCTCTCTCTCTCTCTCATCTTCATCCATTTCCTGTATCCTCCTCGTACCACTTCTCTCCCCCAATCCCCACCCTTTCATCTCCTTTTTTTTTACATTTTCTTTTATTTTTTTATGTTTCTTTAGCATTTCTCATTTATTCTCCCTGACTAGAATTCACTTTCCAGCTTTCTTCTCCGTTCTTGATGTAATCCTTCATTTCTTACTTCCATTCTTCTCTCCACTCTCCCTTTCTCCTCTCTCTTTCTCCCTGCTGTTCCTCCCACCCTTCTCCCCTCTCCTAACTTCTCCCTACCTTTTGCTCTCATTTCTCTTAACATCTAACTGTTTGTCTGTCAGTCCAGGTGTTAAATTTCTTTTCTCAGTTTTCTTTTCCATTTTCCTCCTACCCCTCCTACTCACCCCCTTTAGTCTCATTTTCTAATATGTCTTTCTTTTCCTCCTTCCTGCTATTTCCCCGGGCCTACAACCATTTTTCTCTGTCGTTATTCATTTTCCACAGTTTTCCTCACTCCTTCTTCCTTCTTTCATTTCATCCTCTCCCCACTTCCACCCTTCTCCGCTACTTTCCCTTCTCCCTCTCCCCCCCCCCGCATCTCCTTTCCGTGTGGTTGTCATCCTTCCATTCCTCTTTCACATTCTCCCCCTCATACTTCCTTCCATATCCTTACATCTTCTCCTCTCAGTCCCCTCTCCCCACTCAAATCCTCCACCCCATCTTTCTTCCAATCCTTCTTTCCTTTTCCCTACTCATCCAGCTTCTCTTTCTCATTCCCGTCTTACCACCCTCTCCCCTTCCGGTCCCCTTTCTCCTCTCCGCCCTCCTTCCACTCTCTCTCCTCTCCTTACGCTCTCGTCCTTCTTTTTTTCCCTTCCCCTCTTCCCCTCTTCATCCCTCCATTTCACCATCATCTCCCCGTCCCAACCCTCTTTCCACTAACCCTTTCACTTCCCCTCACGCTCTATTTCCCATTCTGCTCTTGCTCTTCCTGCACACTTCACTCGTCCAGTAAAGTTTTCCAAGTAAAATCTTTCCTTGCGTTGCGTCTCCGTGTATCTTGTGGTGAGGATACTTTCGTTCCTTTGGTCAGAAAGGTGTGTGTTGTTTGTTTGGTCCTTGAAAGTGTGTGTGGAGGTGTATGCGTGTGTCTGCAGGGAGAGGGAAGGGCTTGTGGTGTTGTGGTGTGGTTTGCAGGTTTTGTTTTTATGGAGGAGGGGGTGTTGAACATGTTTACTTCATGTTGTGCTTCATGTTTACTATAGTATATTGTGTCTATTTCTCCTACTATGCTCTAGTCCCTCTATGCACTGTGCATGTGTGAATGTAGGCTACCTGTGTCTATGCATGTACAGTAGGCCTACAGTATGTACGTGCATGCGTATATTCTTGCAGATTTTGCATTCATGTAAGTATGAAAAATGAGCTTGCGTATGTATATATGGATGTATGTATGTATGTGCATACGTTTATATGTGATCACGTATGCACTCATACATATACTTATGTAACAGAGTTACTATCGCACTGCTGTCGTTTAATCCCGTTATATCTGGCGAGCGGACCTGCTGATTGCAGATAAGCAGCTGCCCCTACTGGGTCATCGGATGGGTTCTTTTTATTTTTGATGCTGTGTCTGCGTCTTCGTTTGACATGTTCAATGGTACATTACTTGTGTTGTTTTGTTTAGGCCTATTTTTCAAGCGGGACATGTCATGTGTGATTCTAGTCAACCTAAATTTCAGCTTGTAATTGGGGAGGGCTGGGTAATGTCCTGATCTACGCCTAGCTAGGTACAGTAGATCAGAAATGATGGGCAAATGTCCGGGATGGAGGGCTTGTAACAGTGTTCTGATCGAGCTGTTGTAATGCAAACCTCGTGATCAGAGTGTTGGAATGTCTTGTGGTGTGATGTCCTTGAAAAGTGTCTGGTAATGTTTGTGTGGTGATTGTTTCATGTCCCTAGTTGTGCTGTATGGTTCCGTCATGAAATGACAGAAGTGGTGCTTGTTAACAGAAGTTGCCTTGGAGAACTGAGTCCTTCTCATATCAAGATATTCTCTAACAAAGAAGACATTAGCTTCAAATGATAAGTAAGCAGGCGAAGTGGTTGCGGTGAAGTTAGTTATGATGTGCACATCATTAATATGTATGGTCTGCAAGGTGTTGTAACGGGTTGTAGAAAGCATGGAAACCCATGCCTCGAAGGCATAGGACATCATTGCTCTAATTTATTGCTTTTAGAGTAGGGAGAGTGTTTCTTTTTGTTGTCCAGAATCCGTCCCTGTAAGTGCCCTGAGTACGCTGTGTCTAGGGGTGCATTGTTTCTCGTTGTCTTGTATGAGGTCCTTGAAGATGTGTCCAGTGCCACACGTCACTCTCGGAATTGTAGTGGAAGGAATGTGTAGCACATATATAACCCTTTCCACCTCTATGCACCACACGTAGCGAAACGTAGGGATCACTGAAGGGAAAGAGAAGATGATGTGGGGGTTTTGTGAGGGACGAAGAGGACTGGGGGAAACAATGATCGGCCGAAAGGGACGAAGGGAGATGTCAGGGTGTGACGGGAAAGACAGGATGGCGAGGGTAAGTGCGAGAGGTGAGTGATGGAAAGAAGGGAGGTGTACATGGTGGAAAGCGAAAGAGATGTATTACTAGGGGTGGATGAGGGAAAGAGGGGAGGAGTGAGGGGTGGATGAGATGATGAGGAGAGCTATGGAGGATCGATGAGGGGAAGAACTAATGACATCAGGGATTAGCAAGGTGATGAAGGGGACGATATATTGTGGTGAAATAATAGTGAAGGGACAGTGATAGGAAAGAAGAAATATATCAGCCACTTGTGGGGAGAAAGTAGGGAAAGGAAGGAGCTGTGAGGAGTTGATTCTAGGAAAGAGAGGTGAAGGAAATAATAGGAGGCTGTATGAGAGGTTGGCAAAGGGGGGAGAATGGGATGCCAAAGAGGATGGGAGGTGAGAGAAATGGGTAAGGGGAAAGAGATGTGTTAGGGGAACTAGCGATTGGCAAGGGAATGTGCTACGTATGGGTAAAGTGAGGTAAGGGAATGATACAGAGGGAAACATAAGGGGTTGCTGAGAGGCGAGAGAGGAGGTGAGGGATCGGTGAGGAGAGAAGGGAAAGTGGAGGCGGTGTGGTTCAGTATGCATGTGTGGTGGATTCAGTCACAGCTCGCCGTGCTTCTCTGACTACCAATATGGAACGCTCAGGAATCTGGGAACTGGCCCTCCCTTATAATACACCACAATGATTGAGGTACAGGCTACAGTGTATATACAAATATTCTCTCTGTCGGTGAGTAATGTTTATAGAAACAATCTGGTATTTTCTTTAACTTTGCATACTACAATGTTGGTATACTTTGGATCTTCTCTCATCAGTGTCTTTAGGTAGGAAGAAGGGATCGGAAGATGATGATGATGATGATGAAGTATACCTAGAGTCACTTTTTTGCATACATCCCAAAGACTAAGCCCTGTTCCACAGTGTATGTATGAATGGTGCCCGTAAAACTAGTGAGGGTGTAGCTAAAGACTATAACTAAAGAATGTATTGGGCTTTGTAGCACTATAATTCATCCCAGAAATTCAGCGTTTTCCCACAATAGAAAATATACACCAGTGTCATCTAAATATTCTAATAATAGCCTGACCAATTTGTAAGGCAAGACCAGAGATTCGTGTCGTTGCTTTTCGTACATCAGCCACAATTCTAGTTGCTATATACTACCGGACAACATTACACCACACGCGAGCTGCTCATGCACCATATTGTACAACGGTCGAGAGTACGGCTACGTAACCCACCTGCCGCTGATTTTTCCCAGCTAAGTTTGTACAGCGCATCACCGCATATTTCTTTCTCATGCGTGACTTATAATAATAATAATAATAATAATAATATCATTAATAATTATAATAGTATTAATAATGATGATAATAATTTTGACAAGAACAATATAACTCACCACAGGTTTGGTGAGTTATAATAATGATAACAATACCAATAATAAATAAATAAATAAATAAATTTTATAAGAGAAATCACAAAGACAATAATTATTCCCTTGTACAAAGGAAAAGGGGAAAAAGAAGTGTGTGGTAATCATAGGGGCATTTGTCTTCTTAGTATAATAGGAAAAGTGTATGGTAGGATACTTATAGACAGAGTTAGAGAAAGAACAGAGAAATTAGTTGGAGAAGAACAGGGAGGCTTTAGGAAGGGAAGAGGTTGTGTAGATCAGATATTCATTCTTAGATCTTTAGAGGAAAAGTTTCTAGAGAAGGGAAAGAAGTTGTATGCGGCTTTCATGGATTTGGAGAAAGCATATGACAGGGTGGATAGACAAGGATTGTGGAAAGTGTTAAGAATATATGGAGTAGATGGGAAGTTGTTGAATGCTGTGAAGAGTATGTACGATGGTGCGAAGGCTGCAGTGCGTGTGGATGGTGAACTAAGTGAATTTTTCTCTTTGAAAGTTGGTTTGAAACAGGGATGTGTCATGTCTCCATGGTTGTTCAATCTGTACATGGATGGGGTAATAAAAGAGGTACAAGGTAGGGTAGTGGATGTTGGAGTGGCCCTGGTGAGAGAGGATAGTGTTTGGAAACTCCCCGTACTGTTGTTTGCAGATGATACTGTGTTGTTGAGTGAAGACGAAGGGGAGCTGCAAGGCTTGGTGGATGAGTTTGAGAGAGTGTGTAAGAAACGGAACCTAAAGGTGAATGTAGGGAAGAGTAAAGTGATGGTCTTTGAGAGAGGTGAAGTTAGTGAATGTACAGTGAGGTTGGATGGTGAGGAATTGGAAAATGTGAGTACGTTTAAGTATTTGGGTAGTGTGATGAGTAAGGATGGAGGTTTGGAGGGTGAAGTGCTTGAAAGGGTACAGCAGGGAAGAAAGGTTGCTGGTTCCTTGAAAGCAGTGATAAGAAACAGGGAAGTGAGCATGGAAGTGAAAAAGTTACTACATGACAGTATTGTGATACCAACTCTAACGTACGGTAGTGAAGCTTGGACATTGTTGGAAGGACACAAGTCAAGAGTGAGAGCAGTGGAAATGAGTTATTTAAGAGGAGCCTGTGGAGTCACGTGGAGAGACAGGCTGACGAATGAGGATATAAAGGAACATTGTGGTGTGGATGTGGATGTGATAGGAAATGTTATGAGGAACACACTGAGGTGGTTTGGCCATGTGGAGAGGATGGAGGGTGAAAGACTGACGAAGAGAGTGTATGTGAGTGAGGTGGAGGGGGGAAGAGGGAGGGGGAGGCCGAGGATGAGATGGAGGGATGGGGTGGAGAGGTATATGAGAGAGGAGGGTGTGAGTTGGGAGCAGGGCAGTGAAATGGCGGGGGACAGGGCGACTTGGAGGCGATTTGTTTGTGGCCACCCCAAACGGGATTGAGGCGTCTGGCAATAGATAGATAGATAGATAGACAAAGACAATGTGTGCCTGCAATCAGTTGTTTTCTGTTGGTCCTAACCCAGGCTTGCATGGGGAGTCCCTCCTCGGATGCTGACAGGGCACGACTTTTCGTATCCTGTCAAGGTGGTACCCATCGTTATGGCTGCTGGTAATGTCTCTGGGGCCCTTGCAGTCCGATGATGGGATAGAGAGTAACCCCATTGCCCCTGTCCTGTTTTTAATGGACATCAGGGTGATACAGAATACACACGAACCCTAAGTGCGAGACGCACAATTAATCATCTGTGGGCACTATGGGTGGGGGTTTGGAACGTTCTAAACTTCTCATAGGAACAACCGACTGCCTTCATTATAGTGAGAGGTGTTTGAACTGAGTGTTAGCATAGCTGCAGTCTCTGAGATGAGAAGGTTTGGTCTTTGTGAGATGAACTGTCATGGTTACACATACTACTGGTTTAGCTGTGACAATGGTGTCCATCCTGAGGTTGGTGTTGAGGCAGTTTTTGTTCATTTTGCTGTTTGTACCAACAGGCCTACTTCGATTCAAAATTATGCTGCTAAGTCTGAAGGATATTTCCGTACCGCAATCTCCGCTCCCGCTGAGATTACGGTAGTGATCTTGAGGAGAAAGTGCTGTTCTACGGCAACTCGACTTATATGTGGAATAGTGCTCCTTGTGAAATATATATATTGGTCCTGGACGGCTTCAGTACAGTCGCTTGCATTGACAAGGAAGGCCTCAAGGAATGTATAGGTTCCCATAGCTCTGGAACTAGGAGTTTCAGTAACTTTTACCTTCTCGATTTTACAGATTATTGCAAGCTCACATTTGCTAGATCTTTGCACCAGGCTCTTGATGTTCACTGCTGCAATTAGTGTTTCAGTACGGGAGGCACTGGTAAGGAGACTGACCTTATCCTTGTAGGAACTCAGCGGAGGATCCTTCAGGACATTAAGATTTTCAAAAGTGGGGAGTTCTTTCGTACTGATCACACACTAAAGAGGTTCCAGCATGAGAAAGTCAGGGTTAGGAAGTGGTATGGAGAGGCCAAACAACATGCATCCAATTACTAGAAAGATGAGAGAAGGAATGATATACCTAGATTAAGGGGGAGAGAACCCTGAGAATCCTGAATTGACTGCGCAAATATTCAGTGTAAGCTTAATCTTAGAAACGTGGACTAGGCGATTTTTGGAGGAAGGTAGGAAGGAGAGGGGTCATCATTCAGATTACCCGTGTTATCACACCAATACAGGTCCAGAATGTAATCACGACGATGGAAGGCAACACCTCCAAGCAGTGCTTTTGCCGTAAGAGACGAATTTCACGAAGAATGAATCACACGAATAGTTGTGCGTATGTCGTCTTGGTTTGTCTAACTCCAGCCTGTATTATTTCGTCACTCATAACCAAGCAATCGATTATCATTCAGCTATAACTATCCTAATAAGTAGAATAGCTTGGACAACTTTGCTTGATAACACTGACACAAACTGACGATCACAGTTTATCATTATCAATTTAATCTAAGAAGTTAAACTAATAAAGAAGTAGAATTGGTATCCGGACATGTCTTCAGCTAATTGAGCTGCAGTGTTGTTGACATGTCATTAAAAAGAGAACTGATGTGGAACGATTCATCTCTATCTATCTATCCGTTTATCTATCTATCAATATCTATATCTATATCTATGTAGCTATCTATTTATCTATGTATCTATCTGTCTATCGATAGATAGATAGATACATTGATAGATATAGGGGAAAACTAGCAGTCGGAAGAACACAATGATTTGTTTCTGTTAGTTATCAAAAATATGTTTACATCTACAGGCTGGTCACCTGGAGCAAATGGCAAGTCAGTGGTACCAGGTAACAGCATGACCAAGCTGAGTGCACCAAAACTTAAGCTTTTTAGCAAATGCTTTCACCTAATTTCACGAAACGATATTTGTCGTTCAGTGTACGTGAAAAGGGTTGGTATGTAAGAGTGACTTTGAAGATGTGAGGAGGCAATGAAGATGTTTCAATGTGGTGAACGAAATTGTGAATAAATGAGGTACCGGTATGGAAATGAAGAAACAAGAAGGGGATATGCAGTTCAATATATTTGGAGACCTACCCTACAGTTGACGAAAGAAAAAGTTCACACTCTTCATTTGGATGTACGACTTTAATAAGATACTTAACAATGGCTTTCTAAACCTAGTGATGCGATCGTGTAATTGTTTCCAACTGTACATATCAACAGCCGCACGGATTTCTAATGTTGGCAGGCGACAAAGAAGTCTGTCTACAGGCGTCATTTTTTTTTTGTTTTTTTAAAGAGAGAGGAGGGTGTTGTCTTCGAAGTGCAGATGAAATTTTCGATGGCGAATGTGATGACTAAACTGAAGATTTTATGGTTCTGCTTTTTTTATTTTCATATATCTCCCATTCATTGTATTAACCTTTTACCGCCAACTGACAGACAAATTGGCCACTTTCTGAGAACTTAAAAACTTGCCAGGGTAGGGAACCCCGGGGTATGGATCTATGAGCTTCACAACTACTGTATCAACTGGCTGGCGAAGACTGACGACTGAATACCACCCATGCGAAATTCCACATGAAACTTCATGCACTGTGTTGGGTCTCTTCTTCCTTCAACGACCTGCTTCAGTGTGGAACTCACAGGTAGTGAAGAGTTCATAAATGGGGTATATTACACTTCCAGTTCAAAAAGCCTCTAATAAAATTAATGAAACTGTTTGGAAAGAACAAAAAAAAAATATTTAACAGATGAAGATAATAATGGAAAATAGGATCAGGATAACGACGACAAATTGTGTATTTACCAAATTTCTCCAGTGCACTGTCTTCATAAACTCTCTCTCTCTCTCTCTCCCTCTCTCTCTCTCTCTCTCTCTCTCTCTCTCTCTCTCTCTCTCTCCAGTTGCAACACATTTCCTCTTTCCCCATTTTCCTGGTTAGTCAGTTTTTCAGACATTTCTTCTTTCCGTGATCTCCTTTTCCTTTCTGTAATGGGAAATCTCTTTCTCAATCTTTTTCTGTTTCTCTGGCTCTTATTTCGTCTGTAATCCCTTATTTCTAATTCCTTCCTTCTTTATTACTTCGCTCGTTACCATTAGGATGCACAAAGCAGCACATTCAGTTCGGTATTAATATGCTCGCTAGAGAGCAGGTATTATGTTTTACATAACCTGTGTGTGTGTGTGTGTGTGTGTGTGTGTGTGTGTGTGTGTGTGTGTGTGTGTGTGTGTGTGTGTGTGTGTGTGTGTGTGTGTGTGTTCAATTTTAGCCAAACTTCGTGCAGAGGTTTAAAGATCGTCAAGGAGTTGACCCGTTACTTTTGAGAATAGGTCAAGAGTCAAGGTCACAGGACTAGATCAACATTTGATCTTCCAAAATCAGCTCAAATAGAGTTTGTCCGTTTTAGCCCAAACTTGGTGGAATGGTTCAGTCTACAGCAACAACGAAGTGAGTCAGATCTGAGAACAATCAGTCAAACGTCATGCCCACAGCGCAATGCCAAACTTAAACTCGTGTGCCTGTGTGTGGGCAAAATAATAAACACTTTTAATCTGGTTTGGTGCAAACTTAGTGGAATGGTCAAAGATTAGCCAAAGGGTTGGCCTATAGTTTTTTAAAACAATAGACCAATGATTAAGGTCACAAGGCAAGGTCAACTGAGGCAGCTCTTATATGACTTCGACTAAACTTTGTGTAACATTTAAGGGTAAAACAAGGATGAAGAGATTCCATTCTGTAGGCAACTGAAGAAGGTGGTCACAGTACAGTACATAGTCAAATCTTCGACCATCAGACCAACTGGTCTGCGCAATGGTACGAGTAATGAAAGGTAATGCATTCTGTAAACGCGCCGTCTTGTCTCTCTCTCTCTCTCTTTTTTTTTTTTTTAACTCCCACGTCCCTCCATTACATCGCCCTACCTCCATTGATTCACACTGGTTTGATATAACGTTTCCGTATGTCAGATCCACTGGACTCTTTTCTCATTATGATCTTAGCCACTCCCCACTCACCTCGCCCCGTCACCCGTGCCTCTCTAGTACTCTCCATTTCCTTCTTTCATTTCATTCTGTTCATTGACAACCTCGGTCAGTCCATTGTAGAACAGACTCAGTTGATGATGATTATGTTGATAATGATGATGATAAATTACAGAAGGAAATGGACACAGATAGGGGGAAAAATGAGTGGAAGGTGAGGGATGGTGAGGTTTGAGTGGAGGTGAGAGTGGGTTGGAGACTGAAAGTACAATACCGGGTACACGTAGATAGGCTATCATGAGTACTCTGCCCATCCCTCCTTCCTCTCTTCTTTCTTCATCCCTCCATTCCCTCTCTCACATACCCTTCCCACCTTTTGCACCTTCTCCTTCTCATACCCTTCCTAATCACCCACTCTTCCCCCCCAACTTCTCCCTTCTTTCACCTTCCCCTCCCCTCCCCAGTTCCCTTCGTCTCACTTACACCATCACCCTCCCATCCCCACTTTTCACTTCCTCTTTCTTAATCCCATCTTTATCATCCTTTTCTCATTTACTCCCCGTTTTACCCCCCTACCCAATCTCTCCCTCTCACAACTATCGTTTCCGTTTTCACCATTTTTTCGTTTTCCCTTCACTCCGTTTCCCCCAGCTTCCTGTTTTCCCTTTCCTTCAGTTGCCTTCGCACCTTCCCCATCTCTCCCTTCCCATTATCGTCATATTATACGGCTGCCACCCATCCTTTCATCCTCTCCCCCTTTCTTATAATCTTGTTATCTATTCCCCATTCCTCCCTTCCTGACTAACCCTCTTTCCTTCCCTCACCTCAAACAACCCCCTGCTTCCCCGTTCTCCTTCATGGTTATACCCCGTAATGAGGCCACGAAATTTACATATCACGGATTTAGATATTGCCAGATTTCAGTTATTAGATTGCGAAGCAATTTCTGTCTACTTTTGCTTCTTAATGGAGCCAACCAAATAAGGCAGAGTAATGGAAAAGCTGGCCTGCGCATCCAGCCTACTTTTTCGTTACCCTGAGTAGAAGGAAAAAAGGATACTGGTATGTTTCACACGATCCCTGGTGTGGCAAAGTAAAAAGAACAGAATCGTAGTAGCCTACGTGTTTCATGCTGTAATGTAGTAACTACACATTGCTCTTGGGAAGCTTGGGGCATATAACACGTATCCTTTTTTTTTTTTTTTTTTTTTTTTTAGTTATTTTGAAATATTGTAGTAAACAACGTATTTTATCAAGTAATTGCTTATAACTGCATTCGCTGATAGGAAGTCGGATTTATTACGCAACCAGAGGTCGCATTCGGTTTTATCAGTAAACAAATAGGCTTATAGTTTGTCTATCTATCTATCTATAGCCCGACGCCCTAATTCCGCAGAGGGTGGCCGCAGACAAAACGCCTCCAAGTCACTCTGTCACCCACCATTTGACTCCCCTCCCCCCAACTCACCCCCCCTCCCTCATATACCTCTCAACTCCATCCCTCCACCTCATCCTCGGTCTACCCCTCCCTCTCCCTCCCTCCACCTCACCTACATACACCCTCTTAGTCAGTCTTTCATTCTCCATCCTCTCCACATGTCCAAACTACCTCAGTGTATTTCTCCTAATCTTTTCAACCACATCCACATCTACCCCACAACGTTCCTTCACTTCTTCATTCGTCAACCCGTCCCTCCATGTCACTCCACATGCTCCTCTCAAGTAACTCATTATAGTTTGTGATTAATGTTAAATGTTAGAATCAGTAATATAATAAAAAAAAAACAGTATCATCTCTACAACCATCACCATCTATCATAGTCCCCATTACTGCCATCATGCCTATTGCCATCATCACAACCAATACCACAACCGCCGTCACAGGAATATTTCAGTATTCATGGTACACAGACGAAGGTGGTGTCTAAGGTTCTACAAATGTATTATCAGGAAAAAAAAATCTGAGTGTTGTAAGTCTATGGGTGAAGGATATATCTGCGACTGCGAAATTGTCTTTTCAGAAATGTTGTACAGCACAATAACTAGTCTGTTGAGTTTGTTCAACAGGGGATTCAGACTATTCTAAAGGTAAATTATAGTGACAGCTCACCATTTCTGTCTGTCTGTCTGTCTGTCTGTCTCTCTCTCTCTCTCTCTCTCTCTCTCTCTCTCTCTCTCTCTCTCTCTCTCTCTCTCTCTCTCTCTCTCTCTCTCAAACACAGACACTTTTGTATTGTATTGCACACCATCTTCTACTTCAGACCAGGACAGTCATGCGTTGCACATCCGTCTCTACAGCTGTTGTGAATCTAGTCTGTATCTAATTTTAGTACAGTGTGTATGGGAAATGGATTGGATGAAGTCTAATACAAATGAAAACTCCTTTAATTCGAATTGTTTGCTCCCGCGTAAAATACTAAAAGTTATAGAAAATTGCATCTAAGAATTGTCGGATAATCCACACTGCCAGGTAATCACACTCACTAATCACTGGTTCAGGCAGGGAAGCAATATATAACAGATAGAAAAGTATATGGTAGACACTTATTGATAAAGTTAAGGAAATAACAGAGGACCTAGTTGGAGAAGAACAGGGAGGTTTTGGGAAGGGTTGAGGTTGTGTAGATCAGATATTCATCCTTAGGCCTTTAGTGGAAATATTTCTAGAGAAGGGAAAGAAGTTGTATGCCTAAATCATGGATTTGAAGAAAGCATGTGACAGAGTGGATAGACAAGGAGTTTGGAAAATATTAAGACTATTTTAAGTAAATGGAAAGTTGTTGAATACTGTGAAAAGTATGTATGACGGTGCTAAGGCTATGGGTGGCTAGTGAACTGAGTGAATCTCTTAGTCTGAGTGTTGAATTGAAACAGAGATGTGTCATATCTCCATGGTTGCTCAATCTGTATATGGATGGGGTTATAAAAGAGATACAGGGTAGAGTAGTGGATGTGGGACCGACCCTAAAGAGAGTGGGCAGCGTTTGGAAACTTCATGTACTGTTGTTTGCACATGATACTGTATTGCTAGGTGAAGAGGAAGGGAACTCCAAGGCTTAGTGAATGAGTTTGGGAGAGTGTAAGAAACGGAATCTAAAAGTGAATGTATGTAAGGGTAAAGTAATGGTCTTCGTGAGAAATTTAGTCACTGAATGTACGGTGAGGTTAGATGATGAGGAAATGGAAAATGTGAGTGCATTTTAGTACTCAGGGGTGAGCTGAGGGGTGGGCAGTGAAATGGCAGGGGACAGGACGACATGGAGGTGATTTTTCTGGCCACCCCTTACGGGATATATATATATATATATATATATATATATATATATATATATATATATATATATATATATATATATATATATATATATATATATATATATATATATATATATATATTATATATATATATATACATATATATATATATATAAATATATATATATATATATATATATATATATATATATATATATATATATATATATATATATATATATATATATATATACTGTATATATCATCACCATTTCATCATCCAATCGTACGTTGCCCCATAAGGAGCGTAGGAGCCCGGGACTATGCAAGTTGGTCCTGACATTTAAGATTAATGACCAGCCTCACTCATCCCTGAATGGCATTACGTGAGCAATAAATCCCAACTACCCCTTAGAAAGTAACCTACACTGGCTCAGTCCGATTGGAGCGTTGTAATTAACCACTAAACTACCAGGCGACAAAATTTGGTTATATGGTTACCACCCAGCGTAGTAAATGGTTTCCTGGTGTACAGGAAACCATTTGGCTTATCACTCAGTGTAGAGTCACCCGCAGCCTGAAGGAAGAGGAAAGAATGAAGGAATGAAAGACAGCAGAGGGAGTGTAAAGCCACCCGTAGGCAGAAGGACGAGGAAAGAATGAAGAAAAGTCAGATGAGGATAGAAGGAAAGAAGGATGAAGGAGAGGAAAGGGCAGACATCCGAAAGCAACACTACGTCGAGTGAGTGGATGGTAAGTGCTCCCACCCATCACAAAGAAAATAGAGAGAGAGAGAGAGACTCTGTGATACAGTGGTAGAGTGTGCGTTTCGTACACGGGTGAACCAGGGTTCGCGCCCCGCCAGGGTAATAAACTTTGGGAGTGTTCACCCGGCCACGTACTGCATTGGCGGACACCAGGGGTGCTGTGGTTGAACCAGTGTCGCTTACTATAAAGTATGTTTGCACCCAGTCGGCTTGCGCGGGCCGATTACACTTGGTTCACAGACTAAACACACATCCAAAGCCACTACAACACTACAATCACACTCACAAGCACTTCTCACCCTACATAGTCTCTACCAGACAGCCTAAGCCACTTGGTAGAGATACATTGGCTGTATCGTCCCTGCTTCGGTAGGGATAGGCCGGTCCTGCAGTGGATACTCAAACGGCTGCTGATGATGATATATATATATATAGAGAGAGAGAGAGAGAGAGTTGATTACTCAATTAAAAATGGTAGTTCATGCAGATACATGGAATAAAATATCCAGACAACATACATTATTTTTCTTAATCTTACCATCCTCCAATAATAACTTCTCCAATTATTCGTGAAGCTTTTTTAAACCATCATTTAAATCCCTTTAGGCATTAGTCGTAATTAAAATTAATTCTGCAATTAACCTTTCAACAGAATACGATTGTTTATACGAGAATATATATATATATATATATATATATATATATATATATATATATATATATATATATATATATATATATATATATATATATATATATATATATATATATATGGGCATTTGTCTTCCTAGTATAATAGGAAAAGTGTATGGTAGGATACTTATTGACAGAGTTAGAGAAAGAACAGAGAAATTAGTTGGAGAAGACCAAGGAGGCTTTAGGAAGGGAAGAGGTTGTGTAGATCAGATATTCATATTTAGATCTTTAATGGAAAAGATTCTAGAGAAGGGAAAGAAGTTCTATGCGGCTTTCATGGATTTGGAGAAATTATATGACAGGGTGGATAGACAAGGATTGTGGAAAGTGTTAAGAATATATGGAGTAGATGTGAAGTTGTTGAATGCTGTGAAGAATATGTACGATGGTGCGAAGGCTGCAGTGCGTGTAGATGATGAACTAAGTGAATTTTTCTCTTTGAAAGTTGGGTTGAAACAGGGATGTGTCATGTCTCCATGGTTGTTCAATCTGTACATGGATGGGGTAATAAAAGAGGTACAGGGTAGGGTGGTGGATGTTGGAGTGGCCCTGGTGGGAGGGGGTGGTGTTTGGAAGCTCCCTGTGCTGTTGTTTGCAGATGATACTGTGTTGTTGAGTGAAGACGAATGGGAGCTGCAAGGCTTGGTGGATAAGTTTGGGAGAGTGTGTAAGAAACGGAATCTAAAGGTGAATGTAGGGAAGAGTAAAGTGATGGTCTTTGAGAGAGGTGAAGTTAGTGAATGTACAGCGAGGTTGGATGGTGAGGAATTGGAAAATGTGAGTATATTTAAGTACTTGGGTAGTGTGATGAGTAAGGATGGAGGTCTGGAGGGTGAAGTGCTTGAAAGGGTACAGCAGGGAAGAAAGGTTGCTGGTTCTTTGAAAGCAGTGATAAGAAACAGGGAAGTGAGCATGGAAGTGAAAAAGTTACTACATGACAGTATTGTAATACCAACTCTAACGTACGGAAGTGAAGCTTGGACGTTGTTGGAAGGACACAAGTCAAGAATGAGAGCAGTGGAAATGAGTTATTTAAGAGGAGCCTGTGGAGTCACATGGAGAGACAGGCTGACGAATGAGGATATAAAGGAGCGTTGTGGTGTTGATATGGATGTGATAGGAAGTATTATGAGGAACACACTGATGTGGTTTGGCCATGTGGAGAGGATGGAGGGTGAAAGACTGACGAAGAGAGTGTATGTGAGTGAGATGGAGGGGGGAAGAGGGTGGGGGAGGCCGAAGATGAGATGGAGGGATGGGGTGGAGAAGTATATGAGAGAAGGGGATGTGAGTTGGGAGCAGGGCAGTGAAATGGCGGGGGACAGGGCGACTTGGAGGCGATTTGTTTGTGGCCACCCCAAACGGGATTGAGGCGTCTGGCTATATATATATATATATATATATATATATATATATATATATATATATATATTATTCCAATCAATCCAGTGACTCATAAAAACTTCAACGTTTTTAAGAACCACTAGATTCTTGTGCTGGTTTTTCCAAAGACATATTTTTGTGCTGTTTTTTTCAAAGACGTATATTCTTGTGCTGTTTTATCCAAAGACTTATATTCTTGTGTTGTTTTTTCCAAAGACTTCTAATGCTTTATTTTTTCATCGAAGGACTTCTCCGTTTGGCTTATTTAGCTACAAGTCCTTACAACCTTTAAATGGAATGCAATACACACTACCCGACTTTGTTTCACTACTGTTCTTAATTAAAGATTACCAAATATGTTTAGTTTTAAACCTCAGCCACTTTCAGCTCGACTAGCTTCCCTCATCAATGTAAACAGTGGTCCGCGCTGCAACGCAGTACGTCAAGAAAAAAAAAAAAAAAAAAAACGTTAACTACACAACAAAATCAAATGCAACAGAGTCCAACTTTTTATTAGGCGCTTATGAATATTTGCAAAAGCGTTATGGATGTTTTAGTTTGTTATTCTTTTTCTTGATAAAAACGGTCGTACATTTACGGAACTGTGAACACACTGAATACTGTCATTATTGGCTGGAAATTAGGTGGTGCATCATCATGAGGGTTTATATATAGGGCAAGAATGTTTAAAGAGGGAAGGGTAATAACGATAAAAGAGGAATCATTGTCTTAAATTCAGAGTATAGGTAAAAACATACTAAGGAAATTAGGTTAGGATGGCAAAATAAAAATCTCGAGTTATTGCTACGCAGTGTAGAGATATTGCCTGTCATTCATATGCTAGGGGTTCGAATCACGTTGTTGATGGCAGCGTGCATCACACTTCTTATAATATCCTACCCTCCACTGAAAATATAAATGACATAAGTTGAACATGTTTTTCACATATATATTTACCACCGTGTTATTTCCTGGATGATTGCTGGTTAGCTGAAAACAGTGATAAGGAATAAGAAAATGAGCACGAAAAAAAAAAAAAAAAAAGTCGCCACATGATAGTACCGTGATGCCCACTCAAACATATGGAACTGAAGCTTGAACCTTGTTTGAAGGACACAAGTCAAGAGTAAGAGCAGTGGAAATTAGAAAGTACTCATTGAGCGCATACCACTGCCAATGCCATTAAAAAGGATTCGGATCCGGATCCCTCGGTATAGGATCCGGATCCGGATCCGCCTTGATAAAATCTTTCTTGGCTCATAGTCAACTTTCCTCAAAAATTTATTGAAAGTCCATGAGAACTTTTGGAGACATTGCGTGAGATACTCCTGATCTGGATCCGGATCCCCCCGAAAATTCAACAATTTCTTCCTTGGCCTGTGGCCCACCATTCCACAAAATTTCATCAAAATCTTTTTATAATTTTTTTTTAGTAATCCTGCTAACTGATCCGTAGATACAGTATAGGATGCGGATCCGGATCCGCATCCGCCTCAAACTTTAATAAGTTCTTTCTTAGTCCGTGGCCCACCTTTCCACATAATTTCATTGAAATTCACTGAGAACTTTTGGAGATATTGTGCGGGATACTCCGGATCCGGAATTGGATCCGCCCCCAAATTTAAGCATTTCTTCCTTGGCCCATGGCTCACCTTTCACAATATTTCATCAAATTCCTTTCATAACTTTCTGAGTAATCCTGCTAACAGACAAACAAGCAGACAGACAAACATACAAACGTCCGCAAAAACATAACCTCCTTAGCGGAGGTAATGAGTTGAGTGGGGCATGTGGAGTTATTTGGAGAGACAGACTGACAAATGAGGATGTGAAGGAGTACTGTGGTGTGGATGTGATTGAATCCATAAGGAGAAATATATTGAGATGTTTTGGCCATGTGGAGAGGATGGAGAGTGAAAAACTAACAAGGAGAATGTATGTTAATGAGGTGGAGTGTGGGAGAGAGAAGAGGGAGACCGAGGATGAGATGGAGGGATTGAATGGAGAGATATATGAGGGAAGGGGAGTAAAATTTTCGGACAAGGCAGCGTAATGGTGGGGGACAGGGCGACACTGAGGCGATTTGTTTATGGCCACCCCTTTGCGGGATTTAGGCTTATGGCAATAGATATAGATAAATATATATTTCCTACGACCAAGTACGAGGCAGTAATCAAATGATGAAATCATGAGATTGTGTAAAACATTTACTGCAGCTACAATTACCAGCAAATAAACGTAATAGTCAATGTGGATAGGTTGCACTAAAACAACCTTACACAATTCAGAACAAGCAGTGGAAATAATTAATAATGCTTCAGTTACAACTTAACTACCTCCTCTGTATAAAAGATGGAATGTTACTGCGCTTGCATTATTTTACATATAGTTTTATGACAAATGCTCAGACGAAGTTGCATCCATTGTGCCACCTCTCCACTCATTCCCAGGTACTACTTGGACATCTGATTGCGTTCATGACTTGCCTGTCACATTGTTATATTACAGAATTTCTGCTTATAAGAATTCTTTCATTCCCTGAATTGGTTCTGTTTGGAACTCATTTCCCCGGATTGATTTACCCCCAAACTTCATCCTATGGTATTTCAAGAGGAACTTTTCGATTTTTTTTTTTTTTAATGAATAAAGGACACCTGTAATCTGGAGTCTGGATTTTATATATTTGTTTTTCCTTCACTTGTTCTTTTCTTTGAAAAGGATGACGAAATGTGCGACACATTTCTTCATTTAAATTATTTTTCAGGTTTCCCTCACCAGTTTGTAAAAAAACTTAATCAAAGTGAGGGAAATACAATAAATCTTTGAGGATTAGAATGATATTCCGCATTCCGATACTAAAGGAAGGGCTACAGTTGTCATAGAAATGTATAGAAAGATAGTCAAGCGATATTCCAGGACATTTCACGTGGTCGTCATTGTGAAAAGATTCTCTGATGAGAATGATTTGTGGACCACTATAACAGGGATTCTGTAATGGTGTTCTTTGACGCCAGCATAATATCGGTATACCTTTTGAATACGAAATATAGTGTAATATCAATGGAGATTCGTGACGATAGTTAGAGGAACATATTAAAGAGAGTTTGCTGGCATTTGTTACTATTAATATAACACTGATAAATAGCACGAAAAAAAAAATGGCCAGGAGTTGAGGTTCAGATGGCTGGTGAAACGGAGTTCCCACGTTTTCATATCGCCAAGAAAGGGAACTGATGATTACTGAGCAAATGTATCTCATTAAGTCCCTCCCGTGGCCCCCCCCCCACAGAGAGAGAGAGAGAGAGAGAGAGAGAGAGACTGTATGAAGGTAATGCAAGCGAATAGGAGGTAAACAGGAAGACGCAGCACTATAAATATTTATACGCACGACACTAACGGACACAACTGATATTTACTGTAGCGTAGCGTAGGTTGTGTGTCTTGCTTATGTGGTGCCATCTGTGCTCTCTCCTCCCACCAATGCATTATGGCGAGGACATGGAGGGTGCTGTTATAATCTTCATGATCATCATCGTGAAGTGCAGCATACCATTAATTGGGTGAGGTAGAACCCAGATACAAAACAGTATTCGAGTATAATTATAGAGTTCCTAGATTCTTTTTTAAAACAATCGCTCCCCATGGGCCGGGAGGTGTGTCTTTACCAAAATGTTATTTCAGAATGTAGTTTTTTTTCTTTGAATCATTGACATTTCTGTGAAACATAGACTCACTAAAGTTATGGGAGTATTTTTTTCAGGTTTACTGTACATCGGAAAGGATAATACAAGACCTTACATTTTGGTAATTACTAAATCACATCGCGAAAACTGAATAAATCTGGCCTTCCTGCATCTTTGCTAATAAAACTGTAACGTGGAGTGTAGATTGTAGACTAATCAGATAGAGTAATCACTGGCGTTCCATAAGTATCTGTCAAAAATTAAAAGCTTGCATTCCCTCTCATGATTGAAGTTTTAACCTTAAGATCATCAGTATTTCCATCACTGTGTCTGGGAAGGGAACAGGGAACAGTCGCACAACAATGACAGAAAGTGTCTTGTGTCGGTTTATTATAGTTTGAAAATGGAACCATAAATTTCCTTGAGGTTAAATTGTTGGTAAGATACAGTAGCTTTTTTACAAATTTATGTTCACTCATTCAGCTATGAAACACTTCACAACCACAATGAAATGAATACTGAAATAAATAATATTCATTCATTCATCACCTAATCCTTTCTTGCCGCATGAGAAGCACAGGAAAAAAATAATATACGTAATGAATGAAAATAATTTATGGGAATGATTAACTTTGTGAAGAATTGTTTATCATAAAAATCAATTAACCTCTAGAAAAACAATTAACCTCTCAGAAAAAAAAAATCTATTGGGGCTGTTCTCACTGCATCCAGAAAATAACAACTGTATAGAACCCAAGATATACCAACGAAATTAGAATATTACGAAGATTTGTTTCAGCTTTTTAATTGCATTAATTCTTTACTGATCACTAGCTAAATAGTAAGAAATTTTTTAGGTAAATAAATATGCGTGTGATTAACTACTTTGAGTCCCCAACATAACGCCAACACATCCATTACTTACATACTTCCGTAATTCAGTCTGTGTCAGGCAAATGCTACGTTTGAGAAACTCCCCTGCATTTGAAATTAAAGAACTGTCTACGGTAGATGGAATCTTTATTTCCACTGCTGTGCTGAGTGGACATCAGTTTGGGAAACTTCACTGGTGCAGAATAATGACTTTGTAAGCAAGACACATTCGCTTAATTTTAATTTTTTTTTTCTTCCGTGTATATATATATATATATATATATATATATATATATATATATATATATATATATATATATATATATATATATATATATATATATATATATATATATATATAATCAACAGCAGCATCAGCAACAACAGCAACCACTGAAAGTCCACTGCTGAACAAAGCCCTCCCCCAACCTTCTCCACGAATTCCATAACTGCACCAATCACTGCCATTTCCCGGCAAACTTCGCTGTCTCATCTTTACACATCTTGTCTGACCTTTTTCTGTTGCTCTTACTTTCTCTTGGAGTCCGGTCAGTCAGTCTTTTGCTCCATTGGTTATCCCTTATTTATGCTATATGACCTGCCCATCTCCTTTTCTGTTCTTTTATAACTTCTGTAATGTCTTTGACCTTAGCCTGGATGATTTATATGTATATAAATACATGTATAGATAGATAGATAGATAGATATGTGTAAGTTATGGTGTTCAAGAGAAGTAAAGTCAGTGAATGTACAGTGAGGCTGGATGAGGAGAAAATGGAAAATGTGAGTAGGTTCAAGTACTTGGGTAGTGTGATGAGTAAGGATGGAAGTTTAGAGGGTGAAGTGCTTGAAAGGGTGCAACAGGGAAGAAAGGTTGCTGATTCCTTGAAAGCAGCGATAAGCAACAGGGAAGTGAGCATGGAAGTGAAAAAGCTGCTACATGACAGTATTGTGATTCCAACTCTAACGTATAGATGTGAAGATTGGACCTTGTTGGAGGGACAGAAGTCAAGAGTGGGAGCAGTGAAAATGAGTTTTTTAAGAGGAGCATGTGGAGTCACATGAAGAGAGAGACTGACATACGAGGAAGTGAAGCAGCGTTGTGGTGTGGATGTGGATGTGAAAGGAAGCGTTAGGAGAAACACACTGAGGTGGATTGGACATATGGAGAGGATGGAGAGCGAAAGACTGACGAGGAGAGTGTATGTGAGTGAGATGAAGGGGGGGGATAGGGATGGGGAGGCAAAGGATGAGATGGAGGGATGGAGTAGAGAGGTATATGAGACAGAGGGGTGTGAGCTGGGAGCAGGGAAATGAAATGAAGGGGGACAGGGCGACATGGAGGCGATTTGTTACTGGTCACCCCTTACTGGATTAAGGCGTCTGGTAATATATAGACAGACAGATAGATGAATAGATAAATAAATAGATATTATATATCTATATCTATAACTATCTATCTATCTAGATACATACATACATACATACATCCATAGATAAATAGGTAGATATTATATTATATCTATATCTATATCTATATAGATAGATAGATAGATAGATAGATAGATATAGATATAATATACATATTATTGTGTGTGTGTGTGTGTGTGTGTGTGTGTGTGTGTGTGTGTGTGTGTGTGTAAGGTCACCTACGGGGATTATTATTTTTTTTAAATAAGCGTCGCACAGTTGATTTACATAAAATACTATAAAGCAGATGGCAAATGCCAAACTTAGCTTGAATACGATTACAGGGAACCACTGATATTTTTCAAGGTCCATACAAAAATAGAGAAAGAGAGAGAGAGAGAGAGAGAGAGAGAGAGAGAGAGAGAGAGAGAGAGAGAGAGAGAGAGAGAGAGAGAGAGAGAGAGAGAGAGAGAGAGAGAGAGAGACCCACTGAATTTAGGATCATCTCCACTAGCTTGAGATATGAGCAACACTGCAGGATTTTATCCAGACTAACGTTTTTCTTCATTTGTTTTTCTCTAAATGGCTTTCCAAGCTCCTTAGTGACAGCGACATTGAGAATACTGGATATCTGTGCATATGAATAATATTTTTACGGTTCTGATGATGTTTTTTATTTGTTCTTCTTGATCAGGTCAGGTGCGGGTAAGAAGTTGGGTCCATGATGATGTGGCAGGGGTAAACCAGCTCTGCTGTCGGGCCCTGCTGCAGATGTCGCTGATTGCGCTGTGCAGTTGACCCTCGTGCGGTGTGGTTCGCTGAAGATCTGTCCCATCTCCCCTTGGGACTAAGATACGAATAAATGTGTGTGTGTGTGTGTGTGTGTGTGTGTGTGTGTGTGTGTGTGTGTGTGTGTGTGTGTGTGTGTGTGTGTGTGTGTGTGTGTGTGTGGATGAGTAAATTGGGAGTGTGTCGTCCTGTCTCAGCTACCTCCTTTTCTTTGAGGGAAGCAGCCTAGTTACTGTATATAGACAGATAGATTGTTATCTCCAGCCGTTGTTTTTCACACACTAGAAAGATCCGTAGAAGTGATACCATTTAGATTTTACCAAACAGCTCCAGCTTACTCTGTCTTCAAATGTATAAAAGTATCCGGAGGCAGGATGATACAGCATAAAGGACGTCCTCGGTCTTAAAGGATTGGGATTTACTACAGCAGCCCACCCGCAACAGTGAGGTACGGGAAAAAGTGTAGAGGTTAGATTCTTGGATGGATGCCGCACTTGTTTCTCCACCCAGTTAGCAGGTGGACCATGGAAGGTTCCACATCACCCCGTTATATGGTTATATGGTTACCACCCAGCGTTGTAAATGGTTTCTTGGGTTGCACAAAAACATTATATTTGTCACTCAGTGTAGAACCACCTGAAGTGGAGAGATTAATAATGAAAAGTGACAGGAAGGAAAGGGAGAAGTAGGAAGAGAGGAGGGCAGACACAGAAACAAAATGATAGTAATGGAAGAAGTTGGCAGCGCTACATCAAGTGAGTGGATGATGGTCGCGAACACCTACCACCAAGTACGGCAGTGTGTGGAATGGCAGCATGTGGTGTGATATTATGTGCTGTGGCTGTTCGGCCGTAGTGTGTGATGTGCTACCGTAGTGTGTGACGTGCTAGGATGTAGTATGACAGTATGTAGTGTGGTGGACTACGGTATGGTAGTGATTGGTGTGGTAGTCTGTTGCTTTGCACTGTGTTGTGTGGCAGTGTGTTGTGTGGCAGTGTGTTGTGTGGCAGTGTGTTGTGTGGCAGTGTTGTGTGGCATAGAATGGTGTTGCAGTGAGTGATGTGGCAGTGTGTAGTGGAAGATTGTATGGTGTGTCAGTATATGGTGTAGTAGTGTGCAGTATGGTAGTGTGTCGTTGTCTGGTGTGTGGTGTCATAGTAAGTGGTTTGGAACTATGTTTAATGTGGTAATGTCAGGTGTGGAAGGTGGTGCAGCATTGTGTGGTGTTGTAGTATGTGGTAGAATAACATGTGACGCGGCAATATGTGAAGTGGTACAATGTTGTATAACAGTGTACGATGTGATGGTGTGCGTTGTGGTTTGTGAGGTAGGATATTGTGTAATGCTGCACTGTGTGGTGTAGCAGTGTATGGTGTAGTAACGTATATTGTGGTGTAGCAGTGTGAGGTATAGGAATGTATAGTGTAGTGTAGCAGTGTGTGGCGTAGTAATGTATGGTGTGGTGGTGTGTGGAGTGGGAGTTTGTTGTATAATGATGTGTGCTGTAACAGTTTGTAGTTGGTAGTTCTTTAACTCCTGGAGTATGGTGTGGAAGTGTATGGTTCGAACTCGTAATGTTGTAGTTAATGGTGCGGTACTGTGGGGTTTGGTAGTGTGTGATGTATATGTATATCGAACAACTCTTTGTGGTGTTGCTGTGCATGTCGTGGCTGTAAGCCTGGACAGTGTATGGTGTGGTGGTGTCTTTGTGGCAGTGTGGGATGGTAGTGTGTGGTGTGACATCGTGCACGCGATTTTGTGGTGAAGTAGTGTGCGCTGTGGAATTGTATGCTGTGGTACTGTGGTGTTATAGTGTGTGGTGTGGTACTAGGTGCGCAGTGTGGCAGTGTGGGATGCTGCAGTGTGAGATATAACTGTATGAGGTATAGTACTGTGTGGTAGCGATAAGTGTGATCAATGTGAGGCTTGACAGGCGTGAAATATGATAATGATGACTGTGGTAGTGTGAGATGCGTTAATGAGAAGTATGTCAGTGTGAGGTGCTATAATGTGAGATGTGGTTGTATGAGGTACGTCAACATGTCTGGTGATGCGTGATAATGTGAGAGAAGTGCAAAATATAGTAGTATGTGGTATGGTACTGTTAAGTGTGACGCATGAGATCTGGCAGCTTGTGCTGTTCCGATGTGAGGTTTGACAGTGTGAGGAATGTCAGTATGAAGGGTGACAGTGTGTGTTAAGATAGTGTTGGGCGTAATAATGTGAACTGTGACAGTGTGAGGAGTGGCAGTGTGAGGTGTAGTTGCATCAGGTATGTGCAAGAGGCGTTGCATTATCTTCTGATTCAAGGTACCTTCTCTACCACTATATAATTTTTCGACAGGTTATAAAAATGTAAGTTAGTTTTCATGGTGGCACAAGATATTGGTGATGCTGTGCGGGTGTTGGCAGTATATTAAGGTATGCTTCTTTCCTCTTACTTTCTTGCCACTCATACATTTTCAGCTTCTCTTTCCTTCCTCACTCAAAGAACTCCAGCCTCTCTCTTCTTGCCCACTTTTGAGCTTTACTGTAAACTTTATTCCTTCTTTCCTCCCACTCTTTTACCACCCAAAGGTCTGATCTCCTTTAATATAAGTGTAAGAAATGTTTCAACCGTTCTTCATTTCCCTTGCTGTCGTCCCACTCTAAGCTCCATTCGCCAGATCTCATTCCACATAAAAATATTCTAGTATCTACATTGCTTACTTTCTTATACTTATTACCTCAGCAAAGGAGGTCATGTTTTTGCCGGCGTTTGTTTGCTCGTTTGTTTGTTTGTCTGTTTAATTGATAGTCTGTCTGTTAGCAACGTTACTCAAAAAGTTACAAACGGATTTTAATGAAGTTTTGTGGAAGGGTGGGCCATGGGCGAAGGAAGAAATGATTAAAATTTGGGGAGGATCCGTATCCGGAGTGTCCCGCACAATATCTCCAAAAGTTCTCAATTAATTTCATTGAAATTTTGTGGAAAGGTGGGCCATGGACCAGGAAAGTATTGCTGAAATTATGGGGCAGATCCGGATCCAAATCCTATATTCACGCATCGGGATCCGGATTCTTTTTAATGGCAATGGCATTGGCGGAGGTATGCGCTCTTTGAAAGCTTTCTAGTTTCCTATGTAACAGCTCCACTCCTCTCTCTCTCTCTCTCTCTCTCTCTCCGGCCAGAATTCCATCATGCCTTCCTTTTCCTTTGCCACACGCATTTGCATATTGCCCAATCTTATCCTTACTCTTTCCTCCATATTCCTCTTTTCCCTCTCAAATTCCCTCCTTTCTTCTTTCTGGATCAATCACTTCTCCTTCCTCCTCTCTTCATCTCTCTTCCTTTTTCATATCCTCATCCTTTTTCCATCACAATCTTCTCTTAATTGTTCTCCTTCTCCTTCTCCTCTAATTATTCTCCTCCTTCCTCCGTGACTAATGCCTCTCCATCTCCATCTCTCGTCTTCCACTTCTCCTTCCCTCTTCTCCCACCACTCACTTTTTTCACTTCACTCTGTCACTCCATGTGTATTTTCCTCTACCTTCCTCCATAGCTTTCGTTCTTCTTTATTCTCTCCTCCTCCATATTTCCCTACGCTTAATTCATCTCACCTCCACCTTCATCACAGAATCTCACCACACTCTCCACTACTTCCTATCCTCCTTTCAAGCCTCCCTTCTAAAACTATCTTTTTTTCTTCTTCCCTAGCTTCACTTGGTCATCTTTTTCTCCTTTTCCTCTTTCGTTCTTGCTTCTCCCTCCACATCCTCCTTCCTCCTTCTCTCTCCCATTTTCCCCTCCTCCGTCCTCCTTGCCCTCTCTCCATACTATTAGCTTTTCCTATGGTGCAGAACTCAATCCCCCCTCCCTCTCTCTTTCTCATTTACCTCTACATCTCCCTACCTTCTCTCTCCATCCACTCACCCAGCCAGCCACTGCTCACGTCATCTCGTCACCCCTTGATGGATCAGTGTAAAATTGTCTCTTCTCGGTAATCAGGTGAGTGGCGGGTTTGGACGCTACGGATCACATAAGGTTTTCCAAATGTAAATAACACTCTCCTTCGTATTTTTCCTTTTAACCTATCGACTCAAGGATGTAATGGTGCTAAATTGGGATACGTTCCATTTGTGGCACCGATAAAGCCGGTATATCCTTCAGCCTGGTTATACAAACGTCCCTCAACTCCTTTCCTTCAAAGTAAACCCATCGACCACAGGAAAGAACTGGTTCTGTGGGGCCATCATACAGGTGCAGTACATTCATCGTTGTGATCGACCTCACTTCACCAGGGATGAACCAGAGTTCTTCCAACGGCGAAGTGCAAAGAAACATGAGGTGTTTTAGTTCCTGGATGAACGTCGCGACTACTCCAACCGAAGTTCGCAGCAACATCATGTGTGGGCTGTTTGTCAGCACCTGTGGCTGTTAGTGCCGAGGAGGTGACGTGTGAAGTTGGGTGGCACGTTGTGGGAATCCTGGGTCTCATGGAATAGACCATCAAGGTTACGGTAACTCAGGCAAATAATTCTCTCTCTCTCTCTCTCTCTCTCTCTCTCTCTCTCTCTCTCTCTCTCTCTCTCTCTCTCTCTCTCTCTCTCTCTCTATATATATATATATATATATATATATATATATATATATATATATATATATACACAAAGTCATGTTGTGTGTGTGTCTGTGTGTTGTTTTCCGTTTCTTTTATGAAAATTATAATAGATATCAAACTAATTAGTTTTGCATTAGGTCGGGGGAAGTCCAGGGAGTGTCCAAAAAATCCCAAACAAGAATATTGGCAATCGCAGGCGACGCAAGAGCGCGAAATTGTCAGATACTGTGACTCTCGAAAAGATCCGAAAATAACTTCTTCGACTTTTGGTCAGAATTATACATTGTGGGCTCAATAACGGTATGGAAACACATATAATGTGACGGAAGGCTATTTCTTAGTCCTACAAATTTTTGCGAGTAAACACTAGTAAGTAATAAATTCAAACTGTGTGTGTCTTCTCTGTTCGTTTGTTTGTTTCTTTCGTCGAGACGATAATAGGTATCGACTTTTTTTTGAGGGGAGGGTGTTGTGCATTACGTCGGAGTTACTCAAGGGAGTGTCAGAAAAATACCATACAAAAACAATGACGAACGCGTGTGACGCGACGGTTCGAAATTGTCGGAAATTGTGACACGCAAAAATATGTGGAAATAACTTTTTCGAATTTTCGGTCAAAACTGGTCATTTTGGACTCAATATTGGCATGGAAACAAAGATAATGGTATTTGCAAACATTTTATGATGAAAAGGCTATTAGGTAGTCCCGCAAGTATTTTCGGGCAAGCAGATGTACAATAGAGAGAGAGAGAGAGAGAATAGAGCTAGATATATAGATAGATAGATCGACTGATCCCAAGAAATATGTATTATGTTAATTTATTCCCTTGAGACCAAGGACATATTTTACTCGTACATACATATTTGTGTTCATTTAGATTTATTTTCAGTTCGTGAGAGTCTCCTTTTCGTGAATGGTTTAACCCCTCTTCTTCACTATAGTTCAATCAACGTAATACCTGACATGCAGGGGAAAGAATGTCGCTCAGTAAGAACTTCTATGAAAATATAGAATACATAACACTGATCACGAACATGCACTTACTTATCTTTTACAAACATTTGCATTGCGCGATTAGCACTTTTACGAAATGAATGAGCAAAGGTAACAACATGCAGTAATTTTATAGATAGGCTGAAGGTGGTGTAAAAAGCTTGTGAAACTGTTGCGAATCATAATAAAAATTGCACTTCTCTCATTTCTCGTGGGTAGCATAATTCATTGTTATCCATGATGCAATGGGGGAGAGTAGCACTTTTAGCAGAAAAATATTTTACCTTCTCAAACGCTGGCGAGTGGATGAGTGACGAGTGAGGGTAGATACAACTAATAAAGTGCCTCAGACAGGCTTTACGCAACAAATCTAGACAAACTGGCTCTGATTTGTGGCGCCAAACCTGGAGCCGTGCATATACTATGCGTCACTCAAGCAATTGACCTTGATTTCTCCACCATTACCTTTATAGTTTCCATGGTGATGAGTTAATAGGGACTGTATCTTACCCTTCCAGTTCCAAATTTCTCTGATGAGATGCATAAAATCGTCTGAAACTTATATCCCCCGGCTGAACAGTATATTGCTTGGTGACCTTCCTCTGTCGAGCTGGGATGTTCTCAGATCGAATTCTGTGTCAGCTCATTTGACACTTATACATTAGTGTGTGTTTGTTTGCACTGCTGAGTGGCTGGATAATAGGCGCAAGATATCAGATATCGATTGTTGCTATTAAGTCATTATCAAATGTGTATAAATTTTTATAAGATGTGAATTCCTTATGCCAAATAGGGAAATATGTTGCAAGGGAACTAGTTTGTTCTTTGTGTGTGTGTGTGTGTGTGTGTGTGTGTGTGTGTGTGTGTGTGTGTGTGTGTGTGTGTGTGTGTGTGTGTGTGTGTGTGTGTGTGTGTGTGTGTGTGTGTGTGTTAGCAGTGCTCCTGGAGATTACAATACATCTTTCTTCCTTTCCTTTCTTTTCATCTCCTTCCCTGCCTTCAACTGCATCCCTCATCTCTCCACGCACCTTCCTCCCCTCTGGTAATAACAACTCAACAAAATTTCATAAAACCAATTATGCCAACTCCCCCCCGTTTCTGTCCTCCTTCTCTTGTTCCTTTTCCCTTCTTGCTCATATTCTCGTTTTCTTGACTCACTCGCTATAAGCCCATCCCTATTTCCCTGCGTACTTCCTCCCTCCCCTTCTCTTCCTTCTTCTGCATCCTCTCCCCTTTCCTCTCTTACTTCCTCCTCCACCCCCTCCACCCCCTCCACCCCCAGCTCTCCTACTCTTCCCCCGTTTCCCCTCTCCTCTCTGCTACTCCCTCTCCTCTCTTCTAGTCTCTCTCCTTCTTCCCTTTTCTACTCCTTCTCAGCATCGACTATTCTCCTGTAACTACCCTTTTGTCCTCTCTTACCTCTCCTCCATCTCCAGTCTCTTAGTCTTCTTCCTCTTCTTATCCCCCCCCCCTTCCATTCACACCCATCTATTTCTTACACAACTCATTCTGCCCTCTCTTCCTCCCATTTATATCTCGTCTCCTCCTTTCTCTCCTGCTCCTGTCGCCCATACTCCCTCCATCTTCACTCAATGCGCATAACAGTTCCTCTACTCTCCTGCTCCCCCACATCCCCCACCCCTCTCCCCTTATAACCTCTCCACCCAAAATGTATGTCAGCAAACACTTGTTGAGCCTGGAATACTGAGGATATGGGAAAAGATGAAAAAGAATGACCGAGAAGGAAGCTAAAGAGAGAGTGAACACGGAAAGTAGAGATGAGTGAAAGAAAAATGAATGAGATGGAAACTATGGAGAGAATGAGTGCGATTGGAAGAGGTGAGGGGAAGTAAAGTTAGTGGAAGGTAGAGCGACAGATTAGGAGAAATAGAGGGTGGAAAGTGGAAAAGCACAATGGCGGTTATAAAAAATGACCACCCATTTTTGGTTTGGTCCCGTCCTTTCCACCCACCAGTCTCTGAGGTTTATGGGGAAGGAAGCAGGTGGAGTCTGGGTCGGGGAAGAGAAGGTGAGGAGTTAGTGGAGACATGATATACAAGCGTATAGTGCAGGAGAAAAGCTGAACTCGATATTCCTGTCAGGACAAAAAATAACACGTAATAACAGATAATACTTATGTTTTGGGACTGTGTAAACGGGTCATATATGTAACGTTAGCAATGGGCTCTGAACTGGGAAGCAGTGAACTGTTTGGTCTGGGAAACTACCAGCAAACCACCCAGTGAACACTGTATTGTCTAAGAAGAAATGGCTAGAATGAATAACAATTCCACTTTAATGAAGCGTGTAATCGATTTCTCAAATCTCTGTGTTATGAGCTTTCTGTAGACTGACGGAGGTGTTTTGGGCGACTGTGGGTGTACGAGGGAGGCTGTGAGAGGAGTCAAATTGGAGGACAGGAAATCAATGGCATTTTTCTCCGTGTCTTTTATCACTACCACCTTCCAGCGTGTAGCATTCCTTAGTGTTATTCCTCACACTTCTAAGCTTGTGCTGCAGCATTTACTGCATTTCTTTAGCAAAGATATTACTGAACTCTAAGAAATTATTATCAATGTTAACCCGTACCATGCTGGGCAAGAAAAAAAAAAAAAAAGAAACCCCTCTACACTAGCCGATTTGGGATTTATTTTCCTGGCTAAATGGGCTTAATTTTTCAATATAAGATCCCTGGCACTAATAAAATAATCATTAAAGCCAGAAAGCTGGTTGAATCCAGTCAGGTTGGTGCCACTTTACCACTGAAAACTTCGAGGTTACTGAGAAAGCAGAGAGGCTGTGAGCTTGTGAACCAATTTTGGATTTTTTTTTTTTGGCTAAATGGGCTTAATACATCAATATAAGCTCTCTGGCACTAATAAATGTAATCACCAAAGCCGGAAAACTGCTGAATCAAGTCAGGTTGGTGCCACTCGACCTCTGAAAATTTCGAGGTTACTGAGAAAGCAGAGCGACTGTGAGCTTGCGAACCGATTTTGGACTTTTTTTTTTTTTTGTGGCTTTAATACATCAAAATAAGATCTCCTACACTAAAAATATTAATCATCAAAGCCAGTAAGTTTGCTGAACCGAGTCGAGTTGGCACCACTCGACCTCTGAAATCTTCAAGGTTACTGAGACAGCAGAGCGGCTTGGTGTTGTCCAAGTTGTGTTGCAATGTGTTTGCATCTCTGAACCACCGTATGGAGAGTGTCAAGTTCATGGCCTGGGGCCTGGACAATTGGTATGTAACCAACACTCGTCATTTCAGGATTGGCGCTACAGTTGCTTTGGTTAAAATGTGTCCAGCCTGTCTTGATGTCCACATCTTGTCGTTTCAGGAAAAAGGCCATGTCCTTGGCAATGGCTTGAGCTGCTGATGGACTGTCATCATTTGATTCATTGTACCATTCTTTGTTGATGCCCTCAGTTGCTCTAGGTTCTAGTCTTCCTGTCAACACTGAAGCAGGTGAAAGTTGATCCATGACTTCAGGAACTTTCAGACTCGTGTTTGGGGAAGGTCGAAGGTCCTTCAGTCCTATGTCCGCTTCGGGACCTCTTTGCCATCCAGCGATGTGTGTGGCATGGAAGTTGTTTTTACCATCAAAACTGTTGTCGTTGATGTCAATGTTGTCACACGTGAAGTGCACGAATCTGTTTGGTACAAAGTTTGGTGGAATCACTGCTCCTGTTTCTGCATCCATTGTTTTCAGTGTACTCTCAGCCAGGGATGTGTCAACCTGCAGTAGTTTCGGGTAACTTATAATGTGTCCAGCTTTGTGAAATAGTTCAACAAGTTCTTTAGACCGTGTAGCCTGGTGCAAAGTGCTGGCAAGCCCAAGATGTTTAGGAGTCCAGTGCTTACCTCTAGTGACGTTGTAAACCAAGTCTTGTGCAATACTAAGAACTTTTGCTTGACTGTCATCCTGTTTTGTATCGTCTGCTACGTCGTCTGGGTCTGCTTCCGAAAGACTCTGTCCACCAAACATCAACCGAAGGAACATAAAAAGGCTATTTGGGATGCAGGATATCATTTCATCTTCATTGACAACAAATCCCTTGTACATGGGATGTGCCAGTATATCACCTCTCAGTCTCAAAGCCACATGAATCATCTCAATAAATCCTTCTTGAGCCTGTTATTTTGGTATCAGTTTTGGTTCCTCCTTTTCAGAGAGTAATGTTGAGAAAGGGACAAGAATAAAACAAAAACATACCATATACATCGTTCCCGGAAGCAAAGATATCAACAATCAAATAAAACTGCGGCCATCTTGGATTTTCACTGTTTATGATGCTTTATTTACACACAGACACACATTTTACATATTTTATTATCAATATGTACATTAGGAGCTTGTGCAATGCATTATATCCATTAATATATTTTATATTTGAAGCAATTCTTCAAAATATGCATTTTCTTGAAAAATGGTGGCCATCTTGGATTTTGTCCACTAGAAGCAAAACCGCACGGGATACAGCTTGGCAAACAGCAAAAATGGATTCAGCACAAAAAAACACCCTAGGAAAGCCTATTTGCCAACTTTGACTCTAAAATGACCGAGGATTTTTATACAGCCACATTTTCCTGATATTCCACTAGTCTATGTAATGACTGTCACTTGCCTCCCGCGCTCCTGTATCAGTATTGTAAGCATAGCAGAGAAATGTCTGATGTTACCGAGATACGATATTATCTTCCTTTTTACTTCGGCTGCTTGCAGTGGCTTCTCAGTGCTGCAGGGCATAGATCTACGTCCTGCAGCGCTTTAGAGGGGTACGTAGATCTACGTCACTATCGCGGTATGGCATAAGGACTGTATGTTTTGCAATCATATGATCCCAGTTGTTAGATTAAATGGTGTTTTGGTGAAACAATGTTTGTTAAAATGGAAATAAAGTGCATATGCGTTCGAAAGAAAATATAATTACCAGAAGATAAAGGTTATTACAAATGTTAACACAAATGTCAATATGTGATTTTATCCACCCTAGCATTTAACTGCTAAACCATACAAAGATCAAGCTGATAGTTTCCCAAACTAGCAGCAGACTATTGTTTCCCAAGTCAGGGCCTCTTATTCTAAAGCTGCATGAATAACACTTCAATTTTAAACCTAAAACCCAAGTATATTTGCCAAAAGGTAATATTGCTTGTAGAAACCAAGGAGAAATCGAGTTTAATGTTTCTTCTTCATTATACGTCTGTCTACAATCTTTCTGCCACCACTCGCCACCTTTTCCATCCACCCCTGATAACTCCACCCCTGACAACTCCACCCCTGACAACTCCACCCCCTTTCCATTCTTTCACCCGAAAGTGACTGAGGGAGGTGGGAGTAGAGAGAATGGAACTACAGTATATCAGCAAAGAACGGATCAATTTTTATGACAGCGATTGTACAAGGAGGCAGGAGGGGTGTAAGGGTAATGAGTTGAGTGCAATAAGGAAGAAGAAAGAGAGGGGTGAGAAACAACTGAGTGGAGGTGGAGGTAAAAAGAGAAAGAGGTAGATGAATGGAAGTGAGAAAGAAAAGGGTTGGGAGGAGATGTAACGGAAGAGGAGAGGGAAGCGTGGAGGACAGAAAAGTCGGGAATAAGTAGGCAGGGGTTTAGGGAAACGATATTCAGTGGAATAATTTAGCCTTCACCAGGATCAGGTGGGCGACCTTTCATTAACCCCGCTTTATCTGTGATGAATAAAATCGTTTAGAAGTAAGGACAAAGGTCCCAAACAAGACGTCCTCGGGATGAAAGGGATAATAAGCCTAGGATAACTAAGAAAAACAAAATAGTTGTTACCCCTTCAATGTGACCGCAGTTTTTACCCCTTCAGTGTAATCGCAATTTTTACCCTGTACTGTAGTTACCATCGGACTCTTATTTGGTTTAGGACTTCTCGTAGTAAAAGACTTAACCCATTAGCTTCTACGTCTTCTGTGCGAAAGATTGTGCCGGAAGGGCAGTAAGCGTATTGCCCTCCGCTGTCAGCAACTTTTCCGCTGGTTTTGTTTTGATTTTTTTTTTTTCTTGAGTAGTCTAATAAATTCGATACTATTTCATATATATATTTCCAGGGTTCATTTATGGCGGTATGCTTTATGAAGATGAGTCGAGTACCTGTTTCAAATTTGGCTGGATGGTTCAGATATTTGAAGAATAGCTGATAATGATTAATAAGTCTTTAGTAATTGTTCTGTTCATATTGTCAAATGGTTTTCGTTAGTTTAATGAGTTGTGTGTATTTGGAATTGTTTAATGCAAGCAAAAGTATGAACCTTTAGTTAATGATTTGGTGTATCTCGTATGTATACAAATCTATTTTGGTAACCAGTTACCGAGCTGAGGAGAGAGAGAAGGAAGAGTGGCCTGGCAGTTCCATACCAGCTGTTGCCCGGACTGTGTCGCGCCTCCTGCTGCCTCGTTACTGGTGCTAGTGTTATGGTGAACCTTGGGTGTATGACGGGATTTACACTGTGGCTAAGGGGATCCCCAGTTAAGTGCTGAGATTATAAAGCAGTCAAGTAACTCAGTGCGAGTGACAGTGTTCAGTGGAGGCGGTGGAAGGGCAGCAGTTGTTGTGGAGCTCAGGTAGCACATTCTTTTTTGTTATTTACATATTGTCTGGTATTAATATGCTATGTTATTGTGTCTAGGTTTGGCTGTATCGGAGTCCGAGACTCTGGTAGTTTAAAGGTAGCTGATACCCTGCGAGGTGTACGAGTTCAGTACACCGTTAGTCTGTTTCAGGTCCCAGGGGGGTTATTGTGTGGGGGACTGCGGTGTTGCTTTGAAGTGGGACAGTAATAAGTATGGTATTTGGGTGTATGTTATCCTAATTGGTTTCCCTCTAGTCTTGTGTGTGTGTGTGTGTGTGTGTGTGTGTGTGTGTGTGTGTGTAGGTGTGTGTTGCTAAGTCCCTGTTGTAGGGAGGGGTTTATGTATATATACCGATATATACTGTATGCTTTCGTATATAGCTAAATGTGTTTCATTAGGGAATTGTGTAAGTTTAAATGGGGTTTAAATCTGATATTCGAAATTAAATTTTTAATTGCAAATACAAAGGTTGTTTGTGTATCCTTCTTTGTACATTCTGGTATGTCATTTGTACAGTTAGTTTAAAGAATCTGGAGACACCCACTTTGGGGTGACATATGGCGACCTCCTGCCAGGATACCAGAATTTACAAAGAGGATTTGTTGGGTTTGAGTGCTGACAGTATTAACCTCAAAATGTCCGACCTTGGGACTTTGGTCAGTTTAGGAAAGGAGTTGGGATATGAAGGAGAAGAGCTGAGAAAATTTATTGAAGCTGAAAGAAGTTACGTTGAACAGAATAGGAGAGCAGAAAGGGCAGAACGACGACAGGAGGACAATGACCAATTAGAAATGGAGCAAGAGAGGCTAAGACAATTAAAAGAGCGATTGGACTTGGAAGAGCGACTTGCTCAGACTAGGGGTCAAATGGTTACTCAGTCAACTCAGGAGGGGGTGGCGGAAGTGTTAGAGCCGTCGTTGGTACAGATGCAAGTTAAAGGTCCTTCACTGCCGCCTTTTGACGAGAAAACTGACGACATGGATTCATATATACGACGATTTGAAATTTTTGCTAGGGCTGTGGGATGGCCAGAGGATAGGTGGGCAGTGTTACTCAGTTCCTATCTAAAGGGCCTTGCACTGGAGGTGTATTCAAGACTCAGTGCGGAGGAAGCTGTGCATTATGGGTGTGTTAAGACTGCTCTTATGGACCGATTTGAGTGCACGGAAGAAGGATTTCGGAAGAGATTTCGTACGGCAAAACCACAAAGTTTTGAGAAAGTATCACAATTTATAACTAGGCTGCAAAATTTGTTAAGCAGGTGGATAGAGTTATCTAATACAGATAAATCATTCGAAGGGGTGTGTGAATTAATTGTAGCAGAACAATTTCTTGATTGTTGTAGAAAAAGCTTGCAGGTATATCTACGAGAACGAACACCACAGAACCTGCAGGAGATGATAAATCTTGCAGAAGGTTTTGTCCGAGCTCATGGTGGATTATTACAGAATGCCCGTACACCATGCTGCTCCTCTTCAGGGGTAAAGAAACCTGATGCTGCAGTGAAACACAGTGAGGAACAAAGTAATAAGAGGACATTATTTGTAGAGAAAGGATTGTGTTTCAAATGTGGGAAACCAGGTCATCAGGCACGACAATGTAATGCGAGTACAGGTTACAGGAGTCGACCACAAGTGAATCTCTGTACAGAGACTGATTCTAACCCAGGCAGTGAGGACAAGACTTCCAGGAATCAACTGTGTGGACAGACAGTAGACGTAGTGAGTGCTTTAGCGAGGATGCCAGTGTCCAAAGGGTTTGTGTGTGGCCATGCGGTGGATGTACTGCGCGACACGGGATGCAGTAGGGTAGTAGTAAAGAAAGGACTGGTACCGAAGGAGTGCTTCACGGGACAGCAAAGGAAGGTGAGACTCGTCAATGGACAGGTGGAACAGCATCCGCTGGCAAAATTTGAAGTTCAAACTCCATACTACACGGGACAAGTGGAGGCAGTTTGCATGGATGATCCAGTTTATGAATTAATAATTGGGAATATTGCAGGTGCTACAAAATTAGAAAGTCTACTAGAGAGCCATGCCGTTGCAACCAGGGCAGCATCCCAGAGAACTCGTACCACAAAGAAGTTAAAAGTTGTGGACAACTTGCAACTGGATGCACAAGACATGAAGGAGGCCCAGCAGGATGACGAACAATTACGCTGTTGGCTCAAATATGCACAAGATAACCATTCTGGGTTTCAAACCGTTAAGAAAGCTAGTTTCTCTGTGGAAAAGGGTTTGTTATTTAGAACAAAGTGTGTTCAGGGGAAGGATATAAAACAATTGGTTTTACCTACGAAGTTTAGAGAGATGGTGATGAGTATTGCCCATGAATCGCCTTTTGGAGGACATTTGGGAAGTGATAAAACGTTGGGAAAGATAGAACAGGAGTTTGCTTGGCCTGGAATGGGGGCTGATGTTAAAAGATTTTGTTTATCCTGTGACATTTGCCAACGTACAGTTCCCAAAGGGAAGGTGGGTAAAGTACCATTAGGTGAGGTTCCCTTGATTGATACACCCTTTCAGAGAGTGGCAGTGGATTTGGTGGGGCCCATTGAACCCAGAAGTGAGTCCGGTAAGCGCTACATTTTGACCCTGGTGGATTATGCCACTCGATATCCTGAAGCAGTGGCATTGAGTAAGGTGGACACAGAGACCGTGGCAGAGGCTCTGCTGGAGATATTTTCAAGGGTGGGTGTACCAGAAGAAATTGTTTCTGACAGAGGCTCTCAATTCACTTCTGATATGATGGGAGAGGTAAGGAGGTTGCTTTCCATTCGTCATCTTCCCACTACTCCCTATCATGCACAGGCAAATGGACTGGTTGAGAGGTATAACGGAACACTTAAGCATATGTTGAAAAAAACCTGTGCTGAGCAGCCAAAGTTATGGGATAGGTACCTTCCCGCTGTTCTTTTTGCCTACCGGGAGGCTCCCCAGGTTAGCCTAGGGTTCTCCCCTTTGAACTTTTGTATGGGCGGACAGTCAGGGGCCCCCTTAGTATTTTGAGGGAGTTATGGGACAAGGAAAAACAGGAAGGAGAAGTGCTTACTAGCTACCAATACGTTTTTAACCTGAGAGAAAGATTGGAGGAGACGTGTAGACTAGCAAAGGAACAGCTGGAAAAGTCAAAAACTAAGTATAAACGTTATTTTGACAGGAATGCCAAAGAGAGAAAGTTTTCTATTGGGGACAAAGTATTGGTTTTGCTCCCAACTGCAAATAATAAATTGCTTCTACAGTGGAAAGGTCCATACGCCATCCAACGTAGGAAAGGTCAAATGGATTACGAAATAGAAATTAATGGGAAATTTAAAGTGTTTCATGCCAATATGCTCAAGTATTATTTCACCAGGCAGAATGGTAATTCAGGAACAGATGATGTTGGGGCTGTAATCGAAGATGAGGAAGACTACGGGAGTGAAGATTTGGTTCTGCCCGGGGTACAGGGTAAGGAGTCCTACACCGATGTACACATCAACCCATATCTATCTACGGAGCAGCAAACCCAAGTAAGAGAACTTCTGCAAAGATTTAGTCCAGTATTGTCCAGTAAACCTGGCTTGACATCTTTGCTTGAGCATAAGATAGAGCTAACCCAACCACAGATAGTGAGATCTCGACCCTATACCATTCCATATGCTTTAAGAGAATCCATAAATGAGGAGATAGAACTGATGAAAAAATGGGATATCATTGAGCCTTCTAACTCACCTTTTTCAACACCAATGGTGGTAGTCAAAAGAAAGATTCGTCCAACCGCATATGTCTGGACTTTAGGAAATTGAATGCCTTAACTGTTTTTGATTGTGAACCAATGGCTGACCCAGATTACATTTTTGGAGTGTTGAATGGAAGCAAGTTTTTCACGAAGATTGATTTGAGTAAGGGATACTGGCAGATCCCACTAGAAGAGGACAGTAAACCCTACACTGCATTCCAAACAGATAAAGGATTATTCCAGTTCAAAGTTCTCCCTTCGGATTAGTCAACGCTCCAGCTAGTTTTAACCGGCTAATGAGGAAGGTGTTTCAAGGTATGGCGGGAGTACAGCACTTTTTGGACGACATATTAATCCACACACAGACGTGGGAGGAACACTTGGTCATTTTGGGTGAGGTGTTACGGAAGCTGAAAGAGGCAGGAATTACAGCTCGTCCCTCCAAATGCCATGTGGGCATGGCCAGCTTGGAATATCTGGGCCACGTTGTGGGGGTGACAGGCTTCAACCAATGAAGGACAAAGTAACCAGTATCAATGAAGCTCCCACACCTAGGACAAAGAAGGAACTCCGGTCTTTTCTTGGACTTAGTGGATATTATAGAAGGTTTATTCCCCACTACTCAACCATTGCTGCTCCCCTCACTGAACTAACTAGGAAACAGAAACCAAATGTGTTGGAATGGACTGACAGGGAAAATAATGCATTTCAAACATTGAAGTTGCGTATCTCCAGAGATCCTGTGTTGTTGCTGCCAGATGTGAATCGGCCCTTTACTCTACGAACAGATGCCTCTGACCAAGGACTGGGTGCTGTGCTACTGCAGGAGCAAGATGGAGTGAAGAAACCTGTCGCGTATGCAAGTAGAAAACTGTTACCCAGGGAGAGAAACTACTCGGTTATAGATAAAGAATGTCTTGCTCTGGTGTGGGTGTAAAAAGTTTGAGGCATACTTGTATGGGCACCCGTTTAATTTGGAAACTGATCATAAGCCACTTGTGTACTTGCAATCCGCTAAGAACCTTAATGGGAGGTTGATGAGATGGGCCTTATTTCTGCAGCCATACACGTTGAATATGAAGGTCATTAAGGGTAGTGAAAATGTAGGAGCTGATTACTTGAGCAGAATGTAATAAGAAAATAGATTTTCTTCTTAAATGGGGAGGTATTGTCAGCAACTTTTCCGCTGGTTTTGTTTTGATTTTTTTTTTTCTTGAGTAGTCTAATAAATTCGATACTATTTCATATATATATTTCCAGGGTTCATTTATGGCGGTATGCTTTATGAAGATGAGTCGAGTACCTGTTTCAAATTTGGCTGGATGGTTCAGATATTTGAAGAATAGCTGATAATGATTAATAAGTCTTTAGTAATTGTTCTGTTCATATTGTCAAATGGTTTTCGTTAGTTTAATGAGTTGTGTGTATTTGGAATTGTTTAATGCAAGCAAAAGTATGAACCTTTAGTTAATGATTTGGTGTATCTCGTATGTATACAAATCTATTTTGGTAACCAGTTACCGAGCTGAGGAGAGAGAGAAGGAAGAGTGGCCTGGCAGTTCCATACCAGCTGTTGCCCGGACTGTGTCGCGCCTCCTGCTGCCTCGTTACTGGTGCTAGTGTTATGGTGAACCTTGGGTGTATGACGGGATTTACACTGTGGCTAAGGGGATCCCCAGTTAAGTGCTGAGATTATAAAGCAGTCAAGTAACTCAGTGCGAGTGACAGTGTTCAGTGGAGGCGGTGGAAGGGCAGCAGTTGTTGTGGAGCTCAGGTAGCACATTCCTTTTTGTTATTTACATATTGTCTGGTATTAATATGCTATGTTATTGTGTCTAGGTTTGGCTGTATCGGAGTCCGAGACTCTGGTAGTTTAAAGGTAGCTGATACCCTGCGAGGTGTACGAGTTCAGTACACCGTTAGTCTGTTTCAGGTCCCAGGGGGGTTATTGTGTGGGGGACTGCGGTGTTGCTTTGAAGTGGGACAGTAATAAGTATGGTATTTGGGTGTATGTTATCCTAATTGGTTTCCCTCTAGTCTTGTGTGTGTGTGTGTGTGTGTGTGTGTGTGTGTGTGTGTGTGTGTGTGTGTGTGTGTGTGTGTGTGTGTGTGTGTGTGTGTGTGTGTGTGTGTGTGTGTGTGTGTGTGTGTGTGTGTGTGTGTGTGTGTGTGTGTGTGTGTGTGTGTGTGTGTGTGTGTGTGTGTGTGTGTGTGTGTGTGTGTGTGTGTGTGTGTGTGTGTGTGTGTGTGTGTGTGTGTGTGTGTGTGTGTGTGTGTGTGTGTGTGTGTGTAGGTGTGTGTTGCTAAGTCCCTGTTGTAGGGAGGGGTTTATGTATATATACCGATATATACTGTATGCTTTCGTATATAGCTAAATGTGTTTCATTAGGGAATTGTGTAAGTTTAAATGGGGTTTAAATCTGATATTCGAAATTAAATTTTTAATTGCAAATACAAAGGTTGTTTGTGTATCCTTCTTTGTACATTCTGCTATGTCATTTGTACAGTTAGTTTAAAGAATCTGGAGACACCCACTTTGGGGTGACATCCGCCTATCGGCTCATAGTCAAGAAGCTCGTAGGTCACTGATCCGGGGTCCCCTTCGTTATTTTCTCCGACAAGGAGAATATGTATTCACCCCTGTTCATTTGTTTGGTAGTTTGTTTGTCTGTTAGCTGGATTACACAAAAATTTAAGTGAGATTTGGACCACATTTGGTGGGCAGATAGCCCATGTACCAGGGAACAATCGATAAAGGTTTGGGGCAGATCTCTTGGTGGTGTAGTGGTCAGAATGCCCCGGTCGGAGTTAACTTTGATTACGCGAATATTTGATTCCCAAGAGATGACTGGATATTTTTCTCTCCTACAAGAAAAGGATGTTTTAACCCCTGTCCGTTTCTTTGTTAGTCTGTTAGCAGGATTACTCAAAAACTAAAAGAGAGGTTTGGACCAGATTTGGTTGGTAGATAGCCCATGTCCCAGAGAACAATCGATTAACTTTTGGAACCGATCAGGATTGTATTACAGATTCTGGATCGGGTAAACTTATTTTGTGGAACCCTACTCAATGATGAGAATCCCTGACTCATTATGAAGAGTGTTTGAAAATTACGGTGCCCTTGTTGGCGAGATGTACTCCACTGAGTGCCCCTCTAGTTAAATTTAGAAAATGACCAGTTCTGTCCTGCAGTGAGGACACTGGGCGTAAATGGGTTAAGAACTGTAATATCTAACTCATCCGTATCGCAAAATCTGTTTATACCTAAACTAAAGATTCTAGGATATTAAAACTCTTGTAAAACAGGACGTCACTGTACTAATGGGACCAATCCTTGAATAATTCTCCAAACTATCTTATTCAGATAACACAAAATGATGTTGTTCAGTTAATGTTAGCACCACTAACATCTGGTGGTCCGAAGAACTCAAGTAGCCTAATCCATTTCAAGAAACGACGGACGAGTTGATTTAGTTGAGAGTGCGTGCAGGAAGTTTAGAGTTAGTAAAAAACGAGTGCAGTGAGATGAAGATTGTCCAAGGAAGATTTTAACGTGCCCATTAAGTGGTTCTTTCTAATATTGGCGAAATCATCTGGGAGTACAAAGAAGACAAACGAGAAGTATTGCCGAAGTAAATGAAGTTAATTTCTCTCTCTCTCTCTCTCTCTCTCTCTCTCTCAATTGCTTCAAGCATGGGCAAGAACTGGCCACCTCTCCAGCATATTCAGCATCTATAAATTTTTTTTCTTGCACGTTGTAGTTAAACAGGCCGTCCTTAACTTCGGCACTGATGCTATTTTTTTTCAACTGGTATAATCTTCCCCCCTTCACTTGTTGACACCCGTACCTGCCAAATTAGTGCAGGTGCTATACTTTGCTTGGCGCGCGCGCGCGCGCGCGCGTGTGTGTGTGTGTGTGTGTGTGTGTGTGTGTGTGTGTGTGTGTGTGTGTGTGTGTGTGTGTGTGTGTGTGTGTGTGTGTGTGTGTGTGTTCTTACCTAATTGTTCTTACCTAATTGTATCTTTACAGGAATGAGTCAAGCTCGTACTGTCCCGTGTCTTAGACCATATTTATCGTACATATCCTTAAATTTGTGAATTGTTTTGGCACACACTATTTCATTCGGTAGTGCATTCCATTGATCAATTGCTCTGTTTGGGAAACTGAATTTCCTTACGTCTTTATCACCTCTCTTCTTATGCAGTTTTTTGCAGTGTCCTCTTGCTGATGCTTCTCCATATGTTAAGTAATCATTTATGTCTATTTTCTCCTTTCCTGATATGCACTTATAAAGCATTATCATGTCACCTCTTTTCCTTCTCTCCTGTAGTGTTGGTAGATTCAGTTTATTTAGTCTTTCTTCGTAGCTTAGGTGTGTGTGTGTGTGTGTGTGTGTGTGTGTGTGTGTGTGTGTGTAGCTGAGGGAACACCGACAATAAACGGTAACAAAAGGCAAAAGGTCAAGCTCGCAGAACTAGGTCAAACGTTAACCAAGTTAGGCCAACCTGAACAGATTTTATTTGATTTTGAGAAACATTGTGGAGGAGGTAATGGTAAGGCATGAATAAAAATAACAGATTTTTTAAAACAATCAAAGGCTGAAGTTACCGACAAGGGTCAAACTTCAACCTGTTTGCATGTTTATGATTTAAAGCTAAAACTGTTATCTTTTCAGCAAACTAGTTGTATGGAATCAGGATTAGCAAGGGATTGACCTACTGTTTTGGGGAATATATCAAGGACCAATGTCAGCTTACAATTTGTATTCAGAAATATATTTTGTGGAAGGCTCATGGGTAAGGCATTGATAATAGGATTCGATTTAAAGAACAATCAGTCAAATGTCAAAGACAAAGAAAAAGGTAAGCTGTTAACATCAAATATCCGGCCCTTCATCCAGGTGGGAGTGGATATTGCATTCTCTTGATTATTTTTTCTTTTTAGTTCAATGAATTGGTCTTGTGGTTGAAGGTTGGTGAAACATTTCAAATAACCTCTCCTAATGTTAATCAAAACTGTCCCTACATAGGGAGAAATAGTGCGTGTAATAGAAAGCTATAATCACAGCTAGACAAGTTGAAACCGACAGAAGTTTCCTACGAGTATGTAGCACTACTAAAATTAGGTATGCACAGTGCCCTTAGAAGCATAGCAGTTCTACTGGAACTTCATAGTTTCTTTTATTTGGTTTATCACGATAAGACACCAATGACTCCAATATTAATAGATCCATTTCTGACATGCTACTGGCGACAACTGAGAAAGAGTTAGAAGACGCTGGGTGGTCGTGAGTGTGTGATTGGTCTAGAATCGCGAAGAACAGGGGTTTGGTGTAAGGATGTCCTGTTCTGACAGACTTACCTAAGTGTTAAGATTCTGATCCCTAAGGTGCCTTTTGTCTTTCCGTGGTTTCTACTTTAAATTTTAAAGTAGTCTCTTGAGATATCGCTCATTCTGTTCTACAGTTTCGGCTTTTCGTGATTTTGGCTCCGAAGATGGTATGGTACGTGTTGGTACCTAAGCATCAGCCAAATTAATCAGGATGATGATGCTGTGTATTCATGTCGAGGTATGCCTTTTCATTTGTGTGTGTGTATATATATATATATATATATATATATATATATATATATAGATATATATAGATATATATATAGATATATATATATATATATATATATATATATATATATATAGATATATATATATATATATATATATATATATATATATATATATATATATATATATATATATATATATATATTGCCAGACGCCTCAATCCCGTTTGGGGTGGCCACAAACAAATCGCCTCCAAGTCGCCCTGTCCCCCGCCATTTCACTGCCCTGCTCCCAACTCACACCCCCCTCTCTCATATACCTCTCCACCCCATCCGTCCATATCATCCTCGGCCTCCCCCTCCCTCTTCCCCCCTCCCCCTCACTCACAGACACTCTCTTCGTCAGTCGTTCACCCTCCATCCTCTCCACATGGCCAAACCACCTCAGTGTATATATATATATATATATATATATATATATATATATATATATATATATATATATATATATATATATACCTAGGCTGCTTCCCCCAAGGAAAGGGAGGTAGCCGAGACAGGACGACACACTCCCCATTTATTCATCCATTCAAATACATTCATTCGCATCTCGGCCCCCAAAGGGGAGAACGGACAGATCCTCACCGCACCACACCGCACAAGGGTCAACTGCGCAATGCAATCAGTGACATCCGCAACAGGGCCCGACAGCAGAGCTGGATTACCCCTGCCACATCATAATAGACCCATCCCCTTACCCGCACTTGACCTGACTAGCTGATCAGACCAAATGCGGGAGAATATCCCCTCAGGGCTGCGTCATCATTTATTCATTCACAATTTTCCTCCATTTATTTCTGTCACGCACAGCCACTCTTCCTTGCTCAACAGACATCCCTCTCGCATCCAGCGCTCTCTTCACACTGTCCATCCATCCCATTCATGGTCTCCCTCTCAGCCTTACACCTCTCACATCAGACCTAGTTATCTTTTTCACCAATCGCTCATTATCCATTCTCTCCATATGCCCAAACCATCGCAACACCCTCTGCTCAACTCTACCAGCCATCTCCCGAACAACTCCAGTTTTCCTTCGCACTTCATCATTTCGCACTTGATCCATTCGTGTCACTCCACACATACTCCTCAGACACCTCATCTCCATTGCATTCAAACTTTTCCTCTCCGCCACACCAATATTCCATGTTTCAGACCCATATAACGCAGTCGGTACCACAACACCCTCATACAGCCTTCTCATTACATCCATTCTAAGTGAGCGACATCTAAACACAGTTTTCATTCCTCCCAGCACCTTACCTACTTCATTCATTCTAAACTTCACTTCTGCATCTATTCTTCCATCCACAGCAACATGTGACCCTAAATATTTAAAACACTCTACCTACTCAAGCAACTCACTATTCAAAACTATATTCATCCCCCTACCATCTACCAACCTCGTACACTTATTCACTTTACTCTTATTCTCGGTTACATTCAATTTCCTCCTCTCACACACCCTTCCAAACTCCTCTACCAACTGTCCAATCTCTCCTCTGAATCAGCCAACAGTGCAGTATCATCTGCAAACAGCACCTGCATCAGATTCCACTCTCCACCATCAACATTCACCAGACTCAGACCTCCACCTAAAACTCTTGCATTCACCTCCCTTACAACACCATCCATATAAATATTAAACAACCAAGGCGACATCACACATCCCTGTCGCAGCCCCACTCTCACGGGAAACTAATCACTCACAGCATTTCCCACTCTTACACATGCTCTACTATTTACATATATATATATATATATATATATATATATATATATATATATATATATATATATACATATATATATATATATGTGTGTGTGTGTGTGTGTGTGTGTGTGTGTGTATATATATAGTTTTTTTTTTTCAAGAAATCTCCCCCAGTATCCCTGCTTGTCGTAAAAGGAGACTAAAAAGGTTGGCGGAGGGTTAGTGCCCATCCCCAGAAAACAACTAAATAAAAAGACAAACAAGAAGCCTCGGACAAGAACTGACCAAAACATGACGATCAAGGACCGGACAAAGGACATGGTAATTGGAACATGGAATGTAAGGGGAGCGAATGATGAGGTGTAAGAGAGAAAGATTGTCCAGGTGCTTGAGGGTGCGAAAGTTGATGTATGCGGAATAACTGAAACTAAATGGAGAGGTGAGAGTGTGATAGAATGGGAGGATGGATGGGGTATATGTGCAGGAGTAGGTGAGAATGAGAGGGCAAAAGAAGGAATATGTATAGTTGTGAGTAAAAGATGGAAGAGGAACATAAGACAGTATGGATCAGTTGGGTCAAGGATTGTGTGGGTAAGATTGAAAGTTGGAATACAAATGTGGGCAATTGTGTGTGTGTATGCGCCAACGCAAGATCGTGCAAGCAGAGTGAGAGAAGAGTTCTGGACAAATGTGGAAGCGTGCATTTAAAAGTTTGGAAGGAAAGAGTGTTATTGATCGGTGATATGAATGATAAACTAGGGAATGTGAAAGTGGATAAAATAGTTGGCGAGTGGGTGTGCCTGCTGAGATAGATGAGAATGGCAGTGCGTTAGTGGACATTTGTGTTGGGAGGGGGTTGGTGATAGCCAATACCCTATTCAGGCACAAAATGATCCACAGGTATACATGGCGAGTAATGAGAAGGGTGGGTGGTGAACTGAATGAAAGGAAGGCAATGATTGATTATGTGTGTGTGGATGAAAGGATGCGAAAATGTGTAATGGATGCAAGAGCTTATAGAGATTGGGAGAGTGGACTTTCTGACCACTACTTGGTGGTGGCCAGAATCAAGATCCAATTGAGATGGAGAAATAGAAGAAGGGAAGGACGGGAAGAAGGAGTATTTGTAAGGAGAGTGAAAAGGTTACAACAGGATGAGAAAAAGGCAGAGTATAAGAGAGAAGTGGAGGAACGATTGGGCAAATATGAATTGGAGCAGATGGGGGACGTGGAAGGTGTGTGCAGGATATTCACAGAAGAAATATGTGCAGCATGTGATGTGGTGTGTGGCATGAAGAGAAGACGGAGGGGTGTGCAAGGAACAGCGTGGTGGAATGAAGAGGTGAGACGGGCTGTGGCACAAAAGAAGAAAGCATACAATGAATGGATGAGAAATAGGGGCGTGGAAGGAGTTGAGAGGCGGAAGAGAGAGTTATATGTAGAAAGAAAGAGAGATGAAAAGATTAGTAAAAGAGAGTAAGAAGAGAGAGGATGAGGAATTTGGAAGGAACTTGAGTGTAAAGTGGAGGGACTGTAAGAAAATGTTCTGGAAAGAGGTGAAAAAAGTAAGACAGGGTGGAAGTGAAGTTAGCAGGGGAGTGAAAGATGAAAATGGTAGAATACTAGTGGAGAAGGGAGAAAAAGTGAGCAGATGGAGAGAACACTTCAAGGAATTGTTGAACATAGAGGATGGAAGTAATGCGAGTATAAGTGACTGGGGAATGGCTGGGAGAAGAAGGGAGGTGAGAAGACAGGAATAAATCAATAGGATAGAAGTTGTGGAAGCAATGAAGAAAGTTAAATTGGGGAAAGCCCCAGGAATTGATGGAGTGTGTGGTGAAATACTGAAGCATGGGGGAGAGATAGTAGTAGAATGGATGTGGAAAATGTGCAGATTGGCCTGGGAGGAAGGTAGAGTCCTGGAGGATTGGAAGTCAGGTATATATAATATATATATATATATCATTTTATCTTATCATCTGGACCTTCTTTCCCATTCTATGGCAGGGTTAGGAGTAAAAAAGTCCAGACAGCCCAAGTTTGGCCACTCCAATGCAAAGAAGGATTCAAAGGCCAGGAGCCCGCAAATGGCTTATATCCATTTGTTCACCGTCCAAGCAGCTTCCTCATAAATGTTGACAAAGAAGCAACAACCTAACCAAATTTAATCATTCATCCATGTGACTACTAGGTTATCTGTTTTTCTCTTTAGCTAGCTATAACCCATCCCTCATTCTCCATATAATACTTCCTAAGCTATGATCATCGAGATACACGGCAGATTTTGAAGCAAAGAGCATAAGACAACCTTTCCATCTATCCATGCGCCTATATATTCATCTACCTACTCATATGTCTGTCTGTCTGTCGTTAATCTCCATACCCCACCCCTTTCCCGTGATCTCCGTGATACAGGTATACAAGGAACAAATCGACCCCAATCTCTCCTAATCTGAGGCAATTGCAGAGTAATGGAATGATAATAGAGGTCACAAACGTCACGTTCTGTAGTGGCGGATGGGGATGGATTCCAGCCTAAGTCTGTACCACTTTGCAGTGTCTCTGGGACTGGGTGGAGCAGTACCTCTTCCACTGCTGTACTGATGTTGATGAACTGGAATAATAACCCACTTCAGAACTGAAAATTACCCTTACAGAAATAATACAATTAATTCCAGAGCTTACATATTCCATTCCAGAAGTGACTGAGTCGTTCCAAACCTGATGAAGCATCTTTTTCAAGTGATTAAATCCTTTCCAGAATTGATACATTCACTCCTAGAGCTAATTAAGCCCTTTCCAGAATTGATGTAGTAATTTCCAGAACTGATTGAGCCCGCTTTGAACTGATAAAGCCCTGTCCCTTCCTGAACTGAATGAGACTCATCCAGAAGTAGTTTGTTTGCTACACCTGCATTCGCGAAGCAAGAGCAGATTTTCTAATTTGTTCAAAATCTGTGTGTGTGTGTGTGTGTGTGTGTGTGTGTGTGTGTGTGTGTGTGTGTGTGTGGTAGGGGAGTGTTATTTATGGTGGGGTGTGGAATGTGACTATGTCCTGCTGTCCAGTTTGTGAGAAGGGTCACTGTAGATTTGGCTGGGGCCATTGTGAATCTTTTTGTGGTGAACCATTCGTGTAATGTGTTGAGGTAAGGATGGGGGATGTTTTCACCCCTGTTTGTTGCTTGCCAGAGTCATGTTGGTCAGTTTCGTATGTTTTGTTGCGTGCTGGAATCGAAAGATCCGACAAGCATTTTGGTCAGTTCTGTCTGTCTGTCTACTTGTCTGTCTGTCTGTTGTTTGTCTGCTCTCTACAGGTCACAATTTTGAGCCAAACCATTCTGAAAAAAAAAAAAAAGATAGATATCCATAAACCCTGGAAGCCTATTGTTTTTCATCAAAATCAGTCAAAGGTCCTGGGCTGGGTGGGGGGTTGAAATCCCTTGGTGGCCGTGGGTCCGGAAAAGGTCAGGACCCAGTGGCCGACCCCAGCACTGTTTTTTCTCATTCCGAAAATGGAAATTTAATTTCTTACCAAAGTGAAGAGAAACGTCTGGCGCACCTGGCAATGCAATTTTTGGACTCCTAAACCCATCCCGTGGCTCGCATTGAAGCACGAAAATTTTCGCCTGATGACTGCCTAGCCTACACGCCAGTGAAAAGTAAGCAGAGGAGTGAAAATACAGTGTACTGAGAAATATTCATATTTTCATCCAGAATAAATTTCAGCGGTGCTTACATGGTTTGAATGAATCCAAATTCCAATCCAGTCCATCCGGCATGTGCTTTGCCTATGGTAGTTTCATTTTTTTTTTTTTGTTAGTTTGTTATCAAAATTACTCAAAAACCAAATGAAAGATTTGGACCAAATTTGGTGGGTGGATAGCCCATGTCCCACGGAACAATCGATTATCTTTTGAGTTCGATCCAGATTGTATTACACGTTATGGATCCGGGAAACACATTTTGCGAAACCCTAATCAATGCTGAGAAAACCGAACCCACTATGAGGAGTGGTTTGAAAATTACGTTGCCCTTGTCTGACAGTCGTGCTCCACTGAGTTTCTCTCTACTTCGTACAAAGGAATAATTATACCTGACCTACAGTCCTGTGGGACTATAGTAAATGAATAATAAATAAGGATTTCCATCATGTAAGTTCTGAACTGCCATTCAGTAAGTTTTCAGATCGCTACTTAAATGTGATGAAAATCGTTCCTGACATCCTTCACATCAATTATTTCTGTTTCATCAAATAATGTCTTTAGTGACTGTTTCTTGACAGGACCGGTGAAAATGAATGTGGGATTCGGAGAAAGCTCCGATATGCTTGGATGCGTCGGCCGTGGTTACCTGATGGCGGCACTCTGGGAGGCCCAGTCTCTCCAGCAGCCTCTTCATTCATCCTTGTCCCTGAATTCACACTCACTAACCTTGTCCCAAGTCATTTTTGACCTCGCCCCTCACTACTCTCATCGTCCCAGCCTCTCACACACTGCGCCAAGCAGTCATCCTCCATTCTCACCATATGCCCAGTTCATCTCATTTTGCCCAAGTCTGACTACCGTATAGGATTACACTCCTAACACATGCAGCATAAAAGACTCCATATCATGGAAGAAGAGCCCTCTATATAAAAGGTGATGCAACACCTTCCTGGACTTCTTCCAACCACTCCTTGCCTTAACCACAGAGCTACGAGTAGCTGCAGCCCCAGCTCCAGCTCCAGCACATATCATATCCCCGAAATGAAAAAAAATTTCTCTACACATTCAAGAAATTCTCCAGCAAGATTAATCCTTCCTTTCCTTTCTGCTTCTGCATGCTCTCTCATACACACCGCATGCACAAAGGCAACATTATTTAGCCTACCTCTAATACAACAGCATCTCTATTGAACCCGCAGTTTAAAAACAATACACAGGAAAAGTTACATACCACACCCTTGTGGCAAACTGCGCATGGCCACATTTCCTCTGTTTTGACAGTACACCACCTGCCCAAGATATCAACATTCTTCTTTTATGTGCACATACTCTTAAACCATTGTACCCCTGCCGTCTCTCTACGTTTTAAATCTTTCCTCATCTACGTTCTCATTCTCTGCAATCAACAGTAGGGCATCAGCATACAACACCTCCCATGGGCGTCCTGGTCTGAAGTCACGTGAGAGAGCTTCAAGCACTATGATAAACGACAAGGTACTTAATGTTTACTCTTGATAAACACCAACATTCACTGAAAACTCATCACTCAAACCTCCGTTCAACCTTGCCTGTGTGTGAACCCCCCCGTACAATGCTACGAATACTCGAATCAGCCATCACCAAGTCCCAGTCTTTCTCATTGCCCACTTCACCACCTCCCTGGGCATTCTGTCAAAGGCCTTCTTAAAATCATTGATAATAAAAAACGATTCCCTTTTTTTTACTCTATTTTTTCCTGAGTCTGTCATACAATGAATATTGCATCAGCGGTGTCCCTTTTGCCTGGCGTAAGTCCAAACTGTATCTCATCAATATTCGTCCTTTCGCATATCATACCTTTCCAAATTGTCTGTCTGTCTGTCTGTCTGTCTCTGTCTCTGTCTGTCTGTCTGTCTGTCTGTCTCTCTCTCTCTCTCTCTCTCTCTCTCTCTGTTTCCTTCATTATCTGATCCAAAAGCTTTATACCTTTATAATTTCCTCTCTCTCTGTTTCCTTCATTATCCGATCCAAAAGCCTTATTCCTTTATAATTTCCTCTTTCCACGGCATCACCCCTTTCCCTTATACACACATACAATTACTTCAGAGATCTGAAACAATACACTCATATATGTAGAGGTGACATGTAGAGGTGTATGGTATGTAGGAGGACTACTGGGTCTTGGGAGCATGCTGTGAAGCCTATGCCCAGGGTCGGACACATAAAAAAAAATGTACAATAGAATTTATCAAATCGGTTACTATACCCATTCCTATATTTCCGGAAGCCTTGAACATCTTAGAAGGTATCCCAGACACACCCGCCACCTACTCCAGCTGCTTACGGTTTCACGGTTCCAACATCAATCAATGGCCATGACCCAAACGCTGAATCCTTTGTCTCCAAACCTTCGCTGTTGCGATTAAACTCTTTATTCAGCAACCTGTTATAATGCTCTATCCAAACGCCCTCAGTATCATCATTATCCACGACCATCATTCCTTCATCATTCTACACTCACTGCCCACATGTGCCATCCCTATTTTCTCTTGCCATCTGTTTAGTTACCTTAGGTACCATATTTATCCATTCGGCACTATTTAGGTTATCCAGTAAAAGTCTCCGAGACTCAGACTTTGCCAAGTATATCTTCTTTCTAGCTCTACTCGTAGCAGCCCAATATTCTTTTGTTACCTTCCCCTTTTCCATTCCCGAAAATGGTTTCTTTTCTCTTCAACTGCGTCTCTACATACTCATCCTACCAATACGTTACTTTACGTCTTGGTGGACCCCGTGTCAAGCCAAACTCCAAATCAGTAATTCTCAATAGGCTGATGTTGAGAGCTCTGTACTGCTCATTTACACTTTTATATACGGCTCCCTGCTCAGCTGCACTCTGTTCTCCTTAATACGGAAGCATCCCTTGCTACTTGATTTTTACGACTTTCACATTTTCCTCTAGAATAAATGTGCTTAATTACTGAATGTGTTACTGTAAAGATATACCTTACTACATAACTGAAGGGTTAACAAAACGTTATAGATTTGCACCGAAGTCTAGAATCCAAGTCGCTAAATCTTTTTTAACGATCTTAATACAGACTGATCTAGGTACACCTTTATTCGTCTGTTTTGGCAGTATATGCAATGTGTGTATAGGTGGGGGGAAGGAAATAGTGAAAGGAAGAGAAGAAATTATGAGGAGGGGGAAGGTCAGTGGATGAAGGGAGATGAGGGGGATAGGAAGAACATGGTGCTGAGGGGGATGAAACGGGGAGGAAGAATGGGAGGAGAGATAAACGAGAAGGAATAGAGAAGGGAGTGGGGAGGAAGTTGAGTAGATCTCACCAGCATCACTCTCCTCAGATGTTCCGCCTTCCACCGCCTTTTACTTGGGTTGAATCTATCAATTGACCATAGTGAAAATAGATGGGAAAATGTAGCAGTACGACTAAAAGTAATGGGGATAAGTGTAGTTGGCCGGTACGTTCACAGTAGGCAGCTACTGTATAAGGATTTGACAACGAGAGTAAGCCGAAGATAATGATGATGTGAGAGTGCTGTCACCATTAACCCGTACACCGTGCACGTCATATCCTGCACATCTCAATCCCCAGTCACCGTCTTTATGATCAGTGTTGGGCGGGTTTATGGGATCATTCGAGCTCAGTTTCTCTCACCATATCGCACCACTGTATCACACTCAGGTTCCTCATATTCACTCAGATGAAAAAACAATCGTCTGGCGTTAGCTGGGAAAATGCAACAGCAACACTGTCAAAAAAGAGTTGATCAGCCTCACAGAAAATTCCATTGTCTCCCGGTAGCAAGAATAAGATAAAAATATGTGTTGTTGTTAGAGTAAAGAATGTTAACCAGTTTGGCCAAACACTTCCTTGCCATTAATATGGCCAGTGATTTGACACTTTATGATAGTAACCTCGCACACTAACACGTCCAGTCACAAAAGCAGACGCATTTACGTAGATTAAAGGAAATATATCGTAATTAAAGTGATGCAGAGCCTCAGTTAACATTTTCACTACGAAGAAGCGACAGTTACCGCATTATCAGCGTCAGTGGAGACTACGTAGCACCACATTGTTAGGGATATGTTTTTATTTTGCACCATAACATTCCGTTGCAGGTTACTTATATCGTTTTAATATCAGTATACTTATCACAAAAATATTCAAAATGATAACGGGGTGTAATAATCAGAATAAACAGCAAAGAAACATGTGTTAAGATATCTAATAAGTTTCGTTGAATACGACCGTATATTTTTCGTACAGTACCACCATGTGATTCCTTCCTGCTGCTGTCACAGTTTTGTTATTGCTACAACCAAACTTCTTTATTGTTGCAGCCACCGCATCACTTGCTTGTCAGTGTGTTTATTAGTTCTGTTTACGACCATTAACTCAAACCATTCCCAGTCACTGAGCCAAATGACTTAATCCAGCTCCCAACAGTGATGTGATGTACTCGCAAACTTACTAGTAATTCTCTGTACCAAGTATTACCTGAATTTGTAGGAGGACAAATAGAAAGGACTCGCCTTCCCTTGTCGTCCTTAAAAAATCAAGCCATAGTGACGAGAATATTATTTGTTGAAACTATGATTTATTTCAGCAGTACACATATAGATGGTACAAGATACTATTTTTCTTCCTGCGAAAGAATATCCAAGACTGTTCCTGAATCTCAACTGAAGCTCAGTATTATTAAATTTTTTGGTAATAAGGGGTTAGAAGAAATATCTCTTAAATATATTAATAGGTATTATGTCTTTTTATTCTAAATACTTAGCATTATGTGCAAGATATCCTTAGATGATTTTACTCAACTTCAGGAAAGACTGTCAACATGAATATGTTAACCTTTCAGGCCCAATAATCGTATTTTGTTGTTTCCTTTTTGCTCAAGACGATTTTGTTCAGTTTAGGAGGCCATAGCTAGCCCTTCAATTAAAAGTTCTGCTCTAAGGTATATAAAATCGCCTATGGTTACAACCATATTTTTGTAAATACGTCTTTCGAAAGAATGTGCTAAATATTAGCTCGCCACTTAATTGCTTCTCAATGTTTTTATTCGCAATCTAGTGTTTAGACGGTGTATGACATCCTTCCAGTCTAGCACGCAATCAGACGACGGTTTATGGCATCATTCCCGTCCACTACACGTTCAGATGGTTTACGGTATCTTCCTTGACCACAACCTGTTGAGAAGGTTTGTGTTAAGATTTCGTCTACAACGCGTCCAGACGGTTCAAGATATTATTCCTATCCACTAAAAATTAATAAAGTCTATGACGACATCATTCCAGTCCAATACACGTTCATACGGCTTATGACATCGTTCCTGTCCACTAATCCTTGAGACGGTATATGACTCCTTTCCCATCCACTGTACATCCAGTTGTTCCGAGCCACTAAACATTCACTCGCTCTCTTTCTCCTATCACCCTTCATTAGTGGCTCTCTTATCTTCCTTAAATGATAATATTTTGTCATTTCTTCTCAAACTTATGCTTTATCAGGATGGCTTTTACCATTTTATTTCCACTTCCGCTACATATTTCCCTCATTATTACTTATGTACGACAGTTTGTATGTATGAGATTAAGTTCCTCCTTCCTCCTACCCTCTTCAGTACCACTGTGTACTTTTTAATCAAATTCTTGCTACCGCCAGGCGTACTGATCTTCATATCAAACACATTTCATCAATACTTCTCTCTCACGCTTTCATCATTCGTTATCGGTGGTTACTCTTATCTTTGCAGATTAATATCGTAGCTTTTATCAGTATATTTCAGAGTAATGTGTCCTTTTGTCTTTACCTCCTCCTTATCAGAAGGCCCCTTATTAATTAATATTTGCTACCATCTGATTATTTGCTGGTTCCTTGAAAGCAGTGTTAAGATACAGGGAAGTGAGCACGGAAGTGAAAAAGTTACATGACAGTATTGTAATACCAACTCTAACGTATGTGAAGCTTGGACCTTGTTGCAGGGACAGAAGTCAAGAGTGAGAGCAGTGGAAATGAGTTATTTGAGAGGAGCCTGTGGAGTCACATGGAGAGACAGACTGACAAATGAGGATGCGAAGGAGCGTTGTGGTGTGGATGTGGATGTGATGGAAAGCGAAACACACTGAGGTGGTTTGGCCACGTGGAGAGGATGGAAATTGAGAGACTGACGAGGAAAGTGTATGTGAGTGAGGTGGAGGAGGGGAGAGGGAGGAGGAGGCCAAGGGTGAGATGGTGGGATGGAGTGGACAGGTATAGAAGAGAGGGGAGGTGTGAGCTGGGAGCAAGGCAGTGAAGTGGCGGGGGACAGTGGCCACCCCTTACGGGATTAAGGCTTCTGGCAAATAGATAGGTAGACTGATTATTTTATTCAGCTTTGGAAACATCTCCATTAGTT
>NC_137069.1:50887381-50967381 GCF_032717465.1 Coenobita brevimanus | reverse complement strand
AGTCTCACATCCATATTTTAAAGCTGGCACTAACACTCCTTCATGTAAGCCTCGTGCGGCTACAACACTCAAGCCTCTGTTTCTTATCAAGGCCTTCATTCCACCAGTACTTTCCTTCCTTGTATTACGCTACTTTCCACTTCTTTTGCACATTTCCCTCTCTTTTCTATCGCTCTGCCTAGGTATTTGAAGTCTCTCACCTATTCCAGTTTCTCTCCATTCACTGTAACGTCGCACTGGGAGTCACCTTTCTCAATAACCAGCACTTTTATTTTTTCTACATTTACTCTCAAGGCCCGACGTTCACAGACATCAGCAAAGCTCTGCACTAGCCTACCAAGTTCTTGTCCAGTATTTGCAAGTAGTACTGCATCATCAGCATACAACAAATTTGAGATATTCCATCCATCACCATTCATCACCAACGCCATCCCCCTCTCCATTACTAGGGTTTTTACTTCTCTCATCACCCCATCCATATATATGTTGAACAACCATGGCGACATCACACAACCTTGTGGCACGCCCACACCGATAGTGAACCATTCACTTAGATGCCCATTAACCCTTGCACATGCTTCACTACCATAATAAAAACTCTTGACGGCACCTAGTGGCTTACCATCCATAGCTTACATGCGCAGAACCTTCCACAATCCTTCTCTGTCTACTTTGTCGTATGCTGTTTCCAGATCCATGAATGCCATAAACACCTTATAGTCCTTCTCACAAGCCTTCTTCACTATACGGTATGTCTTACTGCAAATATTTGATCCACACATCCTCTGCCACTCCTAAATCCACCGTGTTCATCACTCACTAGTACTCCTGATATCTCTCTTAATTTTTCTGTAATTATTCTTTCATATACCTTCCTTATCACACTCAGTTAACTTATGCCACGATAATTCTTGCATTCACTTTGCTCACCTTTATTTTTGTACAGGGTTACAGTCACAGCCTTTATTCACTCTGCTCTCATAGTTTCACTCATCTACGCCTTCTTACATATCTCCAACAAGCAGTTTATTCCGCTCTTTCCACTACACTTAATCATCTCTGCATACACCTTATCAACCCCAGCTACTTTCCCAGTTTTCAGCCGCTTCATGGCGCTCCTCACCTGTGCGAGGGTAATGTTTCCTGGCACTGCATTCCTTCTCTGCACACCCCCCAAACCAATCAGGATTACAGTGGCTCTGCTCTCTCTATTCCCATTCATCAGGTTTCCAAAATATTCTTTCCGTCTGGTCCTTACTTCATCCCCATGGGTTAATAATCTACCACCTACATCCTTCACACCTTCACATTTGTTTCCTCTTTCACTTCTACAATTCCGCACCTCTTTCAAGAATAACGTCCTATTTTCAGAGTAGTTTGCATTAATTTTTCTTCCTAAATCATCATTTATCTCTTTTTTTTTCCTCTTCACTAGACTCTCTATGTTTCTTGTTTTCAGTATATTCAGTTTTTATTTTAACTGATCCCCTGTCCTGTAACCACTCTAGCCACTTCTTCCTCTTCTTCCTCCACTGCTGTCTTAACCTCTTCATCCCACCATGCCGTACCTTTCTTCCTTGTTTTTACTCTCGTCACACCACACACCGCTTTAGCATTTCTAACTAAGCAGTCCTTATATGCATTCCACAGGCTGTCCAGATCCATTTAATTCCAATTCACTGATGCTAACTCCTCCCCTACTTTGGTCCTGTATTCATCTGCCATTTCTTTGATCCTCAGCTTCTCGACTTTCAGTCTTTCTCCCTGACTGCTCCTCTCTCTCCTGGTCCACCTGACTCCTCTCAGCTTGATCTTGCCTACCACAATCATGTGATCTCATAGACTTCCACATCTTCCTCTCACAGCCCTCGGTATCAGCAACCATTCCCAGCATCGACCTCTCAACGAGCACATAATCAATCAGGCTCCTTTCAACACGATGCCCGGTCCCTCTATACCATGTATATTTATATGCATCTTTGTGTTTGAAATGCGTGTTACAAATGCACAACCTCTTTTCCTGACACATATCCTTCAATCGCCTCCCCTTATTATTTTCTCCTGGTACTCCATTACAACCCATTATGTTATCCTCAGGACCAGTGCCTACTTTTCCATTCATATCGCCCATTACGATCACTTTATAGATCCTGGGCATTTCTCCCACTGCTTCATCCAGCTCACCCCAAAGCATGTTTTTCTCTCTCTCACTCCTGTCCTCACATGGTGCATATGCTACTTTCACCCCCTCACCGCCATTTTCACCTTCTCATACTTGAACTTGACATACATACACCTCGAGCTGACATATTTGTAATCTCTCGTTCCACTCTGCCACACCTCATTCATCAACAAAGCAACTCCTTCCATGCATCTTCCTCGCCCATTCATGCCCGACCTTACACATTTCACACCCTCCCACTCCTCCATTTCACACCCTTTCATCTTTGTTTCACACAGTGACATCACGGCATATCTCGCACTCTTGAACACATTCGCCACTTTCACCCTCTTTCTCTCCTCATTCACACCTCTCACATTCCACATGGCCATGCGAATCTGCCCATTTGGTTGGGGCCCTGGGCATGTATTGGGCCCTCCGAGGTTCTCCGAAACAACTGCCATGATTAAGTGATTATAGATAGGGGAATCTGGGGGACACATAACCCTGCCAGAAACCCCGGTTATATGGTTACCAACCAGCGTTGTATATATATATATATATATATATATATATATATATATATATATATATATATATATATATATACATAGAAAATGTCGACTGCCTCCCTGCATCATGGCAAGACAGCTGTTCTACAGAGCATCATGCTCAAATGGAAAGAGATCTCAGCAAATCACCAAGATTATGTTGCTAGGAACCCTTTAGATAGCCCTTTAAGCAAAAAAAAACACACAGAAAAAAGAAAGAAAAGAATAGAAAAAATCTGACACCATACCTTCTTCAAGCCAGCATAGTCACAAATAAGACAGAAGAGAAAGGGAAAAAATATGTAGCCTCTGGCCAAACTATATACTTTTATCTCTTTCTTTATTACTGACTTTGCGTCTGTTCCCTTCAGTCCGTCCGTCCGTCTGTCTGTCTGTGTGTGTGTAATGCGAACTTTCTGCTTAGCATTATGAAAAGACGTTAAGAAAGAGTGACAAACTTCAAAGTCAAAAGAAGTTAAGGACCTTTTAGGTCCAAAAATATTTCAGGAACTGTACGTTTGTGTCTTCTAATTATGATTTTTAAACAGGGCGATGGGGGAGCCCTTAAGAAACAGGAGAAATGTAATATCAACGACTCTAATAAGAGTGACTCAGGACAAAGCCAAAAATTGGTCTAATTGCTCTCATAGAGTGTACATATATATATAATCCCTTGTGGTACAGTGGTAAAGTGTGCGCTTTTGTACACTGGAGAACGAGGGTTCGCGTCCCGCCAGGGTAATAAACTTTGGGAGCGTTCTTCCGACCACGAACTGCTTTGGCGGACATAAGGGGTGCTGTGGTTGAGCCAGTGTCGCATACTATAAAGTATGCTTGCACCCAGTTGGCTTGCACGGGCCGATTACACTTGGTTCACAGAGTACACACACATCCAAAGCCACTCCAACACTACACCCACACTTACAAGCACTTGTCACCCTACATACAATCTCTACCAGACAGCCTAAGCCACTTGGTAGAGATACATTGGCTATACTGTCCCTCCTTCGGTCGGGCTAGGCCGCTCCTGCAGTGGACACTCAAACGGCTGATGATGATATATATATATATATATATATATATATATATATATATATATATATATATATATATATATATATATATATATATATACGAATTTAGAGAGAGAGAGAGAGAGAGAGAGAGAGAGAGAGAGAGAGAATTATCTTAAGAGGGGCATCCATGCTAAATCTTTCAAAGTATATGTTTAATATTAAGATTATTTCACTTGAAATACTTTAAAGTCCATGTATTATATACCAGTATGATCGTCTGGAACAACAGAACACGGCAAAGAAAAAAAAAAAAAACACGAAAACACAATGTGTCAAAAGTGTACAAGAACAGTACTAGTAAGGCGTACATTTCACGTGTACATGATGTAATAAATTTGGAAACAAATACAAAGGAGAATAATGTTTATGGAAGTAGTGAAGTAAAAATCTTATTTTTGAGTTTTGATGATACTGGCTCCTAATGTTCGCGCCAAATAAATGTTTGATTTTTTTTCGTATTTTGGACGTATTTATACTTTACTAAACCCAAACTTTAAAATTTTCATATAATATCATAGCAAATATTCACCTCTCTTAATCATGACATGATGCTTGGCAGAACTGGGTGTCACGCACGCGCCTCTCGGACACACCGTGCATGTTAATCCTCCTCAGGGTCTGACAGACCCGGGCAATTTTTTCGATGATATAGTTCAGTAACTAATATATGCCTGGGATCCCTGTCCTTCTCAATAGCTTCCTAACTTTTTGTGCCCATGCAGGGTGTAGAGGGATTACTTTCATGTCTCTCTATGTTTTTGCAATATATCACTCAGAATTGCATGTCGGGACTGTGAGACCCAGGAGTACCTGAGGAGGGGGGAGAATTTTTCACTATGAGTTTGCAAGTTGATTTTATGTTGTGTGGGATCCACTACGCCCATAATGAAGGTCCTCCATCCCTAAAGTTGTGCCACGAATGCTAGGCCCATAGGGTTCTTTGTTTTCGTATATGGTGACTGAAAAAAACAAAAAAACTTTTATTTTGGCATTTTTTTCATTATTATTTTTTAATATGTGGAGTTTAATGAATTTAAACTTATCCACACAGATTTGTAAGACAAGATCTAATACACTGTAGGACATTCGGAATTCATTATATAAAACATGTGTGACACTGCAGCATTTTTTAAAAGCTGGGTCTGACAGACCCAGGTGTACCTAAGTTGTGAGTGAAACTGTAGGTCTACCTGAGGTGGGTTAAGACATGCCATGCGGCACACATCAATGACTGCATTGCCTTTCATCACCGTGTATTTCATCATACACAGTTCCTGATCTCGTCTGTCTTACATGCGGGACCTTCTAAGACAAGTAGATGTCACACAACTCACAGTGTAATTGTGCATCATGACTTGCCATTGTCCAGTAATTACTGAATATTTTGCTGATGATCTTCCTTCCAATAACATCATAGCACTCGCTAGGACATCTGCAAGCAGGGCCGACAGTGCATAACGTCACCATCTTCCCCTTCACAAAATATATTCGTTGCCACTATCCTGTTTCCTCTTCTGTCATGCTTTGTCCACATATCCCGGTGAATGTGGCGCTTCCTGGTAATCGTGGATTGCTCGCCAACACTTTTCCTACTTGATGAACTCATCCTGGCACTGAAATCCAAAGGAATAATAATTATTAATAGAGGGAAAGCACACATCACCGAACGCTTTAAAACTCACGAGGTAACTGAGGAGAGAGTCCCTCCTTGGATCGTGGCTGTGACGCCCTATACGGGTGCTCACTGGCTGAACTGGACGCCCCTCTAGCCGCGAGACACGATATTCTCCTTCTAAATTCTGGCATAAAGTGCACCTACTTTGGCCTCTCGGTAGAGGGGGAAGATTGTCCAATATGGCAATGACACCTATACCAGTACACAGAAAAGGGTTACGCCCATAACACCCTGCCAATAACTGAAAATGGCCAGAATGGCTTGGACACCCCTATGGTCCTAGATGCCTATGTTTGTTGACTGCAGTTGATGTGCATCGGGTTCCCCATGGCAGACTGTACACTGAATGAAATATGTTGCACTTCAATCGTGTGTACCCTATTATGACTGGATATGTACATGGGGAGGGGTTGAGTTACATCGTAGTATAAAGCCAACCCTTTGGTAGTATTTGTTGTCTGCATGGAAGACATCAAGGTATTCGACTGTCAATCTCTCTCTCTCTCTCTCTCTCTTCTTGTCTATGACAATGGAGCCATCAAACCACACAGTGGCACATTTGTGCTTATTGAGCTGCATATTCATTTTATATATAAGCTTATTTGTTTATGTTCTGTAATTTAATTGTACCAGTATACTGTATATTCATTAGTCCTCTGAAGCTCTGAGAATGATTCTTTATATCCAATTTCATTTTATTACCATTGTTCTTTTTTATGTAATTTTCGTCACTACCTTCATTACGGTTATTATTCTCGTGCTTTTGTTTTGGTCTTCCCATGTCTGGATTTCATGAAGCCACCTTTAATGAATGGTAAGACATAACGACAGTGACGACGACGACGATGATGGTGACGTTGATAATGATTTATTATTATTATTATTATTATTATTATTATTATTATTATTATTATTATTAATTATGAAGTTGTTGTTTATACGATATCAAGTATTCGTCATTATTATCGCCCGCCTTTACCAAGGCGGAGCGATAATGTTCTTGCCCGGGTCTCTGTGTGTGTGTGTGAGTGTGTGTTTCCATCATATATCATGAAGGCTTGAGCTATCAACATGAAGCCTTCAGAGTATCAAGATACGGCCAAAATCTTGGGCCAGATCGAAAATTGGCAGTCGGGGTCAAAGCCAAGGTCACCAAAATGGCTGCCAAAGGTCAACTAGATTTATTGCCTGCCTCTAGCACCATTATACGAGTATTCCATGAACGGCTTGAGCTATGCACATGAAACTTTCAGGGTATCAAGATAGCCTATAGTCAAAATCTTCTTACCCCCCCGGGGGACCCAGCCCCCACAGGGGAGGCGCCGCCCTCCGAACTCCCCGGGGGTGGCGCCTCCCCCTGGCCCTCCTCATGGGATGGGTGCGGCCCCACGGGGGGCCCGGCCCCCAGGGGGTTAAGGAATGGCGCCTTCCCAATTGGGGTCGGGAGGGGCGCCTCCCCTTAGCCCTCAGCGGGGACCCCGGCCTCCCCTTGAGCGGACCCCCCAGGAGGGTCACGCTTGTAGCTTTCCCAACAGCATATTCTGGTGGGTGATTAGCATTCGCGTCCCCAATGCTTTTCTCTCATATTTACTCTGACATTATTCTCTAGACTGCAAGCATTCCGAAAACTTCATTTATTTCATGATTGACACCAACACTCATTCCCGGTGCAGCAGCCATGGCAGCAACATCTCCGTCCTCATCACCTGCTCCAGCCTTCGACCCGTCGAGGGGGGCTACACCAGCAGGTTCCCAGCCTCCATGGGCCCACATCACCTCTGGCACAGTGAAATGGTACAACGCTAGGGCGGGGTAAGGATTCATTCGGCGCCAGGACACTGGTGCCGATGTTTTCGTGCACCACCTAGGGATCGATGTCACCAATTCACGGGGCCGGAAACGCCCGTTACGCGAGGGAGAGGCTGCTGTGTTTGATCTCCTACAGGCACCGAAGGGTCCCGAGGCCATTAACGTTACCGAGCCGGGATGTGCAGCTGTGCAGGGCTCTGCTCGTGCACGGCGGCGCCCCTCGGCTTGGAATCGTCAGCCCAAGGAACCTCGATGCACTGGGGAGATTGACACAAGAGTCACCATGTGTATCGCGACGGCACGAGCATTTTGCGACAGTGACAAGGTGACGATGCTCGTTCTTCTCCCACAGATATTTGAGAAGAACGGGCTTCCGCGCATTGTTATCCAGCAGTGCTTTGCCTGCGATTCTCATGCTGCCCCTCGTCAGGAGTGTCGCGCCCCCAACCTGCAGCCTCTCAGATCCCACACAACACCGCGGCGCAGGCTGCATCTCGACGCCCCACTAAACAGGGCAACTGCTGCCACCGCCATCACCGCCACTGCACCGCCCACCGAGCCTGCCCAGCCAGCTCGCGAATATTCCCGCCTCTCGCCGTCAGCAGCTGAGGAAAGGGCTCCTTCTCCCGTCCCTTCCATCGACCGGGAAGAAGAGGACCTCCCGCCCTCGACTCCACCACCTGCTGCTGATGGCGAGCCTCAGAGGAAAAAGAGGAAAAACAAGAAGGGGAAGAAAACCAGGCCTCCTCCACCTGAGGTCATGGAGACGGACCACCCAGTGTCTCCTCCCCCTCTGTCTGCAGTCCTGCCGACGTTGAACACCCGCTTGAAGACTTGAGCCCCAGAGAACTCGGCGAAAAATTCGCGCAACAATTCACCAATTCAGGCTTCATCAACCTCATCTCCAGCCGCATCATAGCCCATTCTACATACTATAACTCCACATCGCCTAGCTACAGTGACACCTGATCATCTGCTTTTCACTGGCGGGCCTTCCACCCTAGGCCCGCTCCACTCTGACAATGTCAGTTGGAAAATCTCAACACACACACACGACACCGACAGTATAGGTCATCTGATTGAATCCATGCTGTGTATGTGCAGTACCTTGTGGACGTACAGTACCTTACGGACGTATGTTGGAAAAATGCATTATAACTGCAGGATTAGGATTTGATTACAAGTGACAAATGCAATTTGTGAAAGTTTGAGAAGAAATTGTTCCATTTTAGTGCACGCTGATCAAAGTCATGGTCGGGGTGGATGATCAAATTTCAGACTAAGAAAGTATCTAATGAATGACCAGTTAAATGGTGATAAAACGTGACACATACTTTCTGCAAGGATGGTAAGACGTCATTTAGTTTAGCTGCATTAAATTAAAACACAATGTCAAAGGTCAAAGCTAAAGATTGGGCGTGTGTCGTTGTGTTATGTCATCGGTCTTGATCTAGTTATGTGTTGGTGTTACTGATGTTATTTTCTGAAAGATAAAAATTATAATAAAAAGTCTTTGTAATTTAGTGGTTAACGAGATCTATGGATAATGGAAATGGTAACAAGGAGGCGCTTCGAACCCTTGGTGACTGATATACAGCACTAATGTTTTTTTTTTTTTTTTTGTATTCGTAAACATAATGTCGTAAAGTCCAAATAATTTTGCTGAGAGAGAGAGAGAGAGAGAGAGAGAGAGAGAGAGAGAGAGAGAGTGACTAACATGAGCGAAAAATACGGTGACCCATTAATAATTTTTACCCCGGTGCTGTACCCGGTCACCAAAATTGAAGTTACGCTATTAACCTTATAATTATAATGTGATACTCTCCAGCCCCTCATAGCCTCCCTCCTCTTTGCTCTCTCCTCACTCTTTCCCCTTTCCTCTCTTTTACTCTCTGTACCCTACCGTCTTTCCTCGTCCTCCTCTCTCTCTCTCTCTCTCTCTCTCTCTCTCTCTCTCTCTCTCTCTCTCTCTCTCTCTCTCTCTCTCATTTTTAGCCTCTGAGCTCCCTACTTCTTTCCATCTTTCATTTCTCTTCACTCTGCTTCTATCAACGATCCCTTTCTCCCTCCCTCTTCCCGTTTACTGTTTCTCCGCCATCCTAATCCTCTCCTCCTACCCCCACCCCTTCTCCTTCTTCCCACTCTACCTATCCCCACTCTTTCTCCACTTTCATAGGAGCACAAACAAGAGGAGACTGCAGGAGATTTAATGATCATTTCAAGACTAATAAGTAAGAGAGTGAGTATGATATTTTATGAGCGAAAGACACATAAAAAGCAAAAAAGGTTCTCCCCATTGACCAAACCGTCGAGACGAAAGTAGCTTGAAATGAGGAATCTATCACAAAACAAAGAAATTTCTCATGAAAGATTGAACAGAAAAATGGTAATATATTCTACACCCTCTTAACTTGCAAAGGAAAATGTGCATTGTTTCATAACGAAACTCCACTCTTGATATATTGTCCATGCTCTGAAAGGGAATGTAAACAAATAAGCCAAATTTCTTTATTTTTCAGCTAAAATCCAGCTAACCATGTGTTGACCCAATATTTCGAAGTTATATATTTAGGTGATTCAAGAGATTATTAAATTCACAATTGTATTGCAAGCTACCCAAATTTATTGGCATCTTGTTCCAAATGTCAACAGTTAAATTGACGGGAAAGTGTTATGGTTAATATGACTAGAAACGTTCGCCAAAATTTTCATAATAATTATCTCAAGTGTAATTCGACCAGTTTTTTGTGAGGTATGTAACGACTACGATTTTTTTTTTTTTTTTTTTTTTTCATGTTATAGAGTAGAATAAGATCATTTCGCAGCCCAGGCTTTGATAAGTAAAATATATTTAGCACAAATAAATGGTCACCTGTGATTTGTTCCTTTTCTGATATAACTTTCGTTACCTTTCGCTGTATTATTTCTAATGTATCTTTTTTTCTTTATATGATGACCAAAACACAGTACTCCATATTATTTTCTTATTTGAATTCGACTGCTGTATCTGTGAACTGAACTAGTTCGTTAGTTTTCTTGCTTCTGTGAACTAAAGACTTGGTTTTAAGCCATTAATGTTATTAATCCTAAATATTTTCTTTATTGTTGTTTTCAAATTGATTAGTAATTTTAGTATATATTTAACCCCAAATATTCATGATTTTTCTCAATTATTTGACTGGAAGTATGTCAGTGTTAAAATGCATATACCACATTTGAGTCAAACCGAATAAATTATCGATATCTCTTTACACTTTCGGCCTACATTTATATGTTTTTGGGCTGTTACTGTCTTTGTATTGTTATAAAATTTACATATTTAAATTCAGAAACATTAATCAGTATCACAGATGGAAAAAGCACGGGACCCTCAATGAATCTTGAAGCATTCCTCAAGTACCATTCACCCAATCTGACTCCATTCTGTACGAGTAATTACAATGTTCTGCACACCAGATTTCGAGAACTTTTAGTGCATTGCTACTGATACCGCGTTCTTCAAGTTCCTGACGCGTCTTTTATGGGGTTCGTTATTGATGACTAAGATAGACTGCATCTACTTACTTAGTTTTATCACACATATCTGTAATTTCGTTAAGACAGCCAAGGGGACTTATAATGCCTGACTGTTCCGAAATCCATGCTATGATATTGTGTGAGATATTTTCTTTTGTATATGATTAAACATTATATCTCTTATTATTAATACTGAGAATGTAAAGGTAACTGCACTGCAACTTGGGGATTGTACTTTATTATCTTTTCGTAATACGGAAGTTCCCTTCGCTAACTTCTGGTCAAGTGGGACAGTGCCAAACTTCAGTAATTTGTTGAATATTTCAGCTAAAAGTTCCAATGTGCCATTTCTACTCCCTTTTATGTTCTTGGATGAATTTTAGCTTGTCCCAGAAACTTACTGGGTTTAACGTATACTGATCAACGGCAATACGTCTCTCTCAGTGATTATAACATCATTAACTGTGTTACCTTCATCTACAGAGGGAAAGCAGTATGATGGAAATTAAAATAACTTTCCTACTGTGAATACTGATGCTAAGAAAGCATAAGAAATTTTAGCCTTCGCAGTTTCATTTGTATATTTTCCATTTGATAATACTGTCAAGACAATGCTTCATGTTAATGCCCTTTTAACAGTCCTGGTGTAGCTATACGAATCTATGGGTTATGATTATCTGATATTAGTAATTTGCCCATAAAGATTGTTATTGCTTTGTTTTATTAACACTTTGGGATTATTATTATTTGTGAGTGGTGTAAAGAAACATGGGTCTATGACAGAAGTTTATTCTTGACTAGTTTCACACAGGGGCCTCTTCAGAGGAATGAACTATTCTCTTTGTTGTTGTTGTTGTTGTGAAATATTTACCCACATTTGGTGGGGCCCGGGCAAACTAAGAGGCTGTCAGAAATAAGCAGGATAAAAAAAAGGCCACAAAGCAGGAAAACACACACACACACACACACACACACACACACACACACACACACACAGAGGAGTATGTCCTGGAGTGAAAGGCAGTTAGCGAGGAGAGGGATAGTCCCGTACAGTGTGTAAAAGCCTCTGGGAGGGCACGCTACCAACGACCCGAGCCGCATCAAACACATCATCACCAGAACAAGGAAAGCCCCCGTCAGTCCGAGCATGAAGCAGAGTGGTGGCCGGGCAGTCGAGGAGGTAATGGCAGAGGGGTTCGGCGGACTGCTCACAGCAATTGGGGCATGATTCAGGCTCCCAGCTGGCAACCTGGCGATAGCACAGGAAGCCCTGGCATAGACGCCGGAGTCGACCTAGGATATAATTAGGTAGGCCAGGCGAAATCGAAAGAGGAGAATATGACGTGGCCGCCGCATACCAGGCGGCCGAGCATGAGCCCTCAGCAATACAGAGTTGATGTTCGTCTCTAGTAAGGCTGGAGATAGTGCCAGCCACCACCAAGAGAACTCGGGAGGCACAAGGGCGGAACAGAAACGTAACGGCAGGGAGGGTGCTAGCTGCACGTACAGTTATATGCGCCAGTTAATTTCTCCCAGTCCCAACATGCCCAGGGACCCAGTGAAGAGTCACTGAGCCACCTCGCCACTGGCTGAGGGAAGAGACAGTATATACAGAGGTAAGTAAAAACCGGTGGGCCACGAGGGAGACAGACTTCAGGCACTGAAGGGAGGAGAGTGGGTCAATGTGTAAAACGACTCACTTATGTCGACACCGATAGGCGTGGCACAAAGCACTGAGGAGTGCCACCAGCTCAGCCTGAAAGGTGGAGACCCAAGTGGAGATGCGCCAGGATTCTGTATGGGTCCCAGAAGCAAAAGCCGCACCCGCTGAACCATCAGACGAGACTGAGCCGTCTGTACAGTAGACCACCGAGGCAGAAGAGTTAACAAAGACCTATTCTAATAACTCAGTTAACAAAGGATATATCTAACCTCTCATGTTTACAGAATCACCTCTTAACTGAATGCAGTCGTCTGTAGATAGCAAAAAAATAATCTAAAAAACTACTTCTATCCAGAAGGATGTTTCCAGCTTGAAAATAGAGATTAAATCATTGACCATTCAGCCCTACGACATATTATGTTTTATGATATCTTGAAACGATATTTATCGGGTCTGCAAAGACATTGATCTGTAAATGTTATAGTCTTCACTGATCCTTGCAGACCAAATAAAACGGGAAATAAATTCATCATCACCTGGAGCAACTAGAAAAAGACGTCCTAATCACGATGGGACTTTCTTATAACTTAAAAAAAAAAAAACTCCTCTCTGGAGGTAGAAAACAAAAGAAACAGAAAAACTTGACTACGAAGACGTGGTAGTTTAGTTTGTTTTTCCTACCTCCGGGTAAATGTCATCAACTTAGGAAAGAACTCGATTACCAAAACGAAAATTTGAAAAAAAAAGAGGAAGAAGGATAAGGGTTAGCTGACCCTCAGCCAGGCCTTTTGCCAGGAGGGTCCCTCCTCATGTGCTGATGGATCAAGTCTCTTGTTTCAGTCATGTCGGAGGCCTTGTTGCTTTGGTAACAGCTTTGATGGCTTTTAGGCGATGTCTATGGGACCCCAGCAGTCAAATGTGTGGGGATGGGGCCATGGGGGTAACCAACCATAATCTTATTTTTACAAATGTCGTGATGTATAAGTCACACGAGCCAGAATTTCGGATATAGGTTTAACCTTCTCAGGACGGGGCTGGTGGGGAGCACCTTCGTAAGTTGGCACTTACACATTTGGGCGGCTTCATTGCCTGGCTATGCAAACGCACCTAAACACCCTCAGTCTACCGTAAAAGGGGATTGATAGACACTAGGAGACGGGCAACCTAAGCCTGCAGCCTACTGGGCTCAGATTCTGATTAACATGGGGTTACAGCAAAAACAAGAACTATTGGAACCTTCAGAACACATTTCGGTTGTGGGCCTGGAACTTTCAGGCCTCTCAACTGACTGTATTTGTTGTCACAGGAGTTAGGGTGACTTGCTAGGCGTGGCCGCACTCTTGGTTGTGAGGCGGCCCAGTTGCACCGAAGTTAGAACTGTGAACTGTATGTTTGATTGTGCCAGTGTTTCTCTTCTTATGGAGTGTTGCTGTGGCGATATCTACTTGCTTTATCTCTTCTGTCTACAGGGTAACTTTGTCTAATTTGAATGTAATGTTTTTCTTTGTTACTGCAACGAAAGTTTCTTCCTACGTAAGGATATAGGTTAGACATAGAGGCCTTGCACGTGTAATTCTTCCTGTAAGCACAAAGAACCACACACTTATACATAGTAGTGATGGACTGGATTTAAAAAATGAAAGGAGCCGGACTTTTTTTTTTTTTTTTGCGAGAAGGACCACAGGCCAGGAGCCTGCAGGATTGTTCCCATCCAAAAAAATAAAAAAAGTTAACATAGAGCCAAATTCAAAATCCGTTCATTTCCAGATTCCAGGACACACTGCATTTGAAAGCCTGGAGATCACAGACAGTTGGAAATACAGACAGAGAGAGACAGTTCCAGAGTTAACCTGTTACATATATCAAGGACTGGGAATAATGGTTAACTCTTCCCCGAGACAGCTGGATGGGAGACGGATGAGAGTTTGATGCTAGATGGATGCTATGCACCATAGTGGTAAAGGGATACAAGCAGACAGTTCAAAGGAGCAGTGACCATTGAAGTAACGAAGGAAAAGAGGTAAATATACAACAGTGCAGCGAAGAGACAGAGGGAGCCAGTATGAGGAGGAGAGTTAATAAGACAAAAAGCCTTTGAGTCCACCTTGTTGAGAAGAGCTGTATGTGGTGAGCCTCCCCAAACATGAGTTGTACTCTACACAGGGACGAAAAAAACCCATGTATAAAGTCAACAACTGTGCAGGGGGTAAAGAAGGCACAGAGTCGGCTTAGCATACCTAATCTCTTGGAAGCTGATTTTACAAGAGAGGTGATCTGATCATTTCAAGATCAATGCTGCGAGAATGAAACCCCAAGTATGTTTAAAGATGATGCAGGATTGAGTTGGATATTGTTAATGATTAGAGGATTCTTCTGCGGAAGATTTTGTTGGGTTGAAAGATGTAAAAACTTAGTTTTTGATACATTAAAAACGGGATTATTTTCACCCCAGTCAGAGATATGTTTTTTATAGAGAGAAGAACTGTTGAAGCATTTCTGATATGAGAGAGGTAAGAGGGCAATCTGGAAGTCAATCGCATTATATGAATGCAGTACGCAAGGTGAAAAGGAGAGAAGTTGGGTGAATAACGAGATAGAGGAGTGCTATGGGTGAAAGTCATAAAGTGGAGAAAATGTGAAATAAAGTAGTGGGAGGGGAACTCCAGGTAAATTCATAGAAGGGGAGTAAGAGTCAGTGACATGGGAGCAAATGGCTCTGAAATATTTGCGGAAATCTTTTAGGGAATGTTTAGTTAGGAAAACTAAGGCTGTATGTGGTATCCCGAAGTTAGAAGCTGATAAAACAGAAAAAGCTTGGTGGTGTGCAGAGGTTGAAGGAGCAGTGGAGGAAAAGAGAAAGAAGTCGTTGAAATGTATGCAAGAAAGAGGATCAAATCAAAGAAGTAGGGAATATACTCTGAGTAAGACGCACATAAAGAAACTAATAAAGAGAAAAAAAAAATTAAGATTCTGGTAAAATAAATAATGAAAGCTATTTTGAAAGTGGGAAGTTATTGGGGTAAGAAAAGCGAAAATATGCAAAATAACTGTGAGAAAAAAAAAAATGTGGACGATGAAACTAAAACACCTAACAATTAGAAATGTTATAAGTAGTAGATTAAATGAATATTCTGAAACGCAGGTGACTAGCAATGACAAGAACAGAGAAACAGTAAACATAATTGGGTTTGATGGTACTGGCAAAAAATGTGACACTGGAAGCACTGAAGAATGCCACAGTGTGGTTGACGATGGGAAGGCTTTATATGTTGAGAGGGTATAAGTGGAGGTGATCAACTGTAGTGGAGAGACTGGAGTGGAGTATTTGTTGGAAATATATAGGAAAGCTTGACAAAGCGCAAATGTACCATTAGAATGGTTAAGGGCCTTGAGTGTCCTTGTACAAGAATAAAGATGATTGAAATGAATGCAGAAAATTACCGTGGTCGAAGTCTGTTGACTGCTGTAAGGTGACAATTTGACAAAAAATGGAACGCGCTGTAAGAAAATAGAGGTCTCTGCACTGTAGGGAGGTCCAAAAATACAAATAACAGGATAGCAAGACAAACACAAGTTGCTTCTGTTCCCTTTTATTAATCAAACAAACCAGCAAAATTTCAAATCTCTAGCTTAATATTTAGAGGGGCTACAGCGTTCTCTTTTCGTTACCATCACGCTATTGCACTACACCACAGACAACGTGAACATTGAACATAAAAAACAATCGTTTCAGTCACTAATGTTGAAATAAACAGTATGTACTTACTCAGAATAATAATTTCAGCACAAAAAACCCTGTTATCTTCCAGTGAAAATGCTTTTCGGTGAAAGCATCCTTCGAACAGCATGAAATATCATGCTGATGAAGTATGTCATGTTTTTTGGCTTCAGCTGCAGCCATTTCACTGTTCTAAATTAGCTGGCGACGGATAGAGCTTCTGGCGAGCGTCAGTTCATTCATGTTTTGACCAGTCGCTTTTGCTAAGGCTCTGGCTGCAAACATCATTATCCTCCATTGTCGAAGTCACCAAAGGAGAAAGAAAAGCGTAGGCAGCCTCCTTTACCCTCTTTGGCGTACTTGCTCTTCGACGGATCTTCGGGGTAAAATCCAGATCTCCAGCATATACTTCCAATGACGAAGAAGAATGAGAGAGAATCGATCATTGACGAATCGACTGTCTAAGCCATAGCTTCTTTGTCTCAGTCAGAGTTTTCCTTTCTCTTCTGCTCATTTCCAGATGTCTGCGTTTCACCTCACAGGATTTTTGGAGCTGCTGATCGACTCCTGCCATTGTCGATTGCATGCGATCTTCCTGCTGACTGGTTAGGAAAGTCTGGTCTTCCTCGTTTGTGATCTACATCTGGGCATGTCGCTTTGAGGTGTAAAACGGTTCTTCAAAATCGCCCCCTAAAATGTCTTCCTTCATTCGACATGACTCTGAATCCTTCAGTCGATTGTTCTTAATCTTTTCAGACTGCCCAACTAGTCCCAGAAGCTTCTTCGTGCAGTAGCAGACGGTCAAGGTCGGAACATTTGCTGAACCCCAGAAACAAAGAACAGTATCAGTCACTGCAGATGCACTGTCAGACTTGGTTTTCTTCAGGTTTACTTGGTGGTAAAAGAAATGCCTTACCGCATGACCTTTAGATGGTAGTCGACAACCAGTAATCGTCTCTTCAGAATGACCAATCAACCAGACAGAAGCACTGTTTCGTGCGGCGGCCGTACCTACATCACCTGCAAACAGAAACTCAACTTGAAATAGAGGAAAGCACACACACACACACACACACACACACACACACACACACACACACACACACACACACACACACACACACACACACACACACACACACACACACACACACACACACACACACACACACACATTTTGTCCTCGAGAGTGAACAGTGTAATATGCACTATTGCGCATTGCACAACCAGCTGACTGTGCAGCGAGGCAGCCTGGGGGTATTAATTGACTCTGATAAACCCCTCTAGAACATTCCATATTTTTCTAGATCTGTTTCTAACCGTCTAGAACATTTTACAGTCTAAGTTTCTCTCATACCCTCTTTAAAGTTCAGGTTTAGAGCGACCTCGAAACGTTGTTAAATTGGCCTCATTTTTTTCCCATGTTACTAAGGCGGTGAATTAGGTTAAGGGGACCTTGTGCCTGAGTCAGTAAACGCTATGAAAAATTTCAGTATATAACCATGGAGCACCCTAGTGTATGGGAACTGCAAGAGGAATGTGTCAAGGAGTTTTGGTAGGCATAGCCACATTAACATTAGGAGTCTTTAACCTAGGCGTGGCATTAGAAAGAAAGATAAAAAATTAGAACAATGGTTATGGATTACTGAGAAATGTAAGATGAGTACAGAGGGGATAAGATAAAGAATATTGTGATTCTTAAACGATGTGGGATGAGGAAGTCTATTAACATGAGAGTTGAAAAGAGCATGCCTAGATGATACTGCCATATTGAAGGAATGGGCATGATCAGGGTGGTGAAAAGTTTTTATGTGAATAACTCTGAAAGTAAGAGGAAGTAATGCAAGCCAAGAAGAATTCGGATGAATAGAGTAAACAACGAGTGCGAGAAAGCGAGGATTGGAGGTGGTTGATCCTAGGAAACTGACAAGAGCTTTAGCTGGTTGGATGAATTTTGTTCTAAGGTAAGGAGTGATATTTGAACATGACATGTGTTGGACTAACTCAGTCTGACAGGCTTTTGTTATGTGCATGTGCGGAAATGTGTGCCTATGAAGTAGAGACAATACTTTCGAGGTCTTAAAGGATATGTGGCCAGTTCCACTGGAAATGAAGTTGAGTAGTTCTCTCACTATCATGAATATTATTTCTATTTTACTTCTTTTCTGTACCTTACCTCATCCCTCCTCTGGATAGGTAAAAGAGCTGGGGTGATGATGACGATGATGCTAACGATGACAGTGATGATGATGGTGGTGGTGTTTTTACTGAGGTGAAATACCTTGAGAAGAAAGAGCTGTTCTACATCAAACTCGACGTATTTGTGAATCGGTGCCTCTTGCTGGGCATATTATTATTTTTTTTTTTATTATCTCAGTGCAGTTACTGACACCAACAGGGAAAGCTTGGCTGAATACCTAGGTTCCCATGACTCTGGAACAAGATTTTAATTTTTCTCTCCTGATTTTGACAAAGTCCCATAAAATTAGTATGATTGGGTATTGGTTCCAACCAGATCATTACCTCTGTATCTGGTGTTCCAGTGCCGGAACGTTGCTAAGGGAATGCTCACATTCTTCTAAGTGGTCGGTGGAGCGTCCTTTAGAACTGCAGGGTTTTCAGGAGTGCAGAGTTCTTTGTTACTGATCACAGATTCATTGCCTGTCATCAGAGGCTGCAAATAAAAATTGATGGACTTTCAACATATCACATAAAACGGATCTGTCTTAAGAATCTCAGGGATTTGCAGTGTGGTCCTGAGTAAGCATTGGCAGTTTCGAATAGGTTGGAGAGCCTTTGCCTTCCTGAGGGTCATGCTTTTGACACTGCCAGGGACCAGTGGGCAAGCATGTCTTACCCTGGATGCTGACCACAACCGATGAGGGTCCTGTGACAGACGGCCTGCAGATCAAGAACATCACAGGCTTTTCTCTCATCATGGAAGAATTGAGCTGAAAAGAGACAAGGAGGGGTACAATAAGGAAGTGTCGAAGAGGTGGAGGGTCGGTTTCATGCAAATTATCCTGAAGAAACTCCGGTTTAGGAACAACTCCCAGGTATTATGTCTGAACATCAGATGGACGGGCTGTGTCTGGCCGGGTGACTGTAGTGCACGTTGGGATGAATAGTTTAAACAGTTGTACGTAGCAACCCCCCCCCCCCCAGTGGAAACTGTACCTTTTCTAGATGATATCAAACAGGCAGTGTCTTGGTTGGTAAGTGATGGGATGGCTGATGTTTGTGGCATCCCTGCAGAATTCTTCAAAACCGGAGGTAAAGCCATGATGCTAAGATTACGTGTCATGGAAGTCGTTTGACCGAGAGGTATTATTCGTTCTGACTAGACAGGGTGTTTGGTCATCCCGGTCTGGTAAGGGACAGATCAACACGTTTGTAGTACAGTACTTACCGTGTGGAGACACAAGTCAAGCATGAGACCAATGGAAATAAGCCATTTGAGACGAGCGCGTGGAGTTACAAGGAAGGACAGGCTAACAAATGAGGAAGTGAAAGAGCAGTGTGGTGTGTATTTGAGAAAAAGCTTTAGGAGAAATACAGTGTAGTGGTTTGGCTATGTGGAGAGGATGGAGAATGAGGAGAGTGTATGTGAGTGAGGGGGAGGGGGTAACCAAGAATGAGATGAATGGATGGAGTGGAGAGGTATATTTAGAGAGGGGTGCGTGAGCTGGAAGGATGGCAGCGAAATGGAAGGGACAGTACGACATGGAGGCGATTTGTTTGTGGACACCCCTTACAGGGCGTCTGACTACTGATAGATAGTTCTGGAGCAATGCAGGGATGTGTCCTTCTCACTAACTCTTCAGCACCTGTATCAACTTGGTACTGCGCCAGGTTGTGAGTCACTATGGAATAATATTTGGCATTTTTATAAGTGCCGTAATAGGGAATTTTTCAGTATACTCCTTCAGTCTTCAAATTCCGTTATCCAGCTTGGAAGTAAATATTAGAACAAGAGTTACAAATAGCTTCACTAACCTCTTCTCTGCTACTGTGCTCTCATAATTCCTTGTATGCCTTGTCCGTATATATACAGTATGGTCAAAACTGCAGTGGCCCAAAATGTTCCTAAGTTCTCCATTAAGTCTCTCTGACCTAGCTTTTTTATTCTTTCTATACCATGGCTTCCATCAGTCCTTAAAAATTCTTTAAATCACTCCATGTATTTTGCGATATCTTAAACACTTTTGCTGATAGTTTTCTTTCATTTAATTACTTCAATGTAATTTATCCTTGATCTTATGATAATGTTCTTTCGTTTCTTTAGAAGCTCCCAGAATTCACATGGGATTTTGCATTTGTTCTTTCATCGAATTCTCCCCCGTACTTCTAGAGCGCTGTTCCCAAATCTAATTCCACCAACTCCAGGCATTAACTGCGAAATTGCAAACTGAACTCTTCTGCCATCTCTCTCACACTCCAGCACGATCTAGCTGCATCCATTAGAGGAACCTCTCCATCCCTGACTGAGGTCTCGTAAGACACAGCTTCTCATGGCAGCTTCCTAGATTTACTCGTTTCAGTGCAGTTCACGTTTTTCAGTGTATCGGCAGGTAAAATGTCATCTCTCTCTCTCTCTCTCTCTCTCTCTCTCTCTTTTCCAAGTCCACTTCCTGCTCTGTTTAATTTAACGGTATTAGTAATTTTTGCTATTTTCACATACACTTCACTGTTTACATTATAAATATCATTCCAATATCCCCAACTTCAGTCTCACCGACCAGTTTTTTTTGCCGGTTGTTATATTCATGTCTCCCTTTACAGATCCGTCCGGGGTATTAAGCTTTCCATGACTTTCTCTAATTTCTCATTTTTATTCTTATTTTTTTTGTTCAGTTTCCTCGATCTCATAAGCTATTATTGGAGAAAAAACTTTATTGAACACTTCCTTGTTTAACTATAAGGCTTACTGGTCTTCCATTAGCACTGAAGATTTCTTCGATTCTAACAAGACTATTTTTTATCAGAATTTCTACACCATGTTCCTTCTCGTTTTTGCCTCTGTAGCACGATACGTGACCATGAGACATAGTTAAGCAGCAAAACACACACGTCTATTATATCCCCCAGTTTAATAAAAACATGACAGCTAGCTTAACTAGCAAGATGTTGGGTATTTGCAAAGGCGGTTATCTTCCCATCCACTGCTATTCTTCGCACTGCATTCTCTATAAAGTAGCAGGTCTGATATCAGCTACGATCAGCTACTTCGTCGCCGTTGGGTTCATGGTTTGGTAGCATTTGTCACTGTGGTTTAAGAGCCTTGAGCCAGTACTTCACAGAGCTGGCCTGGGATATTACTGCTAAGGGAATAAATTTTCGTTTGATCCGTGATAGTGGATCTGTCTAAGATAATGGCACCTCGCTAATGCAGTTACGCTGGCCACTGAGATGAGAAGTTCTGTTCCATGGCAAAACAGTGTTCCATCGAGAAAGCAAGACATATGATGATGGACAAGAACTTAAAGACACAATAAAAAAAAAAAAAGAGTCCCCCCAAAATAAAAAAAATAACACGAAAATATAATACAAAGAATAAAACAAATGTAAGGAATACAGAAAAAGTAAAAGATTACACTAAAGTAAGATAATAATAGATGGGAGAATTAATAAACAATGAAAACTATAACAAAAGACTTTTGAGTAGAACCAAATGTGATATACTAAAATTAGAAATAATAAAGACTAGAGGTCTTCCCCCCACAAGAGGAGGAATCACACAAACCGGGAGCCGATACATATCAAGCGCGGCTCGGAATATGACCTTGATCTTGACTACTTTCGCCAATTTTGAATTCTAGATTTTCATCCCTACTACACACCTGTAAAATTTTGTAATGATATTTTGAGCGGTTGCTAAGTTATCGTGCTGACAGAAACACAAACCTTGATCTACTTACTCCAATTTCATATTCGTACGAGGTTTTCATCCCTACTACACACCTGTAAAATTTTGTAATGATATTTTGAGCGATTGCTAAGTTATCGTGCCAACAGACACACAGACAAACTGAAAACAGTACTCGTACGAGATTTTCATCCCCATAAAGTTTAGTTATGATATTTTGAGCGGTTGCGAATTTATTGTGGTAACAGACACACAGACCTTGACCTACTTTCACTAATTTCGAACCCGTGATCGATTTTTTCCCCTACCACACACCTTTAAAATTTTGTGATGATATCTTTAGTGATTGCGAAGTTATTGTGCTAACAGACACACAGACACACACACAGACAGATAAATTGAAAACAATACCACCTTCGCTATCGCGGATGGTAAAAACAAACAGAATCAGTGTCCCACTGGGATGCAGGAGGCACGTATATCAGTGGCAATACCATCGCCAAGTACTAAACTTTACACACAGAAATATGAAGACCAGTGATGATCTAGGATTTGCCCTAATAACTCTCTCTCTCTTTCTCTCTCTCTCTCTCTCTCTCTCTCTCTCTCTCTCTCTCCCTGTAAGATTAGAGGTGGGCACATGAATGGAAGTACAGTACATGAAATAAGCCATGCATTTTGCTGCGGGTCCTGTTACTTTTTTGTTTATATATTGGCGTAACACCTTTTTTTTTTTTTTATGAGCTCTAACAGCCATAGGACAGTGTTCTTGTCTGAAATGAAGATTCACCAGCCGCTCTTTCTTGCCTAACTAGAACGTAAAATATTACCTTGTGTGTAATTTACGGAAACTACAAATACATATATAACGTACAAGAAAAGGTCAACATGTTAAATCGTATGCTGGAACGAAACAGTAAGGGAAAAAAAAAGTAAAAAATCAGGGTTGTTATTCACTGAGGGCTTTGGTTAAAGTTGTCCTATTTTGTGTTTTTTCCTTAATATTACCACACTGTGTGTCTCCTCATCGTATCTGGTCACTTTAGTTTTAATAGAGGGTCTAGGATTTAAGTTAATTAAGATGATGATGATAGTGGTGATTATGATGATAATGATAATGACGATCATAATGAAGATGATAATGATTACTATAGCGATGACGATGACGACAACGAAGGCGACTAATGACAATGATGAAGCCTATGAAATGGCGAATAAATGATAAGGACGATGATAATGTCGATGATAGTAATTACCATGGCGATGACGATGACGACAACGACGATGACTAGTGATGATACTGAAGTTGATGATGATACGGTCGATGATAATGGAGATTATGATTATGATGACGATGACGATGATTACACCTGTGACGTCGAAGACGATGATGATGGTTATGGTCATGATGAATATAACGACGACAAAGATGAAACTGATAATGACATGTAGTATTTTTTTTTTATGCGAGGAAGAAGGAACCAAAGGCCATGAGCCCGCAATAACAGTTCCCTGCAAGAGAAAAACAAAATACAATAGAGAGCCAAATTCAAGATCCGATCATTTCGAGATGCCTGGACACATTGCGTTTGAAAGACTGGAGATCATAGGCAGCAGGAAATACAGACAGAGGGAGACATTTCCAGGGTTGACATGTTGCATAAATGAAGGACTGGGAGTAACGGTTAACTCTTGCATTAGAGAGTTGGACAGAAAAGGGATGAGAGTTTGCTACTAGACGGGTGCTACGCGCCCGTCGTAGAGGTGGAGGAATGCATGCAGACAGTTCAGAGGAGCAGTGACCATTGAAATAGCGATAGAAAAGAGATAATGAATGACGAGTAGTATAATAATAATAATAATGATAATGACGTGGAGTATAATAATAATAATGACGAGGACTATAGTGATGATAATCATGACGATAATTAAGATGATTACGATGATAATGATGATGATGAAGATAATGATAATACGAGTAACATGAAATCATAAAAACGATAAACATGACGTCAGCCTTACCGTGATTGCCCGCTTTTGATCACAGTAATTCTCCGTTATATTTAACACATTAAGTCACACACCCATTCATTTAGCATACAAGCTCCTGGAACCTTGGCTTCACCGTATGGGTACACTTGCCCACGGGTAGCTTCATATATACTTATCAGACATGGTCAATCCGACGGGTGTTAAGTTGAAAAGGGAGTGCCAAACCCATGTCATACACTCTTCCATTCAATATCATCCTACCAGCATCACATTAACTAGGCTAAAGATTGTCTTCTCTCCATCTTGGGATCTGAGTTGTAACAATAGATTAACACTGGAATATGTTGTTGGTCACAGTTTATTGCTATGGGAAAGATATATATAAAATGTGACTGACCTACGTAGAAATATGCCACAACAGAAAGAAAAATGTGGATCAAGTTAAAGTGAATTAAATACAGCAGGAAGAAAATGTGTAGGCTATGTCATTGTTGGAAGGCTTTAAGAGTACTGGAAGGGTTGATGATCGTAGCCCTACGCAGGGACATTAGTATTCCGCTTAAGAGAAAGAGAGAGAGAGAGAGAGAGAGAGAGAGAGAGAGAGAGAGACAGACAGACAGACAGATTAAAAGACACTATACGAGAAAGAAAATTAAAAGAAGGGACAGGTGTAAACGAAATTTAAGAGTAAGAAGGAAGGGAAGCTGGGAGCGAAGAAAGGTGGAGGGTGTTAGGGAAGGAGGGACAGGAACCGTGGGCTGTTAAGACCTCACACTGGTCCCCTCGGAAATCTGGACTTCGTATTTCAACAGTACCAGATGTTTTGGTGGGGATGGAGGGGGAGAGGCGCTGAACCCTCTCTCCCCAACATAAATACCCACAACATCTAATGGCGCACGTCGCATCCTGTGAAGCATGTTGCTGACAAAATTAACTGTATGCATTTCTATCGATTTTCACATAACTAGAGGTTGGAGAGAATATTCGTCCTTTTGCTGCTTAAGTTTCCTGTTCAAAGGCCGAATATGGGAACTCTACGGCACTGAATCCTTCAAACAGAACATCCTTGTGACTAGAATCACATTTTACTTCTCAGCAATCAAAATGATATCCCAACTTTTAGATGTTACACTGATATAAGTACACGCAGTCTCTTACCGGTCAATCGATCCATCTGGCTGAACCACCGCAAAAACAGACAAAAAAGCCACTGGGAAAAGGAGAGCAATGATTAACTCGTGAGTGAAATAGGTTGTTAGTTATGATATCCCAGGTTCGATCCCTGTTTATACCCGGTAACCACACCTCTTCTCCACTGATCTTTCTGACAAAGAACTAAATCACTTTCCAGTCCCCTCCCAAAGGGGATGTTCATGACGGGTCATTATTCCATAGATGGCTAATGCATCCGATCGAGGAGGTCCTTATCACTTGGGTTCGGCTCCACATCTTTTCCTTCTTGTAATTCGGCCCGGGCTGACTCTTATCAGACCCGATACTGCCTCTGTCAGACAGGGCCACACCTGAGTAAACACAGGGGTCAGCCGAGGTGGGTCGTAACTAAGGTCAAGCACCACACGGTTGTCTTCAAATTAAAACTTCATATGGCTGGATAGCAGCTGATGGCAAGCCGCGGTCAGTCCCCGGTATTAACATAGTTCGCGTCAGAAAAATGGTGTATCAGAGGAAATGAAGGCATAATGTTCAAAATAATTCTTTGAGAAGGATTTGCGAAATGTCAGGTTGACTCCAAACATATTTATCTCACTGTACATAGAGTGTAGACTTAACAATTTCACTATAACAACAAACTGTTTATCATTGCTTGACAAAAATCGTCTGAGGGAAACAAGAATAATTTACAAAGAGATTAACTTTAAGGGGATTTAATAGAAGTTATTGTTAACCTCTTCGTTACAAGAAATATTCCTCTTGGTATATTTACTTCAGCTAGAAGCAGCAAAAATAACATACAAAAAGATGTCATAGGAAGAGTCCGCTTCTAACTCATTCAGCAGGGAATCTGTGCTGCTCTAAAGATAAATAAAAACCAGAAATAGAAAGAAAAGATAAAGCACAAAACTTGTCTCTGAACAAAATGGTCGTCGTGAGTGAAAAAAAAAAAAAGACGATGGTACAGCAGAGTTTAACACTTCCACTTCGTTTAATCACCAAATGTATCAGCCAACTGCAACCTCTCGCGCTTTCCCTTCCTCATTCTGCCCTATCTCTGCATGGGAATGACACGTTCCTGCTTCAGGATAATTATTGCCACTGCGTTCTGCCTTCACACTGCAGCACGCCAACGGATCAGTGTAACCTGAACCACCCTCAACGCCCATCTCCTATCTCATCGTGTTGCACAAACGTTGTGCAAAAATGGAAAGATAATTTTAGAAAATGTCTTCGTTCTCTTCACTGTCACTTCACTGTCGTCGTTTTCACGATCAGTATTAATATAATCACCATCAACATCACTAACAAAAATAGCGTCAACATTAATTATATGAATTAACATCATCATCATCTTCATCACCACGCACTTCAGTATTAACATCCATATCAACAACTCCTCACAATTACACCATTACGGATATTGGCATCGTCACAACCATCATCATAACTATTAACATCATCATCACCATTACAGCCATTTTTGCCTCGTATCTGCTGATGTTGCGGAACCTTCTGTGCTAAAATGGTTACACGGTCTCGGGAACTACCTTCATTATTGTCGTTTTGTTGAGTATGTCCATTATATTCAACATCATCATTTTAATTATCCTAATTCTATTTCCCTCTAATACGTGCAGACGAAACTTGTAATTTAATTACATTAGTCATCAGCGCATTCATCACTGTGATCATAATCAATCACATCGCCATTACAATCCCCATCGTTAATAATAATAATATCATCATCATCATCATCATCATTGTTGCAGTTTACACTTGCCTCGACAACCGCCGTCGCCTCGTCATACTACAGCAACTTTTCTCCAAAAAATGTTGACAGGGTGATTGGATTTACAATAAATGTTATCATCTTACCATTATCAGTCAGTAGTAATTTATGGGAAGAAATCAGACCGGATGAATGTTATAAGTGGAGCACCGCAGGGTTCAGTTTTGGCCACAAAACTGTTTTCAATTTATAGTGACGATACTGATGAAGGTTTGTGTTGTAAAATTGCCAAATTTTCTGATAGGGAAAAAAATTGAAAACATAGAGATACACCCAAGCATAGGCTGATGATTCAGTGAGATATTGTAAATTGTTTAACTGGGATCAAACGTGGGAAATAGAATTTGGTATCGGCTAATACAATATTATAAGTACTGGCAAGTACAAATGAAAAATTTTGGTACACAATGAATAATACCCAATTCGAGAATGTGAACCAAGAAGATTAGGGATATAAAAGAACAAATTATTTGAAACAGAGTCAACAGTGCACAGAAGCAATAAGAGAACAAATATACTATTTTTTATGCATCGAAGAAGGAACCAAAGGCTAGAAGCCCACAAATAGTTTTCTTGAGGAAAAAATAAAAATTTGATAAATGAGAGACAAATCCAAGGTCGTTCATTTCGAGATGCCTTGACACACTGCTTTTAAAAGACTGCAGGTCGTAGGGAGCAGGAAAATGGACGGAAAACAGTTCTAGAGCTGACCTGTTGCATTCATGAAAGATGGGGCAAAACGATTAACTCTTGCATTAGAGAGTTGGACAGAAAACAGATGAGAGTTTTTTTTTTTTTTTTTTTTTTTTTATGCGAGGAAGAAGGAACCAAAGGCCATGAGCCCGCAGTAACAGTTCCCTCCAAGAGAAAAACAAAATACAATAGAGAGCCAAATTCAAGATCCGATCATTTTGAGATGCCTGGACACACTACGTTTGAAAGATTGGAGATCATAGGCAGGAGGAAATACAGACAGAGGGAGACAGTTCCAGAGCTGACCTGTTGCATAAATGAAAGACTGGGAGTAACGGTTAACTCTTGCATTAGAGAGTTGGACAGAAAAGGGATGAGAGTTTGCTGCCAGACGGGTGCTACGCGCCCGTCGTAGAGGTGGAGGAATGCAAGCAGACAGTTCAGAGGAGCAGTGACCATTAAAGTAGCGATAGAAAAGAGATAAAGATGCAACAGTGCGGCGAAGAGACAGAGGTTGAAGGGAGTCAGTAAGAGGAGGAGAGTTAATGAGACGAAAAGCCTTTGACTCCACCCTATTGAGAAGAGCTGTATGTGGGGAGCCTCCCCACACATGAGAGTTGTACTCCACACAGGGGCGGATCAAACCCCTGTATAGAGTCAACAATTGTGCAGGGGTAAAGAAAGAGCGGAGTCGGCTGCTAGACGGGTGTTACGCGCCCACCGTGGTGGTCAAGGGATGCAATCGGACAGTTCAAATGAGCAGTGACCACTGAAGTGGCGATAGAAAAGAGATAGTGATGCAACAGTGAGGCGAAGAGATAGAGGTTGAAGGGAGCCAGTAATAGCAGGAGAGTTAATGAGGCAGAAAATTTTTTTTATTCCACCTTGTTGAGAAGAGCTGGCTGTGGGGAGCCTCCCCATACATGAGAATTGTACTCTAAACAGTGGTGAATAAAATCCATGTATGAAGTCAACAACTGTGAATGGGTATACAAGGCACGGGGTCGACTTACCATGCCAATCTTAGAAACAGATTTTACAAGTGAGGTAATATGATATTTCCAAGATAAATCCCGAGAGAATGAATCTCCAAATATGTTCAAAGATGATGTAGGATTGAGTTGAGTAAAGTTAAAAATTAGAGGATAATTCTGTGGTAGATTTTGAAAGGTCAAAAAAGAAAATAACTGAGTTTTTGATGCATTATCAACAACAAGAATATTTTTACCCCAATCAGAGACATAAGCCAAGTCAGATATTAGGTGTGCCATAGCTCTATCCCTTGTTTGTTGAAGTAACTGCTGAGATGGATGCTGAGGGAAGAGGATGGAAAGATAAAGTGTGGCATAAGTATAAGGGTGAATAAGGTTAGATGTACAGCTCTGAAGGTCATTGATGAATAGAAGGAAAAGGGTTGGTAATAGGACAGAGCCCTGAGGAACACCACCATTGATAGCCCTAGGAGAAGATTGGTGGTCGTCTACAACAGCAGCTATAGAATGACCAGGAAGGAAGTTCAGTTATGAATGCACAGATAGGATAGAAACCGGAAGAAGGTTGTTTGGAAATTACAGACCTATGGCAGACTCGATCGAAAGCGTTTCAGATGTCAAGCTCAGTGGCAAAGCTGTACATGTTTAGCAGTAATTAATTAGTTGTCAGGACAACTGTGATCATTTTTAGGCAAACTCCTTTCACATCACCCCCCCTCCAGGGAAATGCCTTCCTGGATGCTTATGTGCAAACACCTGAAAGACTTAGTTTTATTGTTTTTACGGGCTAGTAGAATGCAGCAGCAGCTTATCATATAATGTTCCTCCTTACTAACAGACTAAGACAACGAAATCTGTCTGTCCAGCTATCTAATCTATCTATCTATTCATCTGTCAATCAATCTATCTAACTATCTATCCACCGATTTATATATATATATATATATATATATATATATATATATATATATATATATATATATATATATATATATGGTATTGTAAATGCGCTGGGAGGATTCTGTGGGGGTGACAAAAATGAAAAGGGAAAGGTGATTGATAGATAGACTGACAGAGATAGATAGGCAGATAGAGAGAGAGAGAGAGAGAGAGAGAGAGAGAGAGAGAGAGAGAGAGAGAGAGAGAATGCTGTACTTGTTTCAGATAATTATATCCTACTTTGTTTCATCACCCAGTGAAGTAATCACATACTTGGTTGGTTGCCCATCATTTTTAGAACTGGTGTAATGAATAGTAGCTTAAGTTTATCAAGAAATATGATGAACAAAAGGGTAACATCTGATAAATAGCTGTGTGTGTGTGTGTGTGTGTGTGTGTGTGTGTGTGTGTGTGTGTGTGTGTGTGTGTGTGTGTGTGTTCTTACCTAATTGTTCTTACCTAATTGTATCTTTACAGGAATGAGTCAAGCTCGTACTCTCCCGTGTCTTAAACCATATTTATCGTACATATCCTTAAATTTGTGAATTGTTTTGGCACACACTATTTCATTCGGTAGTGCATGCCATTGATCAATTGCTCTGTTTGGGAAACTGAATTTCCTTACGTCTTTATCACCTCTCTTCTTATGCAGTTTTTTGCAGTGTCCTCTTGCTGATGCTTCGCCATATGTTAAGTAATCATTTATGTCTATTTTCTCCTTTCCTGATATGCACTTATATAGCATTATCATGTCACCTCTTTTCCTTCTCTCCTGTAGTGTTGGTAGATTCAGTTTATTTAGTCTTTCTTCGTAGCTTAGGTCCCTTAAGCTTGGTATCCATCTTGTAGCGGCCCTTTGAACTTTTTCAATCTTGTCTATGTGCTTTTTGAGATGAGGACCCCAGACTACTGATGCATATTCCAGGGTTAGTCAAATGAATGATGCTATTATCCTTCTTAGCATGTCTTCATTTATGTATGTGAATGCTATTCTCATATTTGCAAGCAGTGTATACATGTTCCGTACCTTCTCACTGATGTGGTCAGCCGGAGATAGTCTGTTATTGATAATCACATCTAGGTCTTTCTCTCTTTCTGATGTGTATAGGGTTTTATTTCCTAACTTATAATCCCAATCAGGTCTTTTTCCACTTTTACCAAACTTGATTACATGACACTTGTCCACATTGAATTCCATTTGCCATGTACTACTCCATTCATGAAGTTTATTTAATTCTTCTTGTAGCTCTTTACAAGAGTCTGTGTTAGTAATTCTCCTTTGTATTTTTGCATCATCTGCAAACATATTCAGATAGCTCTCATTTCCAGTGTTACTGTTTATATCATTTATATACACTAAAAACATGATTGGTGCCAGCACTGAACCCTGTGGTACTCCACTAGTCACTTCTTTCCATGATGAGTAGTTTCCTCTTAGTACTGTCCTCATTTCTCTTTTTTATGAGAAAGTCTTGCATCCAACAAAAAAGTTTGCCTCGAATTCCTCTTTGATGGTACAGTTTCCATAAAAGTCTTTGGTGTGGTACTGTGTCAAAAGCTTTCTTGAAATCTAAATAGATACTGTCCACCCATCCTTCCCTTTCCTGTATTGTGTTTGTTACTCTGTCATAGTAGCTCAACAGATTAGTAACACATGATTTTCCTTTTCTGAAACCAAACTGTCTTTCTGTTATCATACTGTGTTCTTCTAGATGATTTACCCAAGCTTTTCTTATAAGTTTTTCTAATACCTTGCTTACAACACTGGTCAGTGATACTGGTCAGTAGTTGAGTGGATTTTGTCTATTTCCTTTCTTGAATAAGGGGACAATATTTGCTTTTTTCCAAATATCAGCTGGTTTACCTTGACTCAAGGATTTCTTGAAAATTAAAAACAATGGTTTACTTAACTCCTTTGCACATTCTCGTAATACCCAACATGAAATTTCATCAGGACCACTTGCTTTTCCTCTGTCTAATCTACTTAACTCCTCCTGTATTACTTTTTCTGCTATTTGTATATCTGGTAGTATGTGTGGACATGCGTTTTACACATAGTCCCTCCCAAAATTTTTTTCTTCTGTAAAAACTAATTGGAAATTCTTATTTAGTGCTTCACATATATCTTTCTCTTGTGTATAAGTGATTCCCTCATCCGTAATGGATTGTATTATATCTTTTACTTTGGTTTTGCTTCTGATATAGCTGTAAAACAGCTTTGGTTGATCACTACATTTAATTATTATATCCTCCTCAAACTGTTTTTGGGCTTCCCTCCTTATTCTTGTATAGTCGTTTCTTGCCTGTTTGTAATTATTATACGCCCTTTCACTATTGTGTCTTCTGTATCTATTCCACAACAAATCTCTTCTTTCTTTTGATTTTTTACATTCTGTATTGAACCATTTCTGTATTTTCTTATCTGCTTCTTTGTGCTGTGGGATGTACTTCTGGACTCCTATTTCATAAAATTCAAAAAAAAATTTAAATACAGCATTTAAATCTTGTCCTCTAAGCTCATTTTCCCAATCAACTTCTAAGAAATACTTCTTTAGGTCTTGATAATTTCCCTTTTTATAGTTAGGGTCTTTTTGTAACTGTCATTGCTGTTTACTATGTCATATGCTCTCCTGAAGTTATAATTTAGTACTGCATGATCGCTTTTGCCGAGTGGAGGGTGATATATTAAACTGTCAATATTATTTTCTTGCCTAGTAAATATTAGATCTAGCACTGAAGGTACATCAAGTCCTCTTTTTCTGGTGGTTTCCCTCACATGTTGCATTAAGAAAAACTCTTGTACGAGATCCAGGAGCTTTTGGTTCCAACAGCTTTCTTGGCTATTTATATCTAGAGTATTCCAATTTATATTTGTATTGAAGTCCCCAGTTAGTATAATTCTTTCCGATTTCTCTTCCATTTTATGTAGCAATGATCTTATACTCTGAATTGTACTCTCTGCCAGGTCCTCATATTCGTCTCTTTCCCAAGTGTTTGATCTGGGTGGCATGTACAAATTGGCTACAATTACTTTACCTTCAGATGTGTCGATCTCTACTGCAATCAGTTCTACTTGTGATGGTATACCTATTTTTATTTCCTTGACTTTTAGATTTTTCTTAGTTAATATTATAATTCCTCCTCCTTTTTTTAAATTTCTGTCTCTTCTCCATATATTGTATTCCTCTAAGTTTAGTATGTCATTGGATATCCTTGGTGTTAATTTTGTTTCAGTTAGGCATATTATTTGTGGTTCATTTTCTCTGACATAATTATTCATCTCTAGTAATTTAGATACCATTCCATCCACATTTGAGTACATCAACTTTATCATCTTGTTTATATACTTGTCATGACATGGTTCTACTACCTTTCTCCTTTTTCTTCCATCCTGTTTGTGTACCACTTTCGTACCTGCAATCCTATTACTTTGTAAAAAAAATTTCTTCTTCTCCTCTTCTGATCTTCCCTCATTTTTTGTTTTTGCCTCCTCCCTTTTCTCTTTCAGTAATTCCAGTTCCTCTTGTGTTAGGCATCTTTTTATCCATACATTTTTGAACTCCTCTTTTTCCATAAGATTCTTTGCATTTTTTAGTGTCTCTTCCACAGTGTTTACACTCTGGAAAGTCACCTTTAGAGGTCTTATCTTGCTTTTCTCGTATTTCCCTAACCTTTTGTGTTCCTCTATGTCTTTACTACAGATTTCCTCTGATACTTCTTTCAGTAAGTTCATTACATTTGTCATCTCCTTTTTGTCTCTTGTGATCTTGTTTTTAACTTCTTCCTCTTCTATACCAGTGATTACTATTGATTTGTTTATCTCTACTGAATCTCTGACTAACTTTGGATTGTTTTGGATTATTCTTTTCACCTCCTTTTTAATGCTTTTTTCCTCCACCCTTGTTTCTAAGTCTTTCTTTACTTTCACCATTTCAGCATACGTGGTTTCTACATCATTTTTTTAGCTTTGCACAGCTTCATTCACTTGTGTTATCTTCTCCTCAATATCACTGCTCTGGTCAATAAGACTGCTAACTTGCCTAATTGTCTCTGTGTCATTTTTGAACTCTTCCATAACACTCTCGTGATTGACTACTGTACTTGCCATTTCACTCATTTTCTTCCTAAGTGTACTCAATTCAACTGTTAGTTCACTGATGGTTGTGTCTTTCTTATTGGCCTCCCTTCCTAGTTTTTCTATTTCTTCCTTTTGCAAGTGCATCTGCTTCTTTATTTCATCAATTTCATTTTTGAAAGCCATTTCTAGTTGGTTTACACGTTCAACCAGTCTATTGTGAGTCTCTACTTCAACCAGTTCTTGGTAGAAATCATCATTTTGCTTTTTACCTTTATCCCTTTTCTTTTCCAAATTTGCTTTACTAAAGTATGTATCCATTTTGCAATACTTAAAGTGCAGTGCATGTACTTACAATCTCCGTGTTGTTGTAGTCTAAACAAACCTCAGAGATGACTCAGCGTATTCTTTCGTCTTGGTTCTATTTCCTGTTTGAACAAGTCTTGTTTAAACTTATTATTTTTTTCCTTTTAATAATGAACAATCATTTAGTCTAACCTGGTACTGAGCTTGACTCATACAAAGATACTAAATTAGGTAATGCCACTGGCCGTGATGATTTGGTACGGAGCGCCGGTGTCTCACGTCCGCCCAGATTGAATCCCTGTGTGTGTGTGTGTGTGTGTGTGTGTGTGTGTGTGTGTGTGTGTGTGTGTGTGTGTGTGTTATTCAACTGTAAATGAACCTTAACTATAATGCAGCTGTAACTCTATTATTTCTTTCCTTCTTTAAATAATAAACTGTGCTGTGCATTATACTCTCTTGTTTCATAGTTCAATGCATGGATCAAAGTTAAATAGATTCCAGTGAGAAAGGATGATGTGAAATAATAATGCATGGAAGAGGAATCCCGGCATCTCTGGATGTTATTTCGTGTGAGAGAGTAGACACAGGACTGAGTAAGTAACGTGTGACGTCATCATCAAATGGGATGGCTGCACGCAGGCCTTGATAATACTGTAAATATAAAAAGGATGATGACCATAAAAATGACGGTAATGTTTATGGCGATGATGATTACAAATTAGCTGGACGCCAGTTTCACAGGGACTTGTATGGCACATGCAACCCGAGGGTGTCATGTTAAGCATATATAAATATAACTTTTATTTCTGGACGATAGTATTCAGCGTAGGATAGATTTTTCAAACACTCTGAAATCTCCATTTTAGGAGACTTCAATATTCACCACCATCTTTGGCTCTCCTCTCCTTTCACTGATCCACCTGGTGAACAAGCTTACATCTTTTCTATCCTTAATGACCTAGAGCAGCTTGTACAGCACCCTACCCGTATCCCTGACCGCCTTGGAGAGAGCTTCAACATACTTGACCTCTTCCTTACAACTAACTCCTTCTTCTTACACTGTTAATCTTTTCTCTCCATTGGGCTCCTCCAATCACAACCTTATCACCTTAACCTGTCCTATCACTCTGGTACAGCCTGTGGACCCTCCAGGGAAACGTTGTCTGTGGCATTTTGGAGCCGCGGATTGGGAGGCCCTCAGGCAGTACTTCTTTGATTTTCCCTGGAATCATTATTGCTTCCATGGCCACTAGCCATCTGAGTGTGCCTTGTGCATTACGGAGGTTATTCTCTCGGGCATGGAAGCATACATTCCTTTCTCATATCCTTTGTCTAATGCAAGAAAGCCTTGGTTTAATCACGCTTGTTCTAATGCTGTCCGCAACAAGGAGAGGACCTACAAAAGGTACCAGAGCCAACCCACCCCTGAATCACATCATCTTTACGTTTCTGCCCGGAATCGTACTAAGTCTGTTCTTCGCTCTGTTAAAAATGATTTCATCTGTACTAAATGCTCTCAACTCTCCAACTCGAATTCTTCCCGCTCCTTCTGGCACCTTGCCAAAAACCTTTCCAACAACTTTACCTCATCATCCTTCCCTCCTCTTTTTTACTCTAATGGTTCTGTATCTATTTCTTCTACTCATAAAGCAGATCTCTTCACACAGACTTTCTCCTCCAATTCCACCTTAGACGATTCCAGTGCTGTTCCTCCATCACTTCCCCCCTCTGACTTCCTCATGGCTGACATTCAAATTTCTTCAGCTGATGTATTTTCTGCCATCACTGGCCTCAATACTAACAAGGCATATGGGCCTGATGGAGTCCCTCCTGTTGTTCTCAAGAACTGTGCGTCAGTGCTTACACCCTGCATAGGCAAACTCTTTCGCCTTTGTCTATCAACTTGTACCTTTCCTTCTTGCTGGAAGTTTGCTCTCATTCAGCCAGTCCCAAAGAAGGGTGACCACTCCCAACCCTCCAACCATCTTCCAATTTCTTTAACTTCTTGTATTTCAAAAGTTTTCAAGTCAATTCTCAATAGAAAAATTTTAAGGCATCTTTCCTATCACAACCTTCTTTCTGATCGTCAGTACGGGTTCCGTCAAGGACGCTCCACTGGCGATCTTCTCACCTACCTTTCAGACTCATGGTCATCCTCCTTTCGGGACTTTGGCGAAAGCTTTGCCATTGCACTTGACATCTCAAAGGCTTTCGATCGAGTCTGGCATAAATCTTTAATTTCCAAACTGCCGTCTTACGGTTTCTATCCTTCTATCTGTGCCTTCATCTCTAGCTTCCTTTCTTGTCGTTCTATAGCCACTGTTGTAGACGGCCATCGTTCTTCTCCTAGATCTATCAACAGTGGTGTTCCTCAGGGCTCTGTCCTATCACCAACTCTCTTCCTTTTATTCATCAATGACCTTCTAAGCTGTACATCTAACCCTATCCACTCATAAACTGATGACTCCACCCTTCACCTTTCCATTCGGTTCCTGCAACGCCCATCTCAGCAGTTACTTCAACAAACAAGGGATGAGGCTATGGGACACCTAATGTCTGACTTGGCTCGTATCTCTGACTGGGGTAAAAATAATCTGTTTTTTTTTTAATGCATCTAAGACTCAGTTCTTACACCTATCAACCTGACAAAATCTTCCACAGGTATACCCACTAATGTTTAATAATATTCAGCTTAATCCTGCATCATCCTTGAACATGCTTGGGGTTTCATTTACTCGGGACTTATCTTGGAAGAATCATATTACATCTCTTGTAAAATCTGCTTCCAAGAGATTGGGTGTGCTAAGCCGACTCCGCTCTTTCTTTACCCCTGCACAATTGTTGACTCTATACAGGGGTTTTATCCGCCCCTGTGTGGAGTACAACTCTCATGTGTGGGGAGGCTCCCCACATACAGCTCTTCTCGATAGGGTGGAGTTAAAGGCTTTTCGTCTCATTAACTCTCCTCCTCTTACTGACTCCCTTCAACCTCTATCTCTGGGCCGCACTGTTGCATCTTTATCTCTTGTATATCGCTACTTCAATGGTCACTGCTCCTCTGAAATGTCTGCATGCATTCCTCCAACTCTACGACGGGCGCGTAGCACCCGTCTAGCAGCAAACTCTCATCCCTTTTCTGTCCAACTCTCTAATGCAAGAGTTAACTGTTACTCCCAGTCCTTCATTTATGCAACAGGTCAACTCTGGAACTGTCTCCCTCTGTCTGTATTTCCTGCTGCCTATGATCTCCAGTCTTTCAAACGCAGTGTGTCCAGGCATCTCGAAATGATCGGATCTTGAATTTGGCTCTCTATTGTATTTTGTTTCTCTCTTGGAGGGAACTGTTATTGCGGGCTAATGGTCTATCGTTCCTTCTTCCTCGCATAAAAAGAAAGAAAAAATACATTGCCTTTATTAACCCCTCCTATGGTGCCGCCGTGAGCCACAAAACCAAACAACGAAATTATGTGTTCGTTATTCATGTGAGGGATTAAAATCTTATTATTACTCATAAATACTAGCACTGACTTCCACTGAGAGATTATTCCTCATAAGTACTAGCACTGACTTCCACTAAAAGAGAGAGAGAGAGAGAGAGAGAGAGAGAGAGAGGACACAATGAGATTAAGTACGAATGAAAGGAAGGGGCAGGAGTAGAAGAGAGTAAAGGGGAAAAGAGATAGAAGATGTGGGGTGCAGAAAGATGGAAGGTGGTGGGGAAAGGCGGATGGGGAGAAGACGGAAGTTAAAACCTCACATCTGTCCCCTGGGAAATCTGGATTTCGTGTTTCAACAGTACCTGTCGTGGTGGTGAATGTGGTGGAGGGGGAGTGGCGCAGCTCTTTCTCCTCTCCATCAAGTGTACCCGTAACCTCTCCTGCATCACACCACATCCAGTAAGGCAGAGCCTGGGCAGTATTTCCGCTAATCTCCCCGCTTGCATACACATAACCTGGGTGGGGGACAGGAATTTTTTCGTCTCTTTGGTATGTAACTTTCCCGTGGTAGAATGTGGGACAGCTAGTATACTTCATATTCTTTCCAGAACATTCACATGTAACTAGCACCGTAATCTAGTTAACCTCTTGTTATGATTTAGTAATGAAGATGCGTCGACAACATTGGACAAATTCAAATGGACTTAGTACAGTTAGGTTCTCACTCTCCATTATTTCCATATGACTGTACCACCACAGTTGGAAACAATAAAATGCCACTGAGAAAAAGAGAGGAGTGTCAGTATGACTGGATGGTCAAACCACAAACCTACAGGTATTATGTATAATGTCGGTGGTTGCTCTCGGTATATCAAAGCGAGATAATATTCGAATTTAATTTGAGATGAAATTAGTTATACTTCACTTGTGTATGTCCCCCGAAATGCTACAAAAATATGCTGGACCCTTTCAATTCGAAGTAATTTTTTTTTTTTTTTAGTTTATTCTTGTCAGGATGAAACTCTTATATTCATAGGAAAACATCCTCGTAACGAGAGTTAATGAAGGTTTTATCTACCCTCTCCACTTGGAAAACCCTCAGCTACATGGAATGGTCAGAGGGTAGCAGGGATAAACTAAAGGTGTCAACGGCTTGAGGGGTCAATGATGCCAATAAAGGATACTGTATAAGACTCCTCAGTAGCCTACCATGGAAAGCAGGGGCTAAACAGTACCTAAGATGATGCATGAATGAGATATAGACAGTCTGCATAAGTTCCATATGTTAGCACGAAGAAAATGCACAGGTTTCTAGTGCCCGGACAAGGATGGTGCCTAAGATGAGAGGATAACATATTTTAGTCCATAGTTATCATCGTAGCTTAACACTATTTCATTCGCCTCAAGGACGTATGTGTTATTTTGTTTTTGCCACTACAGACGTTCTTATTCTAATTCGGATTTTTTAAAATTTAGTGGTCACAGTGGGACAGATCGTTCCTGACTTCAGTAACATCGTCAAAAGTTTGCAACAATGAAACAGAAAACACATAATTGATGAATTTATGCCATACATGGAACGGGAAGGAACCAGAAGCAACAGTTGAAAAACACAATAGCAGGCGGAATATGAACAGGACACTGAGCTGAATGCCCAATACATCCATTTATTCATCTAAGGTTTCTAAACTCTCGACTATACCACACAGTTCAAATGGTCCACACAAAGGTAATCTTCCTAAGGCTTGTGGAAAGCCACTGTTTTGTCGATTGCCAAAATGAGAACAGGGAGCAACCCTTGCCATTTGCATTTCAGTTCAAACTTCACTCACCCATTTATCATTTTTTTTTTTCAGGTAGGCCAAACCGGTATTCAGTTTCCACGCATCGCTTACATATTCACTTATGATATCCATCCATATTTGTCTTAGCATTCCTCACATCCTCCTTCAGCATTCACTCTTTTCAGTCCATTTCATCACCCTGTTCAAATTATCCTTATGCGACGGCATCAGTGATTTTCGTTACACTTTCTTTTATCCTTTAACCAATAAATGTACTCTTCATTATTCCCATACTGAATATCCATTCAAAAGTAGAATGAAATCATCTTGAGGTAGTAGAATAATTTAAAACAAGAAGTATTCAAAAACTGCAATACCCTCACATCAACCATTTGAACCACATGCTGAACAATTGACTTTGCCCTCTTACCTTGACCTCCTCCGACTGTTTTAAAATAAATCTTTTCATCCTTGGTTTACCCTGAACTTTCACACAAAGTTTGGCCGAGCTCAGATTGAAACTATTTAGGCTGACATTGCCATTCCCCTGTCATGTTGACATTAAACTGAGTGTTTTCACATTCTACATACTTTACTCTCGCCTAACGCCACTCACCTTCACAAAGTTTGATCTGAATCAGACAAAAACTGTTTTAACTTGATTTTGCCATGTATTCTTAACTTTGACAAATTGATCTCGAAAATATAATTCAGTCAATAGGTTGACTCTCACCTCTACCACCAATATTTTTATTTAAATCAGATCAAAAGGACTCTATTTGTTTTGTTCAAACAAATACACAGGTCGAAATCTGACCCTGACCTGTGACTTGAGCCTTTGACCTTTGCCTGTGAGCTCGATCTATGATTAACTGATCTTTATCAGAATCCTTTCTACCCTTTCCACAAATTCAACTTTCCACAAAGTTTGATCTACTATGTATAAAAACTACTTAAGTTGATTTTCCTCTTTGACCTTCGCCTTTTACATATTGTTCTTCAGAACAATGGGTTTACTCGTTGGATAACCCTCAATTCTCTCAACAAGTCTGACTGAAACCAATTCAAAACTGTTTATCTTGTTAGCTATCAGCTACGTGGGACCAAGGTCACAGGGCAAGTTAATCCTTTCCCTGTGACCTTGACGTTTGACTAAATGTCCTCAGAACTAATTCATTTCGTTCTTCCATTTACTTTACTAATTTCCCTAAGTTTCATCTTAATTGGAATTTTTCATGACCCAACGATTAACCTAGATCTGTGACCTTACCCTTTGACCTACTGTTTTCAAAAACAATGTGTTTATTCAATGTTTACCCCTTAATCCTTCCAGCAAGTTTGGCTAAAGTCGGATGAAAGCTTTTTGACCCATTTATTTCACACACACACACACACACACACACACACACACACACACACACACACACATACACACACACACACATACGGCGACCAAATCATAATACCCGTTTTCGTGCGGGTATAATAATACGAGTACGTAACTGTGGTGAAGTGGTTGCTCTTCCCTTTGCATTGAACTTCCTAATATCACCGTGGTTTGCATCACTAACATCAGTATGCGGGGATTATTACGCTGTAGTGTTCAGAATACTTCGCTGAGGAAACTTCGTCGCGGTAGGTTCAAGGGCGATGAGAATACGGCACATTAACTCCATACAAATAAATCTCATGCCAGTTACAGTGCAGAGACCACAATAATACTACCGCACGTGACTCATCCTTTATCTTTCTTTGGGAAACATCGTCTGAATAAAGTATATGGATAATACTAACAGAAGAATCTAAGTGATGGAATCAGTGATCATGATTTTTAAGCTCTCCGTTACGAGAAATGTTTCTTCATGGTATGTACGTAGGTGGGGGCGCTCACCATCCACTCACTCAATGTAGTGCTGCTCTCGGGTGTCTGCCCTTTCCTCTCCTCTCTCCATTCCTTCCTTCCTCTTCTGTCTTTCTTTACTTCATTCTTTCCTCGTCCTTCTGCCTACGGGTGACTTTACACCCTCTCTTTTGTCTTTCATTCTTTCCTCTTCCTTCTGCCTATGGGTGACTCTACACTGAGTGACAAGGCTAATGGTTTCCTGTACACCAAAAAAACATTTACTACGCTGGGTGGTAACCATATTACCAAATTATGGCACCTGGTGGTTTAGTGGGTAATTACAGCACTCCAATCGGATCGAGCCGGTGAAGGTGTATATCCAAGGGATGGTTGGGGCTATTGCTCATGTAATGCCACTCAGGGATGAGTGAGGCTGGTCACTCTCATCTTAAATGTCAGGACCAAATTGCCTAGCCCCGGGCTTCTACGTTTCTCATGGGGCAACGTAGAATTGGATGATGGATGGATGGATAGATGGCATGTATGTAAAACTGACTGGAGGCAGCAACAACAGAATATAATAAGACATCCTTGGAAGAAGTGTGTTTACCAGAGATTGCATCTGACTCATCCTCCACGAAATTCCTGGTTCATAATTAATAAAGGCCCTTTATAGCAGGAAATACGAAAATGAGAAAGTCGTTTTTTTATTAAAATCGTCTGGTGATAACAAGACCGAACCAAAAACAAACAAACAAACAAAAACATGATGATACAGAAGGGCTAAACTATTCCAACTCTTCTTCTTCATTTAATCTCTAACTGTATCAGCTATCAGTAAGCTCTTGCTCTTTCCTTCCTTATTGCAGTCTTTAACTCTGCATGGGAATGATGTTTTCCTGGTCCGGAATAATTATTGCTATTGCTCTCTGCCCTCGCACAGCCCGCCTGTGGACCATTACAACTGAACCAATCTCACCATTCGTCTCTTTTCTCATTATGTTGCACGAAACTTGCAGCAAAAATGAAGAGAGGTTTGTACGAATTGTCTTATGCATTCTTCTTTGTATTATTTCTATTTGTTATCACCATCAGCGTTAATACTGCCACATCAACATCACTAACACCAGCAACAAGTACCAGCGTCAGTAATTCAGTCAGCAGCAGCATTATTACCATTACACGCTTCGACATAACTAGCAATAATATCAACACCTTATTACGAACATTAACATCATCATAACCATTAACATCGCTGATTATCATCATTACAGTCCACACTCGCCTCAACATGTCTCATCTCTTTTGTCGAACTGAAACTCATTGTGCAACAGTGATGGAAAGATGTATGAAATTGCCTTCATTATCGCCTTTTTCATGATCACCGGCATTGTATTCGCCATCATTTTCATTACTCTTGCTCAGTCACTGTCTTCTGCGTTGACACGACACAGTTTAATAATCTTCGTCATTTTAACACTCAGCATTGTTATCATGATCATCCTTCATCACCATTATAATCACCATCCGTGATATCATTAACAGTATAACATTAAAGTAATTATCAGCAGCAGCAGCATTTTCATTGCAATCAAGAGTGGCATCAAAAACCGTCATTGTCACTCGTGATATTGCAGAACCCTTTGTACAGAGGTGGGGGAAGAGTGGTTGGTTTTAGTACAAATAGTGTATTGTTTGCCGTCTGCATCGCTATCGTATTCTTCATCGCTCTCATCTTCCGAAATCATCATCACCAGTTTGAACATCATCATCATCATCATCATTGCACCTACTCTTTCCAGAACTTTTAGAACGTCTCCACTCTTACTGCAGAAACTTTGTTACAAAATGTGTGACACACTGTTCTTAATTGTCTTTATTATTCTAACCATATCATCATCATCATACTCACAATTACTAATACCATTGCCATCATCACTACCATCACCCATTATCACCACGTCATCATTGCAGCTATACTTGCCTTGACTCCTTCATACCAGGAAACACATATATGTACTTGTATATGTGGAGGGGGTGGGGGAGAAAGGAGAAGAAGGGCAACTCGTCGCCAAGCAAGCATTTACATTCTAGCCTTTCATAAGACTCACTGAGACCGGATTCCAGTTTTAGCCGGATGAGTTTGCTTCATTCGCCCTACACATCCAACCACACGTCCCGAGCAGCCCTTCAAAATTCCGAAGAGAATATGTGTGCCAAGTCTAGAACTTCATTAATCGTATTTCAAGAAGAAGAATATAAGAGCTACATGAAAAACAATCAAAGCATATATATATATATATATATATATATATATATATATATATATATATATATATATATAAATGGTGGGCACCGCAAACGAAAATTCACTTCGGCTGTGCAAATCCGCAAATCAAAAAATTTCCTTCCGCAACCGCAAATACGCAAAATTCTTGAAAATTAGCAGTTCCTCAAATGCAGAAGCGCAAACATAAATAATTTTTCTCCCTTTCATTACACCGGCATCTGCTTCATTTTATTCTGTATACCATTAGAGGATTATTACCCTTCCCCACCCTGGAGGAGCTGCGGGTCTGAAATTGTTTTCACTCAGTTTGTCTGTTTGTTCGTTTATTTGTCTGTCTCTCTCTTTCTATCAACAACTTTACGCGAAAACTACTAGTGGGATTTTGACTAAAATTACCGGGATGATGAGCTATGTCCTTTTGATCACCTGATGAAATTTTGGGCCGATCTGGGCCAAAGCCCAGGGTTTAGGTCTCCCCCCCCCAAAAAAAAAAAAAAAATCGTTTTTTCGCCATAACTCCTTTCAAATTCGTCATATCGACATGAAACCAAAACCTAGAGGTGCATCTTTCAAATCTGCATCCTACAACATGCCTCATTATATCAAGGGGCCACCCCTCAGTTAGCAGTAGGGGGGGGTCAATGTCAAGTGGGTCAGGCCTAAAATTTCAAATGGGCAAGTTTCACCCGATTTACTCCAAAATTGACACGTGACATCTTTGACTAAATATCCTGTTGTGTTTATACGTCAGCACTAAAATAATTGCCGGGGACGGGTTTACTGTGTCTTGGCACCGCTTCCTTTATCCTTTGGATGATATTTTTTTAAATAAACAAGGGGTTAAAAATAATCTCTAGTTACTCATCCACTACAGTTATATCTTTATTTCCTCTATTCTGGCTAACAATAGGAAACTATGAAGTTTGGAATTTGTCTAAAGTATTGAATGGGATATATAAAATTATAGTTATAGTAAAACTAAAATACATATTTCAGTTACTATTGTTGATATATTAGACTGTTTTTACTACAAAACAAGGGTAAATCCTTGCCTATTGCATATAAGTGAATTAAATTGCTACATTTCACGCGCACACTTTACAAGCTGACACACCAGTCCACCTCTATTCCTCGTCTCTAACCTCCTCAGTCCTCACTCCTTAGTCACAGTCAGACTCCTCCAGTAACTGAGACATTCCGACATATAGTATATCTATCTATCTATCTATACTGATACAGCATGGGGAAAGGTGATTCTCTAGTAAGGAAAATGGTAAAACTGTGTTCAGTTTCGTTTTGTATGTATCTTGTTTAATCAGTTATTTATTTACCTATTTACTTATATAGAGATTGAAACACTGCCATTGGCAATGCTATAAGTTTGAGGAATGTGAAATTTAGACTAAAGGTCATATTCTAGATGGACTGGGAGGCTTCCCGGCACAACTTTGCAATTTTCATCTTGTTATTGGCTTGTATGCTAAACAAGTCTTTCTAGTATAGTTGTAGTTTACGTCAGTAGCATACATTATAACAACTAATAATCTGGAAAATAATTTGATCTTGAATTAGGCTTTAGTTATTTCTTTATATTTTGGGGGAAAAAACATTTTTGCTGGCTTTTATCCTTAGATTCCTTTTTCATATCCTCTCCCCAGAAAGCACATACAGTATATCAATAAGATAATGTAATGAGGAACACTCCAGTGTAAAGTGGAATACGACTAGCTATGACGATGTTATGCTTAATTATTTAATCACCAGAACGAACGTTGCCCCCTCTTGGTTATACCCATTATCATTCCTTTCCTGAGAGCTTAGTACGAAGCCAGTGAATATCAAAAAGATGGATCTGATCTGCAGGATCTCTCTCTCTCTCTCTCTCTCTCTCTCTCTCTCTCTCTCTCTCTCTCTACTATATATATAGAGAGAGAGAGAGAGATAGAGATAGATAGATAGATAGAGAGAGAGAGAGAGAGAGAGAGGGAATCATAAAACTATCATACAAAATGTACGATAATGAAAAAATGCTATTGTACCTCGTACCGAAGGTGAAATTATCGTATATATATGATATTAATCGTACAAATGGCAAGAGTGCAGGAGTGGCGACTGGCACTGGTGAGCCAGCAACTCACTCAGATGCCGGCTGCCTGGTTAGGTCACGTAGATGTTTGCAGGCAGATCTGCTTTTGCGGAAGTGCTTCTGCAAGCACAAAACTGCAAGCTTGCGTAGAAGTTTGTGCAAAAGCAAATCCGCCAGCGAAATCACACTTCCGCAATTACGGAATTGGCGGTTTGTAGAAGTGATTGTGGAAGTGCCCATCTCTGACATATATGTATGGCATATATATATATATATATATATATATATATATATATATATATATATATATGTGTGTGTGTGTGTGTGTGTGTGTGTGTGTGTGTGTGTGTGTGTGTGTGTGTGTGTGAGCCTGGGTTCGTGCCCCGCCAGGGTAAGAAACTTTGGGAGTGTTCTCCCGGCCACGTACTGCTTTGGCGGACATAAGGAGTGCTGCGGTTGAACCAGTGTTGCATAATATAAAGTATGCTTGCACCCAGTCGGCTTGCACGGGCAGATTACACTTGCTTCACAGACTACACACACATCCAAAGCCACTCCAACACTACAATCACACTTACAATCACTTCTCGCCCTACATACAATCTCTACTAGAGAGCCTAAGCCACTTTTTATTTATCCAAGAATGAAGGAAACAAAGGCCAAGAGCCTGGAAACTGTTCCTTCCAAGAAACAACAAAAATAATACAAAAGAGAGCCAAATTCAAGATCCGTTCATTTCGAGATGCCTCAACACACTGCGTTTGAAAGACTGGAGATCATAGCTAGCAGGAAATACAGACAGAGGGAGATAGTTCCAGAGCTGACCAGTTGCATAAATGAAGGACTGGGAGTAACGGTCAACTCTTGCATTAGAGAGTTGGACAGAAAAGGGAAGAGATTTTGTTGCTAGACGGGTGCTAAGCACCCATCGTGGAGTAGAGGGATGCCAGCAGACAGTTCAGAGGAGCAGTGACCATTGAAGTAGCAATACAAAAGAGATTAAGATGCAATAGTGCGGCGAAGAGACAGAGGTTGAAGGGAGCCAGTAAGAGGAGGAGAGCTGATGAGACAAAAAGCCTTTGACTCCACTCTATTGAGAAGAGCTGCATGTGGGGAGCCTTCCCACACATGAGGGTTGTACTCTAATCAATGACGAATAAAACCCCTGTGTAAAGTCAACAACTGTGCAGGGGTAAAGAAGGTAAGGAGTCGGCTTAGCACACCTAATCTCTTGGAAGCAGATTTTACAAGAGATGCATTATGATCTTTCCAAGATAAGCCCCGAGTGAATGAAACCCCAGGCATTTTCAGGGATGATGCAGGATTGAGCTGGATATTATTAAAAAGTAGTGGGTACCCCTGTGGAAGATTGTGTCAGGTTGATAGGTGTAAAAACTGAGTTTTTGGTGCATTAAAAACAACAAGATTATTTTGTACCCCAGTCAGAGATACGAGCCAAGTCAGACATTAGGTGTGCCATAGCCTCATCCCTTGTCTGTTGAATTAACTACTGAGATGGACGCTGCAGAAACCAAAAGGAAAGGTGAAGGATGGAAGCATCAGCATACGGGTGGATATGGTTAGATGAACAGCTGAACATCATTGATATATAAAAGGAAGAGAGTTGGTGATAGCACAGAGCCCTGAGGAACACCACTGTTGATAGATCTAGGAGAAGAACGATGGCCGTCTAAAACAGCGGCTGTAGAACAACCGGAAAGGAAGCTATAGATGAAGACACAGATAGAAGGATAGAAACCGTAAAAGAGCAGTTTGGAAATTAAAGATTTATGCCTGACTCGATCGAAAGCCTTTGAGATGTCAAATGCAATGGCAAAGCTTTCGCCAAAGTCCCGAAAGAAGGATGACCAGGAGAATGAAAGGTAGGTGAGAAGATCGCCAGTGGAACGTCCCTGACAGAACCCATACTGACGATCAGAAAGAAGGTTGTCATAGGAAAGATGCTTTAAAAATTTTCTATTAAGAATTGACTTTAAAACTTCTGAGACACAGGATGTTAAAGCAATTGGACGATAGTTAGAGGGTTGGGAGTGGTCACCCTTCTTTGGGACTGGCTGAATGAGAGCAAACTTCCAGCAAGAAGGAAGGTACAAGTTAACAGACAGAGGCAAAAGAGTTTACCTGAGCAGGGTTTAAGCACTGAAGCACAGTTCGTGAAGACAACAGGAGGGACTCCATCAGGCCTATATGCTTTGTTAGTACTGAGGCCAGTGATGGCAGAAAACACATCATCTGAAGAAATTTTAATGTCAGCCATGAGGAAGTCTGACAGGGGAAGTGATGGAGGAACAGCACCGGAATTGTCTAAGATGGAATTGGAGGAGAACGTCTGAGTGAAGAGATCTGCATTATCAGTAGAAGAAATAGCTCCAGAGCCATGAGAGTAGTAAAGAGGAGGGAAGGATGATGAGGTAAAGTTGTTAGAAAGGTTTTTGGCAAGGTGCCAGAAGGAGCAGGAAGAATTCGAATTGGAGACTTGAGAGCATTTAGTACGTGTGATATTATTTTTAACAGAGCAAAGAACAGACTTAGCACGATTCCGGGCAGAAACGTAAACAAGATGTGATTCAGGGGTAGGTTGGCTCTGGTACCTTTTGTAGGCCCTCTCCTTGTTGCGGACAGCATTTGAACAAGCATGATTAAACCAAGGATATGAGAAGGGAATGTATGCTTCCATGCCCGAGAGAATAACCTCCGTAATGCGCAAGGCACACTCAGATGGTTCCCGGCCATGGAAGCTATAATCATTCCAGGGAAAATCAAAGAAGTACTGCCTGAGGGCCTCCCAATCTGCAACTTCAAAGTGCCACAGACGACATTTCTTTAGAGGGTCCACAGGCTGTACCGGAGCGATAGGACAGGTTAAGGTAATAAGCTGGTAATCAGAGGAGCCCAACGGAGAGGAAAGATAAACATTGTAAGCAGAAGGATTAGTTGTAAGGAAGAGGTCAAGTATGTTTTAGCTCTCTCCAAGGCGGTCAGGGATACGGGTAGGGTACTGTACAATCTGCTCTAGGTCAAGGTGGATCAGTGAAAGGAGAAGAGAGCCACAGGTGTGGTGAACATTGAAATGTCCTAGAATGGAAATTTCAGAGAAAGGAAAAATGGATAGAATGTGTTCCATCGTAAAAGTAAGATAGTCGAAGAATTTTTCATATTCAGTAGAATTAGGAGATAACTAAACAGCGCTGATACATTTAGTCAGAGAATGACAAGAAAGCCGAAGCCAGAGAGTTGAGAATTCAGAAGAATCGAGTTCAGGAACACGAAAGCAAGAAAAGCCGTTGCGTACATATACACAACAGCCACCTTTGGCTTTGAAATGCGTATAGAGAAAGTAGGAGGAATCAGAAAAGGGTTTGCTGTCAGTTGCCACAGACAGCTGAGTCTCTGTCAAGAAGAGAAGGTGAGGTTTAGAGGAGGAGAGGTGGTGATCGACAGAGAGAAAGTTAGAGGAAAGGCTGCAAATCTTGCAGAACTGAAGAAGTGAGTCAGGCAGTGGTTCCAGGCATCTCTCTGAGTCGTCACCGGGAGAGGGGCGGATGGTGGGGGAATTTATGGTCCTTTCCCCCGGGAACTCAGAGGACTGATTTGGTAATGCCATTTTTCTATTTCAGTTTTGAAAAGGAAATGTAGTGTGTATTGTGCATGTAGTTTGGTGTTGACATGTATTGGAGTGCATGCTGGCCTACTTACTGTTTACTGAAACAATGAAGAAGTGGAGATACATGGGCTGCCTCGTCCCCAGTTCGGTCGGGATAGGCCAGTCCTGCAGTGGACAGTCAGTCAAGCAGCTGATGATATGATCTATCTATCTATCTATATAGATAGATAGATAGATAGATATAGATAGATAGATAGATATACTGTATATATATATATATATATATATATATATATATATATATATATATATATATATATATATATATATATATATATATTGCCAGACGCCTTAATCCCATACGAGGTGGCCACAAACAAATCGCCTCCACGTCGCCCTGTACCCCGCCATTTCACCGCACTGTTCCCAACTCACACCTCCCACTCTCACATTCCACTCCATCCCTCCATCTCATCCTTGGCCTCCCCCCTCCCTCTCTCTCCCTTCACCTCACTCACATACACTCTCCTCATCAATCTCTCACTCTCCATGCTCTCCACATGACCAAACCACCTCAACGTGTTTCTCCTACCGCTTCCTATCACATCCACATCCACACCACAACGCTCCTTTACATCCTTATTTGTCAGTCTGTCTCTCCATGTGACTCCACAGGCTCCTTTCAAATAACTCATTTCCACTGCTCTCACTCTTGACTTGTGTCCCTCCAACAAGGTCCAAGCTTCACTTCGATACATTAGAGTTGGTATCACAATTCTGACATGTAACTTTTTCACTTCCATGCTCACTTCTCTGTTTCTTATCACTGCTTTCATGGAACCAGCAACCTTTCTTCCTTGTTGTACCCTTTCAAGCACTTCGCCCTCCAAACTTCCATCCTTACTCATCACACTACCCAAGTACTTAAACATACTCACATTTTCCATTTCCTCATCATCCAGCCTCGCTGTACATTCACTGACTTCACTTCTCTCGAAGACCACAAATTTACTCTTCCCTACATTTACCTTTATATTCTGTATCTTACACACTCTCCCAAACTCAGCCACCAAGCCTTGTAGCTCTCCTTCTTATTCATTTAACAACACAGTATCATCTGCAAACAACAATACAAGGAGTTTCCAAACACTGCCCTCTCTCACTAGGGCCACTCCAACATTCACTGTTCTACCTTGTACCTCTTTTATAACCCCATCCATGTACAGATTGAACAAGCATGGAGACACGACGCATCCTTGTTTCAACCCAACCTTCCAATAGAAAAGTTCACTCAGTTCACTCTCCACACACACTGCAGCCTTAGCACTCTCATACATACTCTTCACGGCACTCAGCAACTTCCCGTCTACTCCATATATTCTTAATACTTTCCACAATCCTTGTCTATCCACCCTGATTATGCTTTCTTCAAATCCATGAAGGCCACATACAACTTCTTTCCCTTCTCTAGAAATTTTTCCACTAAAGTTCCAAGAATGAATATCTGATGTACACAACCTCTTCCCTTCCTAAAGCCTCCCTGTTCTTCTCCAACTGATTCCTCTTCTATTTCCCTGACTCTGTCAATAAGTATCCTACCATATACTTTTCTTATTATACTAAGAAGACAAATGCCCCTGTGATTACCACACACTTCTTTTTTCCCCTTTCCCTTTGTACAAGGGAATAATAATTATACCTGACTTCCTCCAATCTTCTGGGACTCGACCTTCCTCCCAGACCAGTCTGCACATCTTTCACATCCATTCTACTACTATCTCTCCTCTATGCTTCAGCATTTCACCACACACTTCATCAATTCCTGGGGCTTTCCCCATTTTGACTTTCTTCATTGCTTCCACAACTTCCACTCTACTGATTTCTTCCTGTCTTCTCACCTCCCTCCTTCTCCCAGCCATTCCCCAGCCACTTATACTAGCATTACTTTCATTCTTTATGTTCAACAATTCTTTAGAGTGTTCTCTCCATCTGCTCACTTTCACTCCCTTCTCCACTAGTAATCTACCATTTTTATCTTTCACTCCCCTGCTAACTTCACAGCCACCCTGTCTAACTGTAGTTACTTCTTTCCAGAACATTTTCTTACAGTCCCTCCACTTTACACTCAAATTCCTTCCAAATTCCTCATCCACTCTCTTCATACAACTTCTTACTAATCTTTTCATCTCTCTCTTCCTTTCTACATATACCTCTCTCTTCCGTAATATATATACTGTATCTCTCTCTCTCTCTCTCTCTCTCTCTCTCTCTCTCTCTCTCTCTCTCTCTCTCTCTCTCTCTCTCTCTCTCTATACAGTATACATAAGCAATAGGTCAAAAGTTAAAGCCACATGACAAGGTCAACATAAACGGATTATATACGATGTAGATCAAACTTGAAGGTACAGTTACGCACATATCAGACAGAAATACACCGTCCCCCAAACCGAAACACCCCATCCACCAGAGAGGTTGTGAAATGCTCGTCGCATCTGCTAACACTGACAGGTATGAAACTTCATCAGGTTTCGTTCGGTCGCTAGGACGAACCGAACGCGGTGATCAATGTCACTGTGCAGAGTTACTGGTGGCACTATAATATATGTGTATAAGCAATGTTGCGCCAGAAAATATACTAATAATAGCATGTCATGATTATGGTAAGTTTTTAAAAACTGTCACACATTACACCCTCTGAATATTGGAGGTAATTATGAATGAACGGATTTCATGAGTGGTTTAGTTTCGAGTCATGAACCATGCAACAGTTAACAATTCATCATATAAGTCATAGTTATCAGCTTCCCCACATCTATCACTGAACAGAGAATTATCGTGACGCCCATCCTCCCTACCGTGAACCTGACATTGGTAGACCTCTGAAATCGAAGCAAGTGCAATACAGGAGGTGGCGCCACGGGAGGCAGCAGGATGGGGACTGGGGACCTGGGAGACATGAGGAGAGAGGTGGGTGAGGAAGGGGGCAGTAGTGTTCGAACTGAGGGCTAGAGGAGAGGGGTGATGGGATAGGGGACGGTAGACTTTGGTGGATGACTGGAACTACAGTGGGAGGGATAGATTAGCCTACAAGGTGATGACTGGGCCAAATCATTGTTTTATGGAGAATATGGAATTTTACAGTCGGACTATGAAACGTTATGCTGACGTTGCCACGTGTTGTAATTGACCGTGATGGTTTGTAACAATTCACGACACACTTTCCACTGGGTGGCTCAGCACCCCTGTATTATGAGTATGGTGACTACTTGTAAATGTGCAAATATAATGTATGACACGTCCCTGCAGTTTGTCAGATGTTACAACTGTTGCCATAGTGATCGGGAATTGTTCTTGTAGCCTATTGCTTAGTATCATCATGGATGACGACTGATATCGCAGAGTAGGGATAGAACTATGTAGAAATTTCCTTTATCACCAATAAATATGAACAGTTTCACAGTAATGATGGTCCCTAAAGTTCTCATTAATATCTGTACGGCACCGGTGTAAAATTATGATGGATTTAATTAACCCAGGTTTATGTCACCGTTTTCTGTATGCCGTGTTTGGCTGTTGATTATATACATTGCCAGTGGTTATTTTTTTATATTTAGGGTCATATGGAGCACCTGTCGTATACCCCAAGCATTCCTTCACAAATCCTCGAGCCAGTAATAATGGAATAAGAATGTAATGTCTGTAGTTATCCAGTTTGAGCAGTATATATTACATCAACTATGCCGTTAGTTACAGAAATCGCTTGTATTAAAATGTGCAAACATACATTTTATCTGCAGTGTGCTTTGTTATGTTAAACAACTGAGTAGCGTTCACACTGTATGAAATTGACAGGATAAAGATAAATACGAGGAGACCAGTGCCCTATTCAAGGAGAGCAACTACAGAGCCACACATCTCAGCAGTGTCCGAACATGGAGCTGTTGCCCTGGCTAAGTAACGGTGTATATTGCAATCCATTAAAGACGACAGGTGAACCATTGCTGCTGATTATAAACATGTGATCTGCTGTTCATGGTGTGGCAGTCATTACGGCTATCTCTCCTCCCCATCAGTACCAATGTCTGAGTGCACGCAGTTGTCGGGAAGACGGAGGGACGGACAGTGAACTGGATACTGAGGTTGTGAATTTAGCTTGCTTAACAGTTGCACGTCCTTTATACCACGATTTACTCTATCAGTATAGGGTTTACATCTGACATAAAGATCATGTAACAGAGTTGATAAGCCATCTCTCCACTTACCTATTAGCCCATCCCAGTTTCGCCACCTATGTTCTGGGTCCCAGTCTATCTCCCCTAGTAAATCACGTTTTCGTTTACGGTACACCGGAGCCATACAGATATTAACGAGAACCACAGGCACGAATCACAACTGATAACTATTATTTATTGTGGCAAGAGAAAATTCCTCCCTTCCACTTCTCTGCTTTCGTTATCACAGTCGTCATCCATACTGTTACTACGTAAAAGCAACAAGAATAGCTCCCAGTCGCTATGACAACAGGTGTGACATCAGACAAACATTCTACGGACGTTTAATATATCACCATGTGATGACACAGTGGTCACCATACACTAATATTGCAGGGTTTGTGTGATGTGCCACCCCGTGGAGAGCAGGTCCATCGCTGCCGGAAGGGATATGGGTCCAAGGCTGGCACACGACAAAGTCAAATTCTCGGTCCTTAGACCAATTGGTGGGTGCAGTATTGCACTGCCTGAGTGTGTGTGTTTTATTATTATTATTATTTTCTGTATACCTTCAAACAATATTATTCAATTTAGGATAAACTTTACGAGCCTTTGTGTTAGAAACGATTCTTCGTTAACTCCTTAACCCAACTGCGTCCAGTGTCCGGATTACAGGAATGAACCAGGTTTCATCATGTGTAAATAAAAGGGGGGAACCCCGCTGACTGGACCTGTGAGTTTCGCGAGTATAGGCCGATTAGCGGAGGGCGCTGCGTTTAGTACTTTTCCCTTACACAGGAACCCTGGGCACTAATGGGTTAATACCAGACATCTACTCAAAACAGAAGAATAATCGCTTAGAGGTAATGACATTAAATGAACGACGTCGTAGGGCTGAAGGGATTGATTCTTATCGAAGTTGACCAGCCTCCCTTGAACTAACTGGGATATAAATGCAGGCAAGGGAGTGCATTAGTACTTCCTAATTTCATCTACCTTTCAATACATTTAGCTATTTGTGTTATCGCAAACCTCACCATCATCTGCCACAAATCTATATTCCATTATGAAAAATAGATATAGTTAACATAAATGTTTAATTCTATCGTGGAAAATTTAGATATGAAAATGATGAATGCGTTTATGAACAAGTATATTCTGGGCAGGCAGTTTAGACTACTCCACTTTATGACAGCAGACATAATTAAATAATCAAGGACTGGAAATTCTTGCATAAAAATAGTGTATAAACAATGATTCCCTTTTGTTCAAGTTTGTGATTCGGAAACTTGGTAACTAGCATCATTTCACTACATACATAGAAGTGCTCAGAGAGAGACGGGAACGATTGTTAGGCGACACATGGACAGACGAAAGGAGTGGATAATTAATCACAATGATAAAAACACGAAAGCAGACGTGGGCAGCTCACGTCCCTCGTAGCCAGGACATGCTTTCATTGCTCTCACTGGCCAGGAGTTTGCAACGCTGACTGCAAGACAGGCGTTCGGGGTGACGGAGTTGCAACTCAAAGTTGAGAGAATGAGGCAGATTTGTTGGGATTCAGTGGAACTGTCTAGGCTTTCCTCCTGCAGTGGGCTGTACCATGCTGCTGATGATAATGGTTCTCTTTATGAATGGGATGTATACTCATGATAAAGGCATTCACTCCCACTGGGATTTTGTAACCACACAACCACCAGGTTCCATAGCTGACAGTGTAAAGTAACTACTGCTCCACCCTGCCCCTCTACACACACACACAACCCACTGCCTCTCCCAAGCCTGGCAGGATTTTTTTTTTTTTTTTTTTAATGCTAAGAAGAAGGAACCAAAGACCATAAGCCCGCATTAACTGTTCCTTCCAAGAGAAAAACAAAATACAAAAGAGAGCCAAATTCAAGATCCTTTTATGTGCCTCTCATTTACACTGGTGTCATGCTCCAAACTCACTAATCTCTTCTCACCACCACCAGCGTCACCATACTCCGCTCCCCCTCATCCAGACGTTTTTGGCAAATTATATATATATATATATATATATATATATATATATATATATATATATATATATATATATATATATATATATATATATATATATATAATGTGTGTGTGTGTGTGTGTGTGTGTGCGTGCTTGTGTGTGTTTTACCTACGTTCGTGCGTGGGTATGTAATCATACAATATAGTGGATGTCTTCAAAATCAATTGTTTGTGTATACGGGCATGTGTGGGTGTGTGCTGAGCGCGTATATAATTTCTGGGCATTCTCATGAAAGTTTTACGTTTGTGCTTTTCGACTTCTCATTCTGGGTTCTGCCCGCTCAACATAATTATATTATTAGACATCAGATAAGGATGAAGCTCATGATATAACAATGATAACAATAATGAATAATTTTTGCTAGGAATCTACTTGTGTTTACACGATTATCGGATAGGACAAGTGTAGGGAGTGAGGCAAGTGAAAGAGAGAGACAAGTTGAAAGCTGAGACACGTGTAGAGTTGAGGCAGGTGCCGAGGGTGAGGCATGTGGTGAGTGGGGCATGTTTAGGGCAGGGTTGCCAACCTCAAAAATTTCTTCGCCCTACACAGACACAGAAAACGCCCTACATATCCCTTCAACGCCCTACGGCTCAGGATGAAAATATTATTCTACAAGTTGGTAGTTTACATACAGTATATATATATATATATATATATATATATATATATATATATATATATATATATATATATATATATACATATATATATATATATATATATATATATATATATATATATATATATATATATATATATATATATATATATATATTAATGGCATACAGCTATTATGGTTTCTGTTGTTTAGTGCAGGACTAGACCTACACCTTATATTCCTGTAGAAAGTTTTAATATGTGTGCATTGTGTGAGCGCCTTGTTGTGGCTACCCACGTCTTGGGGAAGTCAGCTAGGTATATGTATATTTATGTAATCATATCCTGTCCTGTTCCTGTTCACTTTACAGTCACACCAGCGGCCCAGCAGCTGATGCGCTGTCAGCTGCCAAGTGCACTCATTAGTTATCATTTAACCAGTTTTTCTAGAGTGTAATGGAGAATATTAAAAACTACTACCTTTTTTTTTTTATCATAATTCCTTCCTGTTTATATAATTCATCTTAAGCTGCAAAGTAAATATAACTCATGTCAAAAATTCAAAATCGCCCTACGTTTAGCTCAGTTTCTGTAAAATCGCCCTACGGCCCTACAGTCCATGATATAATGGTTAATCGCCCTACGGTTGGCAACACTGGTTTAGGGAGTGAGGTAGCTGCACGGGTGAGGTAAGTTGACAGGATAAGGCAGGTGCAGAGAATGAGGTAGCTGGAACGGGTGAGGCAGATCAATGGGCTGAAGTGGGTGTAAGGGGTGAGGAGGGTGCAGTAGTGAGAGATGCAGGAGGTGATGCTGGTGCATGGATGAGGCAGGTGCATGGTGTGAGAAGTTTACAACTGTGGGACAGGCGCAGGGGATGAGGCAAGCATAGAGAATGAAGTAATTGCAGAATGAGGCAGGTGCAAGAGGTTAGGCAAGTGCAAGAAGTGAGGTAGGTGTACATGTTGAGGCAGGTGCAGCGGGTGAAGTAGGTGCAGGGGATGAAGTTGGTGCAGGGAGTGAGGCTGGTGCAGGGAGTGAGGCTGGTACAGGGAGTGAGGCAGATACAGACGGTGAAGCAAATGCCGGAGGTGAAGCTGGCGGAGAGTGAGACAAGTGCAGGGCATGAGGCAAGGGCGGAGAAAGTTAGGTATCCCAAACAGCTGTCTCGCCCCTCACCAGTCCAGCCAAGCGTACTGTACTTATTGAGCCGAACCCTAAGAAGCCTTGAGGTAGCGAGGGTGAGGTAGATTTAGGGATGAGCCAGGTAAAAAGGATGAGGTAACGTAAGATGTGAGGAAGGAACTTTTGTGGTCAATAATAGTTTTACATGTCTAGGGTTCGGAAATCAGTGATGCTATCAAATAACATTGCTTGTATCAACAGCAGCAAGAGCCTCTTCTGTGGTGACCTTATGGATGATGAAGCTTGGAAGATGTTTCCTAAAAATGCTAAGTGCTTGCATGGTAGTATTTTTAGACATTTATACATAAGCAAAGGCCTGACTTATAATGAAAGGAAATAATTTACAATCCAGACTTGCCCAAAAATGTAATTCTGCTGGTCCCTGGAACACTACCTGGTGAACCATCTGTAGGAAGCATGTCTTAACCAAGAGACCTAACTTTAATCATGGACTAGAGAGGCTGCCTTCTGGTCCTTGCACAGTGGCAAATTCTCATCTTGGTGATGCAGACTTGGTTACCAAAGCTGCTAGGAGTGACAGTACTGCCACCATTTAAAACCAGTAAGCGTGTTGCCTTCCAGAGCTGCCAATATTTTTCTCATTGTTTGAATAAAGTTCTTTCTGATGGTAACAGCATTATGAATAAATTCAGTGTTGTTTCTGAATATCTGTCTAATAATGATTTAGATATACTGAATTATGTATTATGGATTCCTGGTTACTGCCAGATGTTTTCGATTTTTCAGTGTCAATAAATCAGTACAATGCTGAATGCACTGACAAACTTGGCAGTGTCTGCAAACACAGAGGGTGTATGTACATTAAATCTACTATTAACTTTGTATCTGTTGACGTCAATTGCCCCAGTGTTCAGTTATCCATGTATTGTCCCTCAGTGTAAATTATAGTAATATACCGTCCTTCCTCTTACACAGACCATGACAGTTCCTCTTTAATGAACTTTATAATGAATGGCTGTGCTTTTAAATAATAATTATCGTAGCAGATTTTCATTTGCCCTTAGCTAGATGGCTATCAGAAGAGCCAATGTCACTTAAATATCCTTCATTACTCGATATATTCATTGACTGTTTCATACTTTAAGGCTGATACCAGTGGGTACTGAGACCTACATACATACACTCAGGCAGTAATTTAAAATATGACTTTAAGTCTGATTGAGTGGGTAATGTTGAGGTTTGGGGACCTTTCCCTAGCTGTGGGCATTTTCCAGTGATATTTTGTTATAACTTACAGTCAGGTGTTAAAAGAACCCGCAATGATGACTTGCACTGATCTTGACATTTAGCCAGATATGGTAGCATTAACGCAAATCTTCAGTAAGTTGACTGGGAATGCGAGCTCCAAGACCTCTCTGTAAATGACATGCTCCCTAGATTACAATCAGTAGTATCCTCTTTGACTGAGCAGCATGTTCCAAACGTCTCCAACTTCCCTACCCCAAAACCTACAACCCTTATAAAAACAATGAAATCATTCAGAAGAACTGCCTGGCAGATATAATGACTTTGTAGACAATTTTATGATAGGAAATCCCTTGAAACTGTGTAAGCTTTGACACAGGACAACCCGATCAGTGACAGATATCACAACTTTTTAAACTCCTACAATAGTTTTAAAAAACCACTGATCGCCAAGCTTTAATCTTTCTCAGAGTCATTCCATGCTTATATTAGACACAAAAATGTAGGTGTCCCGTCATTAGCTCCCTTGAAACTGGACAACAATAAAGTAACGGGTGACTGTCCTATGATGGCAGAGTTGTTTGTGGACAGCTTCTGTTCAGTCTACACAACACAAGACGTCAACTATCATTATCCACATCAAATTTTTGGTGATACTTTGGACAGAGTGTCCCTTCCATTAAATGATGTTATCAATAAACTAGCAACACGAGATGCAAGCACCAGTTTAGACCCAAATGAAATTCACCCTTGCGTTTTTAAAATCTTGCCCAAGTTCAGTTTCCTCATCTTTCAGAAGTTTTTGCAACAAGGAAAGGTGCCAGCAGACTGGATAATATCTACTGCTGTCCTTATCTTCAAGAAGTGATCTCGTTATGTACCTCTTAGTTATAGACCTATTAGCCTAAATTCCATATGCTGCAAAACTCTGGAGAAAATCATCACCGACAGTTTATAGGACTACCACTACTTTGGAGCAACAGACTGTAACCAAACTACCAATCTGGATTTAGGCAAGGTAGAACTGTTGAAAATCAACTGTTACTGGTATACAACGATGTAACCTCATGGCTGGACTGCGGATACAGTGTTGACATGATACTGTGTGACTTATGTAAAACACTTGATGTCGTCAGCCACTCTGTACTCATTAACAAACTTAGTGCACTGGATATCAGTGGTACTCTGGGTGGATATCAGACTTTTTGACTGGTCAACTCAGGCAGGTCTTTGTTTCAGGCAGTACAAGCTCCTCCTGAGGCATACTAAATGGAGTTCTCCAAGGCTCCCTCTTTTCTCGCTTAATGTAAACTACCTCCCTTCCTATATTCACCCAATTTGTAAAATCCTTGCTGATGACCTAAAGATGTGCCTAGAGATATGTCACGACTGTTGCTTATCCCTTGAATGTGACGTAAATACCTGCCAGCGTGATAAAGATACAGTGCACAAGATAGCCAACTTGGAGTCTTCAATTTATTTCAGCAAATCGTGTTGTTCTCCGCTTTAAGAGACTCCCTGTTAATTGGAGTGAGGTTAGTTCCTTTCAGAGTTATCGCATACGCAGTTCAGATCTGACTATGGTGGAAAATCATAGAAAATCTTGGTATTCTGGTTGATATTTCTTCAAAAATTTTATGTTCACATTAAGTCTACCTTACATACAGCAGCCAATCTATCGAATAACCCACTCAAATCTGCGCTCTGTCTGTCCAAAATAATTTATGTTGGCCCTATATAAATCCCACATCAGACCATAGAATTTGGCTTGACAGTTTGGAACGCTGGTTACCTTGGCGAATTGAAAATACTTGAATCTGTCCAACATAAAGTAACTGAACGAATGTATGGACCATCAGACCTAAGCTATGCAGATTGCTTGAGAATCTTTGACATATTAAATTCAGGGTAGACCACTAACAGTTCATCTCCTTAGTTGTCGGATATTCCACTGTCATTCCTCTTTTTCCTCTTCAGATATTTTTACAATACCTCATATATCAAATACCAGAGGTCATAGATTCAACATACTAAAACTCCACACCTTTCTTGAGTGCAGATCCTTCATTGTCCGGTGCACAGATCTCTGGAATTCATTGTCAGATAATGTTAGTAGCCTAATTCCTGTGTTAATTCATTCAAAAAGGGCTTGCACTTAACCTAGGGAGATATTTTGTTCACTTGTTATGATTGTATCATTCTGCTAAACTGAAACTCTACAATTTTCCCTTTGTACACCAAGTATTTCTAGTATACTGCAAAAGCACACACAGCCCCTTGCAGCCTTCTTTAAGAACCTGTAGTTGGGGCTGGGGTGCTAGCAGTTTTAGGTTGCCCCACTTGTCTTGCATTTACTCTCTGATTGTGACTGTTGAATTAAGGGATGGCCAACCAGGTAAGTAAACCAGGGGAGTAAACAAAAAATTCATCATGACAGAAAATAGCGAATCATGTAAAGTGAGGCATGTTATAAGCAGAAATTCAGTTACAGTATCCTACACCTTCCTATCGAAGCAGGCCTCTTGATCTGAACTCAAGCATACGGGGCTCCAAAGTTTCAACAGAACCTGTTTGACTCCGCCTGCCTCCTCACATTAATTATACTCCAACCAGATAATTACTGTAGTTAGATTGAGACAGTAAACACGTCAGCAGCAGCAGTGCCCGGCAACTCATGAAAACGGGTTCTAGTTGTGTAATAACAGGTGGAAAGGCGTTTTCCTTGGGACACTGGCCTTCACTGTCTCACTGGTACTCATTACGCTCTGAATTAGAAAGCGTCTTTTACTAATTTATTCTCGCTACCTCCAGGCAACTTGATACAGCTTTCCGGAGATTTTTTGCACTACGTGAAGGATGCATCTACCCTCAGTCGAAAAAGTGTCTTTGCAGTTAAGAAATATTTTCTGATGGTAGTAAAAACAAAGTATAATAGAACACCTTTGATTGTCGTGATAAATAGTGAAACTCCTAAGCTTTGATTCGAGAATTCCTCTTAGTGAAAAAGAAAAAAAGTCTTTGGATCTGGCGTGGATGGAATAACCACACATATATAATACGGAATGGGATATAACAGTTTTCAAAATTTATTCAGTATTCTTCTCAGATGCGTTAATTACGCAACTTCATAAATAAGAGGATACAAGATTTACGACCTTATCATTATCATCACCATCATCATCACCATGAACTTCGTTCCTCACCTGTGGACTGGATGGAGTAGAATAAGATGCAAGGAAAGAGAGAGTATAAAAATGGGAGAAATATCCAGAGCATACCTCGTGGCATACACACATCATTTATGTTTCCATAATCCAGCCTACATCTTACAGACCTAACCACTTGCAAATTTACTTTTGTAACTCCTTTTCTATGCGGTTGGCATTTACCTTTGACATAGATTAAATCCAACGACCATGAAATAAATAGATGAGGAGGAGACCTTCACCATGTGTTCTTTTCTGCACGTATTCGTGCCTCATTCAGGTAACTTGATTCGCTGTCAGTTTTCTACCCTCATCAATTTCCATACCCCCCTTTCTCATGCTCTTATTTACAATTTGCCTCCACTTTCTAGTTATAATCGGTGGTTCTGGCTCTGAGGATTAGTGAATATTGTTTCTAACACCTTCATCACGTTAGATCTTCCTTTAATTGAATAAAATCGTTTAAAGGTACCAAGAGCAGGACACGAAAAGGAGATAGATATATGACGGTCTTATGCCTGCCGACAGTGAGACGACTGTTTACATCTGAATATATTCTTCTGTTTTGTATGCTCTTTCTTCCGATTTGTACAGGAGTAAAATGCCCATACTTTTTCCACTTTAACAAGCTTCATGCTTTGTACCTCTTCCCTGCCCCATTTACCGGATGGTGTGACGGTGGAGGTGAAGGTGTTTCTTCCTTTTATATATCCTTTTCACACACATTACCTAATGTGAATACACATTTCTCAATATATAATCTTATGGGCAATAGGCCTTCTGTTATCTTTACTCCCCATATACTCTAAAGCACTCTTTCGTATCCATGTTCCCAACATCCTATTAAAGAAATACCAGTAAGAATTTATTTCTTATTATCGTTGAGGAAATAATGGGGGTAGTTTCTTGCCCATCCGTGACGAGACGTGTTAATCTGAAAAATAAATCATTATGAGGTCACAAAAACTTGAAAACAGCTAAACGTATGGTTGTGTTCACGATTCCAGCAACGGGTCCACAGGTGTTAATGGTTTCATCAAGATGTCAAAATAGAAACAAATGCCTCACCACGTACTCTGATAGTGTGGAATTCAATTCCAACCCTTTCACTATGAGAGGTGTCTCCTGAGCTGAAAGAAAAAAGACATTCGGTAGCAAGAATAAACAGCGAAAAGGGATCTCTACATTTGTCAAAGATGACCATCTTTTTAATCACTGCACCAAAGAAAGGAATGCACCTCCTACCATTCTTGTGGAAAGATTGTAATAATATCAATATTTACTATTTTCCCGTCCATGGCATATACGAGTAAATTGCCTTCATGGTACCATATGTCAGCAGAACGAAGCTGATTTTTATCCTCTTAACTTTTTCATCCTTTACCAATATGCCTTTTTCTTTATTTAAAGGGACGGAAGATTTGGAGGTGGCAGAGGTCTATGAGAGGGTGTAAGTAAGGGTAGTAGGTTTGTTTTTACCGCTGCTCACCAGTGTAAGTATTTCTATAGAGAAGGTTATCTTGTCGATGGAGAGACACCAGGAGAGAGTAATGGCGAGGCGTGTAGGAGATAATAAGTGTAGGCCTTCTCTTGTTCCGTTATTCTCTTCGTATTTTAAGTGGGATGATGAAAGAGGCAGATTTGGGTCAACGGAGTTTATTGTGAGACAGTTACTTGAATAAAAGTTAAGAGCTTGGCGTAATCCGTATAGCCTATGGTTAGTAGCAGTTTCTGATAGCTGCTGTCCTCCTACTTTACTCTCACTTTCCTGCTCGCTATCGCTCTCTCCTTGTTTAACTCTTGTTCTCTCCTGTCCTACTCTGCCTCACTCTTTCTTCTACCTTCTTACTGTATCTGACCCTCGTGTTAACAGGCCTACTCTCCAACTCCTTCTGATCTGAAGGGAATCTCTCCGACATTATAATTATACAGTGCGGGGAGGATGTATATGGTAAATTTCCTATCACGTGGACTAACTGGCTAGGGCTGGCTACTCCACGTGTTTGGATACGTCATGAACTTCTTGTTCGTCTGGCCTACGAGGAAGTTTGAGATACATCGCATGGTTAAGAATTCTTGATGGTTTGGGACAACAAGGTTGTGGATATATATTATATGAACCATTCCTGGTTCGTATAGGCAAGGGGATGTGTTCTTTAATTCTTCCTGGAGGACTCAGACATAACTACCTGTTCTACATATTGTTACTTATAGCTATATACAATAGTTACATACAGTATTGTGCTATATTATGCCTACAAGGGTTGTGTGTAATTTCTTATTCTTGTTCTATTTTGAAGAAAGTTTCAGTTCAGACATCGCCGTGCCGATTCATCACAACTTACAATGCCCATCTTCACAGGGTGTATTACCTCTGCCCTGTTACACCCACCAGCATCTTCTTAGTCTATTTCACTTTTTGACCGCTGCTCGTTATCAGCTACCTCGCCCATTTTCCCTCTTCCTTAATCCTTGCGCTGCAGTTGTTTATCTACTTATTTATTTATTTATTTTGGCCCATGCTGCTGGTGTAGCAGATACGGGAAATAAATGGTGTGATTTCACGAGCTTGTGTGACCCATTCATATTTCACCAAACTTGTTTAAATTGTAGTCGTGCAAACTTCAATTTTTCTACCAACCATTGTACGTAAGTGGCTCAGGGCAGAGGCAGGGTGAGTTGAAGAGAGGGTCGCCTGGAAGAAGCCAAACGGTGTTGCTGGTGACCGCCATTGCATACGCAGTACGGGCAGTGACTTCAGTGTTTATTACACACAAAAAAAGTTACTCATTAATTTTCCATTAAAAGGACACTTGGTGCATTGTACGGTTTTATGGACATACCCAACACGAGCAAAGGAACAGTGCTACACTTAGTGCTAAGCATGCCACGTGGATGTAATAGCAATAAGGGTGACTAGAATGTTTTCCGTTTTTTTTTTTTTTTTTGTGCATTTGTGGACTAATTTTATCAAACATATTACCTAGTCACATAATATAATGGAAAAACATAACTGTGTAAAGCTGCCACATGCAGCAAGTAAGGTACAACCTGACTCTACCAAAAACAGTTATACATACTTATTCTTTTACCTCTTATTAGAAGTTATGCGCTTACAAGGTAACTTTTCTTCACTTTTAAAAATTATTTTTGTCTTATAGTTATAACAATCCAGAATATTCTTTGTAGTGAGTGTTGCACCACTTTCACTTTCCTTAGTGTGTAGTACATTTCAGTATCACCCATTACTGTGTCCATATTCGCTATTACACTAATTGTTTTCTTGCATGCTTAAGCAGGGCATATACACATGTTTGCATTTCATCCCGAAGAGCTCGGAGGTGTGATATGCACAGAAGCATGCTCAGAGCATCACTTTCACTTTATCTTGTGCATCATGCATTGCAGTGTCACTCATCATTGTCTCCATACACAGTGTTACACTGATTAACTAGTAGGAAGAGTATCTGTAAATATGTATATGTAAATACTTTGCTATAGTATATAAGAAACCAAATATTTACACTCGATAATGGTTCTTTCCTGGGGAACCGGATCTTCAGCAGGAAGAGTAAACAGTGTCGTTACGAACATAAAGGATTTTATTGCCAGACGTTTGGACATTTCCCTAATGTCATCTTCAGTGGTCTAAAATGATAAAATTATTAAAATTACTTACATGTAAATATCAGAGTGCTTTAAAAATACAGGAGTGGTAAGTAAGAGAATTGAGCTGTGTTTAGGGGGTAGGATGATACAGTATTGATAAGTTGGGGCTTGTGCAATTTAATATACGAGGACTCTAAGATTCTTACACTGTCACTAGAGCAGCTATCAAGTATTTTAAAATATTCACCATTATGACGAGTATCACACTGAACACTATGTTCTCTCACAACTGAATAAGGTGGTGACTGAAGCCTACGACCCGTTTTCCCAGACTGACCCATATGTTTGACGGCACGTGTTTTGAAAGGACGTAATTTACTCCCAATATACCCTGTTTAAAAACTAGGGCAGGTGCATGAGTAAATTACCGACAAACGCAAGTCATCTGGCAGAGAGTCCTTAAACCGAAACAAAGACCCAACTTTGAAAGAACTGAGGTGAACGAACCGAAAATCTATACTAGGGTAAAATTTTGATAAACTCTTGAATAAAGTTTGTTCTATTTTCGCAGAAATCTCTCCTAGATAAGGTAAAATTAAGTAGACTACCTCCTTATTCACTGTAGGGGAACACTGTTTGGGATGGCATCTATTGTTCAGGAAAATGTTCACCAATATATCAAACAACTGTACACTATAACCATTATTCACAAAATATTTGCTGAAAAAAATTACTTCACCATGAAAAAGTGCGTAAGTAGATGACAGACACAATGCTCTGTGAATCAGTCTTTACAGCATTGATCCTGTATCTGATATGACTGAAACTAAAAAAGCTTCTGCCCTTAACTGAAAAGGTTGTTGCGGAAAATAGAAAAAGGAAGCTTACCACTGCTTTTCGAAATCACAAAATCTAAAAGAGAAAGTTTATTTTTCTCCGTCTCTAGTGTGAAGGAAATGTTTTTATGCTGTCTGTTGAGGTATTGTAAGGATTCAGCGCGTGTTCTTTAGCTTTAAATATTACTATAGTGTCATCCACATACCTTCTATATAAAATGGGTGTAAAATTTGACGGACATGCTTCTAGTCACGTTTTCTCATGGTAGCATAGCAAAGAAAAATGTTCGCTAGTATGAGTCCTAATAGTGAACCCATCGCTACCCCATCAACTTGTTTATACAAATTTTCATTAAACACAACAAGGACGTCTTTTACAGTGATAATAGCTCCTTAAAAACAGATTGGGTCATACCATTAAAAATATCTACTCCAAGATATACTAATGACAAACAAATACATATAGTTTCATCTAATGGCAGTCTAGAGAGATTTAATGTCAAAACTACATAAAAAAAAAAAAGACACAGGTATTGGACATTCGGACAGGGAAGTGGTCAATTCATACGAATTCTTTACCGTAAACTCGTTATTGGTAAATGGAGTAAACAACGGTACAAGAAATTTTGCAAAACTTAAACGAAGCTGTGTTGTAGGCAGCCATGATGGAACGTAACGGAACAGAGTCTTTATGAATTTTAGGGAGACCATACATGATACCAGGGGTAGAACCTGTAGCTCTGAGTGAGTGAGAGATTTCGTTAGTTACTGCATTTAGTGTGACGAGTTTGTTGATGACTCTGCTTACTTTGTCCTCTACCCTGGTTGTTATAGAATATATATCCTCATATCTTAACTTGGCAAACTTAGATCATTGATAATAATATTCATCGTAGCAATGTAGTCGTCTTTATTTAACAGAACAACTCCCTTTCCCTTCTCTGGGCTACACACCACAATGTCAATTCTTTTACCAAGATTCCTCAGTATACTGATATCAGCTCGGGGAAAAATAGGGGAGAAGACTTTGCTAGACTTAAAGGATTAAAAATTACTACAAGCAACATCCCGAATGCATCTGATAACAGCCTGAAATGTAAAACCACTTGCTAATTTGCAAGATTTTAGTCGGTTAACCAACTTCTTAAAACATTAAAAAAAATATATATATATATTTAGCGTAGGATAGCTTGAACAACGGCAGGCAAAATTCTAACCCAAATGATAACAAGCTCCAGTGACGGTGTAAGAATCTTAGAGTCCTCGTATATTAAATTGCACAAGCCCTAACTTAACAATACTGTATCATCCTATCCCCTAAACACAGCTCAATTCTCTTATTTACCACTGCTGTATTTTTAAAGCACTCTGATATTTACATGTAAATAATTTTAATAATTTTATCATTTTTGACCACTGAAGATGACATTAGGGAAATGTCGAAAAGTCTGGCAATAAAATCCTTTATGTTCGTAACGACACTGTGTTTATTCTTCCTGCTGAAGATCCTGTTCCCCAGGAAAGAACCATTATCGAGTGTAAATATTGGTTTCTTATATACTATAACAAAGTATTTACATATACATAAATTTTATCCTGAAGCATTCAGAGGTGTGCTACGATCAGAGGTACTCAGAACTTCACTTTCACTTTTACTTGTGTGTAGTGCACTGATTTGTCGCTTACCACGTATCTGCATATTTACTATTTCACTAATATTATATATTCATACATACTGAACCAAGATATTTATGCATATTAAAAATATTTTCCAACATATAGAGGCTTGCAGAGGTGTGGTAGGGATGAACACACTCGCCCATACAGTGGCGAGTGGTGTGTGTGTGTGTGTGTGTGTGTGTGTGTGTGTGTGTGTGTGTGAGAGAGAGAGAGAGAGAGAGAGAGAGAGAGAGAGAGACAGACAGACAGACAGACAGACAGACAGACAGAGACAGAGAGCAAGGACAGATGCAGAAACACCTCAATAACTTCTTCCAGTTTGGCTTTGATCGTTGGCCCGGGGGAGTCATCCAACATGCTCCACACAACTTCCCGCATTCCACGTCTGTTTACCAACTGAAGTGTGAGCCCTGGAGGTTGCCTGAAAGGCAGGCAGGGGAGGGGGATCTATGCGTGCCTTGTGGTGCCTCATCAACCGTGCTATAGTGACCGTGTTCATTAAAGACATGAACAATTTGCTAAAGATGTACCCATAGCAACTAACTGGTATCCGAAATCTGTTTCATTTTCGTATTCTTTCACTTTACTATTCACTCTTGTTTCATTATGATATGTTTGGTGGTTATGTGGGTGAAGACAGAAGCATAAACAAGCAAAATTAGAAATAATTTAAGGTCAAGAAAACTTACTTGGTGGGCGGGGGATGAGGGGGCTTGTGAGGTGAGATGTAAGGGTGTTGCCAAACCAAGGCCGAAACCATATTGACACAAACTGTCTGGAAGTAGACGATAGACGACGCTGGATTCTAACATCTTTCGACTCACCAGTCCCGTGATTATTTTTCCCAATGGAGGTGGTCAGACAATATGCGCCAGGTGGTGTTTTTATCCGAAGTTGGTGTGGTGATGCCCTAACTCTTTATAATGCTTCATCATCAGCGTTGCTCTAATTTCTATGACCAGTTCCACAACAGTCTCTTTCATTCATGATTCTTTATTACTGTGAATTTAATGGCGTTGGGAGGTACTGTATAGAACCAGCTTCCATACTGATATGTACAGTAGGTGTGTGGAAGAACTGGAGGTTTGCACAGTGGTTAGAATGCTCGAGACGTGTAGTTACTTTAACATGTTATTTACTGCGTCTAGACTGATTTGTAGGAGCCAATGGTAATGCAGTTCAGTGTTAATGCTCTTATCTAGTTAATTATCTTTCCACTCATGATAGTCCTAGTGGATTTCTGTTAATGTTAAAACAAGATATTTCTGATCATCCCTATAGGACTAATAATGGAGTTAGTACATGTAAATCAACTCAAGCTTGTATTAACATTTTACTGATTACATTGTACATTTAGTGACAAGCCTAACTGTTTCCTGCAGCGGAGGGAACCATATATAATCCTGGGTGCAAACAATATAGCCAAATATAAGGGTGATGTCGAGACTACTATGGTACCCCTGTGAACTGGGTAGAGATGCTAATGTGGCGTCCATCCTGGGAAAAAAAAAAAAATCCACACTCTTCCCCACGTTTTGCTGCGAAGAGGCGTTCTGCAAGGGATAGCCTGGTAGGGGCGGTTGCTTGCCTGCATTTGATGAGTCTCCTCAGCTAGACAGACAGGGGTAAAAAAAAAAATAGCAACAGAAATGTGTGCTGCTAGAGAGCATTAAAAAAAATAAAAAAAACAAGGAGGGGGAGTCGTATGGGTTGACCCTGTGTATTCGGCTCACGTTATCTGGAAGGCAATAGCTGATAATATGAGAACTATACCTAAAAATTATGTGTAGCACAATAAATAAATAAAAAGACAGTAAAGGGTCAATGATTTAAGACTATCAGAAATGTTGTTCAATAAGTAACATCCCCTAAACATATGCCGAGGGTTTGTGTGTGTGTGTGTGTGTGTGTGTGTGTGTGTGTGTGTGTGTGTGTGTGTGTGTGTGTGTGTGTGTGTGTGTGTGTGTGTTAGGCTATCACTGACATTAGCATAGTAGTTGTGATAGTCATTATCAGAAGCACTATCATCAACATCACCCAAACTCTGCTGTAAAAATAAGCTTCTAGAAATAAACAACACCCTGGATATGCAGATGAACTAAGGACCAAATAGTTGCGTTTGTCATGTGGCCTCGACCTGCCGATTGTGCTCATAATTAAAATATTTCATTCCTGCCTGACCCCCAATCTCTTCCCTACATTATTTGCCAACCGAATCAAAGCTCTTCTTAGTTATCCTTGCCCTTTAACTTTGGACTTCAAGCTGTTACTCTAAAAACCAAGCATTTTCTTCATTCATTGACTGTCAGTCCTTCCTATAATTGTGGTGCAAATAGATTCAGTACGTCTAGATACAGGATAGAATACTTGACCTTGGCTGTAACAGAGTTTTTTATGCACAGAAGAAGGAACAATGGCCAGAAGCCTGTAAATTGTTTCCTCCAAGAAAAAAAGAATAACACAGAGCCAGTTTCGATATACGTTCCAGTGGACACACTGCGTTTAAATGACTGGAGATCATAAGCATTGGGAAATACAAAAAGAGGGGGAAATTTCGAGAGCTGGCTTGTTGCATACACGAAGGACTGGGAGTAACGATTAACTCTTGCATCAGAGAGTTGGACAGGAAAGGGATGAGAGTGTGTTCCTAGAGGGGTGCTATGCGCCCGTTGGAGTGGTGGAGGGATGCAAACAGACAGTTCAGAGGAGCAGTGACCATTGAAGCAGCGACAGAAAAGAGATAAAGATGTAACAGTGCGGCGAGGAGACAGAAGTTGAAGGGAGCCAGTAAGAACAGGAGAGTTAATGAGACGAAAACTTTTCGCCTTTGACTCCATTTTGTTGAGAAGAGCTGTATGTGGGGACCCTCCCCACAAATGAGAGTTGTACTCTACACATGGGCGAATAAAGCCAGCTTATAAAGTCAACAATTGTGCAGGGGTAAAGAAGGCCCGGAGACGGCTTAGCAAACCTAATCTCTTGGAAGCAGATTTTACAAGAGAGACAATATGTTCTTTTTAAAAATTTATCCCGAGAGAGTCAAACCCCAAGTAGGTTTAAAGATGATGCAGGACTGAGTCGGATACTGATAAAAATTTGAGGGTACTCCTGAGGAAAACTATGTCGGGATGATAGATGCAAGAACTTAGTTTCTGATGCCTTTGAAAAAAAAATATATATATTTTTACCCAAATCAGAGATATGAGCCAAGTCAAACATTAAGTGTGCCATAGCCTCATCCTTTGTTTTCTAAAGTAACTGCTGAGATGGACGCTGCAGGAAGTGAATGGAAAGATGAAGGGTGGAGTCATCAATGTGTGAGTGGATAGGGTTAGATGGATAGCTTAGAAGGTCAGTGATGAATAAATGGAAGAGAGTTGGTCAAAAGACAGAGTCCTGAAAAACACCACTATTGATAGCTTTATGAGAAGAACGGTGGGCGTCTACAACAGCATCTATAGAACGACAAGGAAATAAAAAAGAGATAAAGGCACAGAAGGAAAGAAACCGTAAGAGGGCAGTTTGGAAATTAAGGATTTATGCCAGACTAGACCGAAAGCCTTTCATACGTCAAGTGCAATGGCCAAGCTTTTCCTCAAATCCTGAAAAGAGGATGGCCAGGAGTCTGAAAGGTTAGTGAGAAGGTCGAAAGTGAAGCGTCCCTGGCGGAACACATACTGACAGTCAGAAAGAAGGTTATGATAGGAAAGATTATTAAATTTCTTGTTTACGAATAGGCTCGAAAAGTTTTGAAACACAGGATGTTAAAGCAATTGGGAGTTAGTTAGAGGGAAGGAAGAGGTCACCCTTGTTTGGGACATGCTGAATGAGAGCAAACTTCTAGCAATAAAGGTGACAGTTGATGGGCAAAGGCGAAAGAGTTTACCTAGGCAGGATCTAAGCACAGAATCACAGTTTCTGAGGAAAACAGGAGGGACCCCATCGGGGCCATATGTCTTCTTTGTACTGAGGCCAGTGATGGCAGGAACAACATTAAATAGAATATATAGCAAGGAAAGGTAATCTGTGCATATCTGACCGAGGAACATTTGTAGTCTACCACGTTGAAAGGCAGATGTTGAAGAAATAAAGGAACAGGAACAAACTGAAATGTGTTTGTAAAATAGGAAAAAGAACTGAGCAATTACAATAAGGTCTCCACTATGGTGCGGAGGCCATAAATAAAAGAGGTGCAGTGACAGGCAAGTGTAGAAAGAGAAAGAGGGAAATGTGATGTTGGGGAATGCAAGAAGGGATGAGAAGTAATAAAATAAAGAAAAGAAACGAAATGTGAAAACTGAACAACAGATCAGTGAGCATAGGAGGAAGAGATAGTATTACAATGGAAGCAGAAGAGGAAGAAACAATATGAAAAGGAGGAAGAAAGAGGAAGAAAAAGATAAGATGAAAGGGAGGAAGAAAGAGGAAGAAGAAGATAAGATGAAAGGTAAGAAGTAGAGGGTTAGAATAAACAAAATGAATAACAAGAAGGAGGAGTACAATGAATAACAGAGAGAGAGAGAGAGAGAGAGAGCTTTGCAGCCCAATCAGTGGACTAAGCACTGACTCAAATTAGAGATGTTTATGGACAGAGCTTTGTTTTACTCCGAACAAACAATTTATGCACTGATGCAGAACCAAACGCAGTGCTTGCTTCTGTTGAGACTCAAGAAAATCCACGGAAACTCCCTGACGTATTCTGCGTAGTGGAAAGCCAATGAGGACAATTATTAGGGGCCCTTTCACCGCTTGTGATAATTTCAAACAACATGAAATTGAAAAGGGCCCATCTGTGACCCACTTGCAACCATCCCGCATAGTTTAATCGAAACTGTTGTCCAGTTTCTGCTATTCTACACACACACACACACACACACACACACACACACACACACACACACACACACATATATAGCATATATATTTGATGAAGATGAGAAAAATATTTTAATGTCACGCATGAAAGACCTTCTTTTTTTTTTGTCATGTAAATGTTCGGAAAATAAATTTATCACCGGATCTCTTTCCATGTTCATGTATCAATAATAATTTTGGAGGAAAGTGAGGTTGAAAATTCATGATTTTAAAACATTTTTGGATCTGTGCCCTTGAAAAGTAAGTCAAAGTCACTGACAATGGGTCAGTGAAATTGGGTCATGATGCTGAACATCCTCAATAAGAATGATGAATATCGGAGATGAAAAATGACTGAATAATAGTAATAATAATAATAATGATAATAATAATAATAATAATAATAATAATAATAACTATCAGCCTAATTGTCAGAGACAGTTACTGATCTCCATCTACGAGAAGCTGTTTTTTTGTAATAACTCAAAAATCGATGGCTAGACCGTCGCCAAAAAGTATGCAGACCTGGTCCAAGGCCAGACAAAGCTTCTAGGACCAAACAGTGCCTAATTTTTGTTTGTTTGTTTTTTTCCTGTATGAAAATGCAGTTGAAACTGTTTGAAAAATGGGATGCTCCAAATATCGTTGTCACATATGAATGACCATCATATGTTTTTCACTGAAATGTTTGGAAAATAACTTCATCACAGGATTTCCTTCCATGTCCAGGTGTCGATAATAGTTTTGGAGAAAACTGGGGTTGAAAATTCATGACTTTTAGACATTATTGATCCTGTGACCTTGATAAGCAGGTCATGGTCACTGACACTGGGGCATTATAATTGGGTCATGTTGCTGTACATCCTCAATAAATGATGGAATAATAATAGTAGAAGTAGTAGTAGAAGTAGTAGTAGTAGTACTAATTGAAGTAGTAGTAGTAGTAGTATTAGTAGCAGTAGTAGTAGTAGTGTTCACGACATCAAGTGGGATGGGTCCAGAGGCAGTGAGATTCTATTCGAGACTGGCAGAGGTTCTTTCTGAGAAGAAACGTCAACCGCAGAGTTCTGTTATGGCCTGGATGAGATGACTCTCATTCTCCCTCGTGAGGTCTGCTCTGCTATGTCTCAGGGACACAAGATCATCAGCCCTCAGGCCTGTCTCCCTGGCGGGTATGGATTACGAAGCTACAGTGGTAGAGAGTCGCATAGACCAGCGACTCCAATAGTTTAATGTCTTTATTTACACCGTAATATCAATAAGTAAAAAATAAAATAATAATAGTAATAGTAGATGGTTGGTAACCACATCCGTTGGCGTGCTTGGGGCCAACGGACTGTAATATGAGGGTTAGTGTTAACCTTCACATTACAACTCCAAATGGTGAACTGTATTAGCAAGGTTGGTTTTGATCTTCACAATATAGTTCACCAATGGATAGAGGTGTAGTAGCAGTAGTAAAAAAAAAAAAAGTAATAATAATAATAATAATAATAATAATAATAATAATGACGAATACTAAGATTTGTATTTATGGTTATAGGTGGAAATCAATAATAATAAAAACAATGACGGATACAAAGTTCACCACCAACGGTAATAGATGGGTATAAATAAAATATAAGGGAAAAGAAAAGAAGAAGAAAAAAAAACATGATATATGTAGGCTATACAGGATGTACATAGGGGAAGAGGAAGATAAATATATTTATAAGAAATACCATTCAGTTTAACCTCTCGCATCCGATTACACTTTGCCTACTCTTCTTTGCTAGTAGCTGTTCTCAAACTGGAAAATATTATCTGATGGTAGACGAGTACGGAAAAACGTTTCACCTGATTTATGGGGTTAATATCTTCAACCAAAGGATTATTTTTTAAATTCTCTTTTGAGATGATTTTATTGTGCTTAGGAATGATTACTCAAACCGCAGTTTAGATATAGCATACAATAACATCTCATTGTTCATTGTCATTTCTTAAAGTAAATAGAAGTGGCAGGAATTAGCGCGGGTAAACTATATATATATATATATATATATATATATATATATATATATATATATATATATATATATATATATATATATATTGTTACAGAACAGAGAAAGATAATGTACACTTTAAGTGAGAATACTAAAAATCACCACTGTCCCGTAAAGTTCCAGGTTCAAAACAAAAGAGTTAGGTAGAATTACAAGTTAAAGTTTAATGCTCAAACTAACAACAAAACATTCAGGACTCATAAGGATAACGTAATGGCAAAAACAGGTTAAATATATGGTTAACTGCAATAGCCTCTATTAACACGAAATTAGCAAGAGTAAATTTACCTGATAAAATGAAAATACACTGGGTAATGCTCAGTTAATGCAAGATAAATTATTACAGATACAAAATATTATTAACGATGGCTGACAACATGAATAACAAAAACTCACTAGGCCCACAAATCAACACCTTACGCTACACAGTACAAGAAAAAATGGAACAACAGTTATACTCAAATTACACAGCTGCTAGATGGTTGGAGACTTCCTGAGCACTCACAACAATAACTGTACAGGGGAGGACAGAGATGTGAACAAAATGAGGAGTAGATCTAAGTGGCAATGATGCAGAGACTGAGCTCATTATATAGGGGCCAGCAGAGCTTGATACAACTTGTAAGAAGGACGCGCAAATGAAGCCATAGGGGACAAAGAGCTGACAATCCTGCTCTGAACAACAGAAAGGACGACTTACTCTACTATAACGGTAGAAGGGGGGGACTGAGGCAGAACACGCTCGTGATCAAACATGCAGCATACTGTGCGTTAAAATTACACAAAGGATGATGAAATCATAGGCTATGTAACACCTCCCCACAAAAAAAAAAAAATTTACAAAGGAAATTTCTTATTACTCTAAAACAATCTGTCTAAAGTCTAGATAAGCAATCTGCAATAACATTTTCTTTCCCCTTGACATATTGTATATCTAATGAATACTCCTGAAGAAGTAGACTCCATCTTGTCAATCTCTGATTTTTATCTTTAAACTTACTAAGGAATTTCAGTGGGTTATGATCGGTATAAATGACTATGGGGTCAAAACCAGAACACAAATAAAATGAAAAATGCTGTAAACCCAAAATCAAGGGAAAAACCTCTTTCTCAATAGTTGAGTAGTTCTTTTGAGGTGGAGTGAACTTCTTACTGTAATAAGATACAGGGTGTTCAATACCCTGATCATCCTCTTGCAGCAAAACAGCCCCAGCTCCTGTATTAAAAGGCTTAGCAAAATTTGGAGTAGCGAGCACTGGCTGACTTAATAGGATAGCTTTAATTTTGTTGAAAGAGGATTCACAGTTATCGGTCTAGACAAATTTAACTCCCTTTTTCAGTAGGTCTGTAAGTGGTGATACAAGAATAGAAAAGTTAAGAACAAATCTCCTGTATTAACCTACCATTCCCAAAAATCTTTGTAGCTCTTTCCTACTTTTAGGTCTGGGAAGATCACTTATAACCTGAACCTTAGCTCCTGGTGGTGCAACATGTCCATCACCAATTACGTACCCAAGGTACTGAACTTTAGCTTGACCAAACTCACACTTTGATAAATTAGCTACAAGATTAGCATGAACCAAACGCTCAAAGAAATTTACTGACATGGCATAGGTGATCTTTCCAGTTGTAACTGAAGATTAATACATCATCAATATAAACAACACAAACCCTCTGTTACAACATTCATGAGCTTCTGAAAAGTGGCTGGTGCATTCTTCATACCATATGGCATTACGGAACATGCAAAAGTTTTTCCTAGTGTTACAAAACATGAGATCTCCCTAGCACGTTCAGTCATAGGTACTTGCCAGTATCCCTTTAACAAATCAAACTTACTTATGTACCTAGCCTTTCCGATCTTGTCTATGCAATCTTCCACGCGAGGGAGAGGGTAAGTGTCTGTTTTGGTTATCTGATTAAAACGTCTGTAATCGATGCAAAGCCGCTGTGACCCACCTGGCTTAGGGACTAGAGTGACAGGAGAACTCCACTCGCTCTGACAGGGCTCAATCATCTTGTGGTCCAACAGGTAGCCAAGCTCCTTCTGGATGAGAGGAACTTTCACTGGGTTCACACGGTAAGGAGGCAGTTTAATTGGCTTTGCGTCTCCAACATCGACATCATGCATCAACACAGTGGTTCTTCCTGGAGTGGCACGGAACACTTGCGGGTACTCCTGCAGTAATGCCGAAAACTCCTGCCTTTCCTCGGGAGGTAGATGAAAGCTTAGTCTGGAGATCATTCATGATATCAGGATTCTTCCCCAAACTATCACTCAGGCTCATACTGCATGGGAGAACTTCACTTGCAGACTCGGGTGGAACAGCTACAGTGCAGACTGGGTTATTTTCGTCCCGCCTGTGATATAACTTTAGCATGTTGATGTGACAAAGTTGCTTGTTCTTTCTACGATCTGGTGTGGCGATGACATAGTTGACATCAATGAGTTTCTTCTCTACGAAATAAGGACCACTAAACTTGGCTTGAAGAGGTTGCCCATGAACCGGTAGCAGAATCAAAACCTGATCTCCTGGCTGAAAGTGGCGTAACCTGGACTTCTTATCATACCAAGTTTTCATCTTCTCCTGAGCAGCTCCTAAATTCTCTCTCGCCAGCTGTAAAGCAGTGGACAGCCGTTCTTTGAACTTCATCACATACTCCAGCAGGTTGACATCATCTTCCTCCGACAGCCAGCATTTCTTGAGTAGCTTAAGGGGTCCTCTTACTTCATGGCCAAACAGTAGTTCAAAAGGTGAGAAGCCCAGTGATTCATTTGGAGATTCTCTTGCAGCAAACACAACGAAAGGAAGACCTTTATCCCAGTCTTTCTGATGTTCCAAACAGTATTTCTTGAGCATCGATTTGAGTGTTTGATGATATCTCTCCAACGCTCCTTGGGTCTGGGGATGGTAAGCTGAAGACATGATCTGGGTGATGCTCAACTCTTTCAGAGACTGCTTGAAAACGTTTGACATGAAATTACTTCCCCGGTCTGACTGTACCTCCTTGGGCAGACCAAACTTTGTGAAGAACCCTAGCATTTCCTTAACCACGTTCTTTGCTGAGATATTTCTAAGTGGAATGGCTTCAGGATAACGAGTAGCCATATCAATCAGGGTCAACACATAAGAAAATCCTGAAGAAGTCTTAGGAAGAGGGCCCACAATATCCACCAACACACGGGTGAATGGCGCCTCAAAAGGAGAATAGGGAACTAGAGGTGCAACCTTTTCAGTCTGATTACACTTCCCCACAACTTGACAGGTGTGACAAGACTTACAATACCAGGAAACATCCCTGAAGATACCTGGCCAGTAGAAGTGTTTCAAAATGCGTGCCACAGTCTTCCTCACTCCAAGGTGTCCTGCCAAACTGGAATCATGAGCCACTCTAATGATATCCTGCCTACAAACACGAGGGATGACAACTTGATGTACAACCTCCCATTCACAGTCAGCTGATGCTGTTGGGGGTCTCCACTTCCTCATAAGTACTCCTGACTTTATATAATAACAAGTAGAAGCACCAGTTGACTCTTCCTCACTGCAAGCAGAGTTAGCTAGACCTTTCAACTCAGGGTCAGCAACCTGCAACTCATCCAACTCATGACGAGACAAATTATCAACACTACGGGGTACTGCCTCATCTGGTGAGTGGTCCAAATTAGCAAGAAAAGTGTCAGCTAGGATAACATCATCATCATCATTATCCTCTAAATCACCAGTAACTTTAGACTTAGCCCTAGTGACAGCACATGCAGGGAACACATCAGGGACATCACAATCCTGGGCCGCAGCCACTGGCTTGCCTAGACAACTGAGGAGCTGGACACACTTGACTTCCACCCAATATCATTTCCAAGTAAGAAAGTTACACCTGACATTGGGAGTGTCTCCAACCAAGCCAACCATAACGGAACCATTAACAAAACCAGACTCTAAATTCACTCTGCACAGAGGGACAGAGAAGTAATTATTCCCTACACCATGTAAGATTACAGTTTCATCAGAGGAATTAACATTAGAGCCTAGAACACTGGTCAGCATAAGGGATTGGCAAGCACCTGTATCACGATATATTTTAACTGATTTCCTGTCATTACTGTCCAGAGGACTGACAAAACCATCAGACAGGAAATTAGCACATGAACTCTTGACAGTGTCACCCACGTTACTGCTCAAAAGAGGAGCTCCATCATGAGAATTTAAGTTACCCCTCAAAGCAGGTTCAGTTAACTCAGTTAAAGAATTCTGGGAACTCTCAAGAGTGGACACTAGACCAATTGACAATATTTAAAGACTCCTTTTTGTTCACATCACGCTGTCTCCTGAAACATCTCTCCGTAGTATGACCAAGCTTACTACAATATGTACTTTTACTTTTCTGAAATCTAGAGGTGAAGCTGGTATTTACTTCCTGAGAAACATCATCTTTATTCTCTTTCCTGTTACCTGTACTCTGAGTAGAGGCAACGTACTTACTCTCAGCTTTCCCTTTTTCTCTAGAATATCTCTTGTGAGTGAGAACATATTCATCAGCTAAAACTGCAGCATCAGACAAATTATCTATTCTTTTCTCATCAAGATATAGGCTTACATCTTTATAAATACACTTTTTGAAGTCCTCCAGCAAAATCATCTGCTTAAATTTACCAAAATCAGAATCCACATTCTTAGAATTTAACCACTGCTCTAACAGATCTTCATTAATTTTTGCATACTCAACATGGGATTACTTATCTTGCTTATAAGTTGTCCTAAATTTTACTCTATAAGCTTCAGGAACAAGCTCATAGGCCTTAAGAATCAAGCTCTTAACTACAACATAATTATCAGATTGATCCTGAGGCAAAGATGCATAAGTTACTAGAGCTTTACCGGTGAGAACAGTTTGAAGGAGTACTGGCCAATACTGTTTGGGCCAATTAAAACCTGTAGCTACCCTCTCAAACAACTGAAAATATTTTGTTAAATCAGATTCATTAAAAGGAGGGACAAGTTTAACATTTTTAGCCACATCAAAATCATCAGAGCTAGATGATCCAGTTCCACCTTGTTTCATGCGATACTCATGGTCTGCCTGAATCCTGGCAAGTTCAACTTGTGCGTGTAATTCAGCCTCCTTAACACGAGACTCCGCCTCCTTAGCACGAGCCTCCTGCAGGGCTATCTGTAACTTAGCTTATTCAATCTGCGTTTGCTCATTTGGAGGAGTTACATTAAACAAGCTTTCATTAATCATGTCAACAATTTGATCTTTAGAATGATGAGAGCGAGCAGCAATTCCCAATTGTTGAGCAACAAGCTTAAGTTCCGTTCATTCTTTGTTCTGTTTTCTACATCACACACTGTTTGCACATTTGACAAAAAATCTTTGGCTTCATCAAGTGTAGAAATAGTAGACATCATGAATAAATCACAATCACAAAATATCAAGCAATATCCTTATGATATTATC